>NC_071393.1:11889402-12189402 GCF_022682495.2 Desmodus rotundus
TCCGGCGCGCGGAACGTGACTGGCTGGCCGGTCGGGGCCTCCAGCGTTGCTATTGCTGCCGCACCGCGCAGGCGCGCAGCCCTGCGCCCCGCCCCGGGCCTCCCCCCTCCCCTTCCTAGCGCTCCGGGTCCGCGCGCGCCGGCGCGGGAGGCGGGGGGGCGGGGGCGTGGGACGCAGAGGGAGAGGGGCGGGCCCGGCCCGGCTCGCCCCGGCCGCCCGCGCGGCTCCTAGAGCGCCCCGGGCCCAGCCCGGTTGGCTGCGGCGGCGGTAGTGGCTGTAGCCCGAGGCCTCGGTAGTGCCCGCGCGCCGCGCCGCAGACATGGCCCTGGTGACCCTGCAGCGCTCGCCCACGCCCAGCGCCGCCTCCTCCTCCGCCAGCAACAGCGAGGTGAGCCCCGGGCCCGCGGCCCTGACCGGGCCGAGCAGCCACCGCACCAGGCCTGGGCCGCGAGTGCGGGGCGGAGGGCGCTGGGTCGGCGAGGGGGCTGCTGTGAACCGTACGGGGCCTGCGGGGGCGCCGCTGTACCCCGCCCCCCACCTGACCAGCCGGACTCGAGTGACTGTGCGGGTGACTGTATGCGAAGTTGTGACCCCTGCCTGGTAGTGACTGCGGGACCCTGTATGCAGCTGTGATCCCCCGTCTGGGGGTTCCGAATGTTGCCGGTGTGACCCCTGACTGGGCGTGACTGTGCAGTGAAACCGTTTGGCTGTCACCCCTGCCTAGGGGTGACTTTGCAGACACTGTGTGTAACAGTGACCCCCACCTGGAGGTGGCTTTGCGGGAGACTGGATGTACGACTGGACTCCTAATTGGCTGACTGCGTGAGATGCCGGTTCTGAGATTTGTGACCCTGTGGCTGGTCCAGGCCCTCTCCCTGAGCGCCTGGCTGTGTGTATGTGAGACTCTGTGTGACTTCACTGCATGTGAGTCTGTGGCCTGTGTTCTGGGAACTGTGCCTGTGTAATGCTGCGAGAGAGGCCACCAGCGTGCCCCTGTGAATGCGTGAGATTGTTTCCTTGATTGCATGCCCCTGGAGTCCTGACTCTTGGTGTCAGTGGCTGTGCCTGTGGCACTGTGACAGTGACTGAGTGAGCCCAGGGTACTGTCTTATGTCTTTGTGAGTAGCCAAGTCTGGGTTTTTCCTTTTTGTAGCATCCCCGGGGGCTGCATGTTTACCTGCATCTGACTGTGTGGCGGAGGCTGATTCTGGGGCTCCCATGGTTGCACGGATGCATTCTGAGGCTGCATGGTTACCTGCCGGGGTTCTCTGGGACTGCGTGTGACCCAGCCTGCGTGTGGCTGGCTCCTTGTTCTGGGGTCGTTGGGAAATTGGTCCTTTTGAGCCTACAGTCAGCGGGACTGCACTAGGCTGGGGCGCCAGCCCTGGGAGCAGGTCTCTGCTGCAGCTGCAGAGCCCACTTTCTTGTCCCCACTCTTGCCCACTTTCTCTTGGGGAACTGGTTAAGGCCTCTGGTCTAAACTCTGGTCTAGACTCACATCCATGGCAAGGCTGAGTGCCTGCTTGATAGAGCAGCTGGAGGAGAAGACGGTGGACCGTTTGGAGAAGGAAGAGAAGGCTGGAGGGGGAGGAGCCCTGCAGACCCAGGAAGTGGCCCGGTCAGCCTCTTGGCTACTCAGGCCCCTTCTCTATGGGGGAAGTTGACTTTCTGTACAGAAAGGTTGATGTGTGTCTGTGAGAGACAGAGATGAGGACTAGGATTTAGTTTAGCAGCCCCGTCTGTCCCACCGCCTCGTGGCAGGGTAGCTCTTTGGCCTGTTCTGCTGGGATTGGCAGGAACATTTTCACACTGGCCGCCCCCTTCCTCTCAAGGAGAAGCCATGAAATGACTTATCTTGTCCACAGACAGAAGATTCTAATAGTCCCTCCTCTACATGCTGAGAAGGGACATGAGTGGCCAGTTGCCTGCGACCTAGGAGCCAGGCTGCAGTCGTTTCTGTCCTCCCCACAGAGACGTCCGTTCTATCATTGCTGTCTTGTGATTGACGAAGTCCTTCTCTGCAGTTAATCCCACGCTTCCTTCTCGACTGTGTGAGATGAGGGAAGATTCACCATCAGGGAGGGCCTCCCAGCCTGGGTCTCTGGTTCTAAACCCCACGTTCCCGGTGTTACTTAGGCCGGATCTATTCCTGCCTTAGACACATTAAAAATGCTTTATTTCATTATTTTTTTGCTGAGATATAATTCACATGCCATAAATGCCCCACGTGAAGTGTGTAACTCCGTGGTTTCAGTGTGTTCACAAGGTTGTGCAGTTACCGCCCCTGTCTTATTCCAGAACATTTCCATTACCCCAGAGAGAAGCCCCCCACCCCTTGGCCATCACCCAGAGCCTTCCTTCCACCACCCACCCCCCACCCCCCACCCCTGTGCTCTCTCACCAACTCTAGGCAGCTACTAATGTGCTTTCTGTCTCCATGGATTTGCCTGCCCTGGGCATTTCATCTAAGTGGGATAATATAATGTGTGGGCTTTAGTCTCTGGCTTCTCTCACTTCCATCATGTTTTCAAGGCTCATCTGTGGTGTACCCTGCCTGCATCAGCACTTCATTACTTTTTATTTCCGTCATATGGATGAACCACATTTTGCTGGACGTTTGGGTTCTTCCCACTAGAGACATTTAAAATTATTATCTAAAGCACTATTTTCACAAGGTGCCAATGACCTGATACACATAGACTCAGACTCAGCCAGCTTTTATCTGACTTGCGTAAATCAGCAGCATTAGTCGCCCAGCGGGCGAGCCCAGGCAGGGCTATATTTCCTGGAAGGCAAGGCTTCCAGGTGGGATGAGGCGTGGAGAAGCAACACCGAACAGAGAGCGAGCGTGTGCGTGCAGGCCAGAGACCTGGGCCAGGCAGGCGGCTCTGCCTCTGGCCTGCCCTTCCTCAGCTTACTTCCCCTCTCTGGGCCTCAGCTCATTCAAAAGGGCTGAGCTCCCGCTTGTGTGTGTTCTTTGACAAATGCGGTTTGTTTCTTTGGAGTAACTGACCTTACGTTGCCTTTTATCCTGACAATCGCAAGAGAGTGACCAAGAAGTATCTACCCCCAGATCACTTCCTCATTCATCAAAATTCTCCTTTGAGGCAGAGACACTCAGGGCAGCTGTGCACTGACCCAGCCTGCCCTGCCGCATGGCGTGGGAACTGAGGGACATCGCAGCCTGGCCAGCAAAACAGGACTCCCCTCTCTGTGAATCGTTTTCTCCTTTTTCCCCCCAGTCTTTAATCATCTCGCTTAAGTCATTTTACGGTTAACCTTATCTCATTCCTTGGTGGGAATAGGTAGAAAGCACGAGAACGGATAAATCAGTAACTGTCAGGAGTGGATGGTCCCATTGTTCTTTCTGACAGACATTCAAGATGACGGCTTTTCACGGGCACGTTCCCCAGTCCATTTTGCCTGGGGGGGTTGGGTCAGGGTTTCTGAGCCTCGGCAGGCCCTGTTGACGTTGGGGCCCAAGTTCTTGGTTGGGAGGGGCGGTCCTATGTATTGCAGGGTGGTTGGCAGCACTCTGTCCTCTACCCACTAGATGCCAGTAGCACCCGTCAAAAAGAGCCTGCAGGCATTGCCCAGCATCCCCTTCTGAGAAGAGTGGCCCCTGGGTGCGAACTCTGGGTTAGCCCCAGTGTGCCTTTCGAGGTTTGTTGTGGACGGGTCATGTGAGTGGTTTTCTGTGTGCTTCCCTTCGGCCCGAGTCTCCTGGCCCTGTGCTTTTTCTACTTCTTCAGTGAGGGGGAGTGTGAGAACCAACCAGCCTCAGTGTATGTACGTCTCGGCGTGAGTCTGTGCGTGCATTATCCTGATAAAATTAAGGGACTCCAGAACCCTCTGGAGGGTGCCCCTTGTGGGCCAGGCCCCTCCCTCCATTAGCTCTGCCCCCTTTCCCTGCGCTGTGCGGTTTGTGTCCTCCACCAGCCTTGCATCTCTCCCAGCCATCACTGCTTTCCAGGTTTCTCCCGTTCGGTGGGCGCCTCTGTGTGACATAGAAAACGTGCCACGTCCCAGTGGCGCAATTGTTTGTGTGTGGGGGGTGTATCCTCATTTCAGTTTTCTCCTTGAAAGAAGGGGGAAGAAAAGAAAGAATTGCAGTTGGGGCTTAAGTCACGATTACTATTGGAGCCTCCCCTTTTGGCTTTTTACCTTTTAGAAAATATTAAGTGTCCCTCCCTTTCTTTCATTTATATAAATAAACTAATCGCCTAGGAAGTTTTATATTCAACATTTAAGCCTTTTTGAGGACCAGCGAGAGAGCTTTCCACGGACAGCCGGCCTGACCCTGGCCACTCTCCATTGTGAAAGACTGGCCTGCAGTGTTGTTTTTTTTTTTTTAAACCCGCCTGTTGAAGCTTAAAATGGTGTTGACCACTCAGCTATGGCCTAGCTTGAAGGAGGAAATGGATTATCTTAAAACACAGCCCCCTCCCCTTAAAAAAGAAAAACAGGATAAGATCCAAAACAACCCTGGAACGTGGAGAACCGTTGGCTGAACGAGAGTTCATTGAGCAGCAATGCCAGATAGCCCCGTCCAGTTACCAGATGCCCACCCGAGGTGCTGTGGAAGGAATGTGGGCGAACTTGGGGAACTTCTGAATGCCTCTGTGGGAATGGCTCCAGGGAGCGACAGAGCGGGGTCGGCGTCGGTAAGGAAAGGGTGTGCTGTTTAGAAATAGCCAGGTCTCCCGGACATCTGTATCTTTCTCAGACACCAAGCAGAAAACGCTGAGACTCAGCCTGAGGCTTTTTGCTAGTGGTGGCGCCTGTGGCGTGACATTCTTTCTCTTTCTGTGTAGTTGGAGGCTGGCAGTGATGAAGAGCGCAAGTTGAACCTCAGGTGAGCAGGCTTTTCTTTTCGGTCTTGAAGCCTTTCTTCCAAGCAGGTAAGAAATATCCTTGTTTCTTTCCAAAAGGGAGAAGCCCTCAAGAAAGAATACACCAATTTTTTAGTAGTGCCTTAAAAATTATACATGTTTCGCCCTAATTGGTGTGGCTTAGTTGGTTGGGCATCATTCTGCAAAGCGAAAGGTGGCTGGTTCGATTCCTGGTCAGGGCACGTGCCTGGGTTGCCCTGGGTTGCAGGTTCAGTCCCCACTCCAGCCACATGCAGAGAGGCCGCCAAGCGATGTTCTTTCCCTCTCTTCTCTCTTTAAAAACAAATAAAGTCTTAAGCATATATATATATATATATATATATATATATATATATATATATATATATACATGTTTCACTGTAAGCTGTTTTAATAACATCATATTACGTTTAGGAAAAAAGGAAGATTAGGTGTCATTTTCTGCCACCCTTACTTTACCAGTATGAGCACCCTTATATACCTTCCCAGATTTTACCCTTTGCTTTAACAAAAATAAAATCATGTAATGTGTTCTCACATTTCTATCCTGCTTTTGGTAAGGTCTTCTTTTTGAGGTAAGGACATTGCTGATTTGAAACAGACATTCAACCCCTAAGTTTATTAATTCAAGGTGTTTTTTTAGTGCTTATGAGAAATCTTTAGCTGTGCTCATTTAAAAAATTCCTGAAGCTCTAGTCCTTAATTGCCATATTCAAGAGTAGACACCAAAAGCATTTTTGTTTTTCTTCGCACGAATTTGAGGTTTTTTCCTTTGGGTATTTTGTCGGTTTACAGAACATTTAGCGCTTTCTTATATAACGTATTCCTGTGTGCCAAGGAACCATTCTTAAGCTCTGACTCTTACGTTGGAAAAAGTAAACAGTTTCAGGGATATTGTCCTTTAAAAAAAAATGTCGGTTTTATCTTGTGAGGAGGAGGAAAATTAATTGGAAGAGGAAATATGAGTGCAGAAGCTGGGGTCAGGCATTCGTTCCCGAGAGCAGGCCGTGCCCCTGGTTAACCCCCAATGCAGCGTGCAGAAGTGGTAGAAATGTGCTTAGCCTATTTTTGAAGTTTCTGTGTGGTCGAGTGAAGGGAGGGAAAATGCTTTCATTGTGATACACCTGATTTCTCAAGGTCATGTGTGTGTAGGGACATGATAGCCTGTAAAAGTCAAAGAGGTGTCCTATTTCAATTGTAGTTAGGGCCCTCGTTTTAATGTTACACTCGAGGAAGGGCCAGTGACAATGACAAAGTTACTCTTTCACCTGGTGTTTTGGGTGGCTCAGGGTCTCGGTCAGGGCTGAAGGGCTGGAGTCAGCCAGCCTCCCAGGTGGGGACAGTGACAGGCCATGCCGCAGAGAGAGCACACGGGTGTGAGGCTGTCCGCCTGGCGGCAGGGAGGGGAGGAGAGGAAGTGTGCTCCTTGGAGGCTGTTTGGGGGCGGAACCAGGAGCAGGGCCACTGAGCCTTGTGACAGCAGCGCAGGGCCCTCAGAGCAGCTGCAGGCACCCGGTCCCTGCCCCTGCCTCCCTCCAGCCCTTACCTGGAGT
The DNA here is from genome assembly GCF_022682495.2 of Desmodus rotundus. NCBI lineage: Eukaryota > Metazoa > Chordata > Mammalia > Chiroptera > Phyllostomidae > Desmodus > Desmodus rotundus. The sequence continues at coordinate 11,895,827 of NC_071393.1, forward strand.
CTGAATCTCTTCGACCCTTTGACCCCAACCATTCCCTTCAGGGCTCTGGTCCAGGACCGAGATCTCTCACTTAGATTGTCTTTGGGGCAAAGAGCTGTTTCTGGTTTACTTTAATTGCCCTTAGTTGGCTGACAGCATAGTGTTTTGAAATGTTTTCAATTAGGAACTTACAAATAGCCCTGGTGGGGTAGTTCAGTCATTAGAGCAACATCACCATATGTGAGTTTGATCCCTGGTCAGGGCACCTGCAAGAACCAACCAATGAATGCATAGATCAGTGGAACAATAAATTGATGTTTCTCTCTCTTCCCCTCTCCTCCCTCCCCCATTCCTCCTCCTTCCCTTCTTCTCTCCTCTTCTCATCTTCCTTCCTCTCTCTCTCTCAAATCAATAAGTAAAAATATTTTTTTAAAAAGAATTTACAAACATCCATGATATGAAAATATGTATTTGCCCTTCTGGCCAATAAGAGGCCCCTCTCTCATCACTGTCAGGAGCTAGAGAGGACCTGGCAAGGAAAGGAGGCCCCACCATGGCAGCTCTGTATGTTGCCATACGGAATCCCCCAACAGCCTCTGGCAGGGCTGGTATTTTCACAGCTCACAGCCAGGAACCTGAGGCCCAAGGCTGTACAGGAGGTGTATTTGAAGTGTGGCCTCTGTGCCTCTCACAGCTGAGTTTATCGTACTGCTCTGCCTTTCGGACCAGTTCATTCGTTCAGTCGAATCAGCGCTTTCGGACATACAGGGGGCGGAACTTGCCTAAGGTCACCCCGGTGGTCAGAGGCAGCACCAAGGCCAGAGCCGAGGACCACCACCGGGTGCCTCCCAGGATATCACATTACCCTGGTGACCACTGTGAGTTCCTCTTCACTGCTCTCAGCAGGTCCCAATGCCGCTGTGAGCGCAGGGAGCCCCTGGGCTGGAGTCAGGGGCCTGGTTCTAAGGCTGTGCGGCCAGGCTTCCTTCCTTCCCTCCTCACTCACCTTGACATTTCGCTCCCTGTCTCAGGCAGAGGACACCAGCCTGCCCGCTAACCCTTTTAGCCAAACAAGAAAGGCTCTGGTGTCCTGGTTTAAACTTTGACTGAAACTCATTCACATCCACGTATTAATTTGCATTTTCAGGCCTTTTCTCTCTGAGCCTCTCCTAGAAAAAAAACGTATGGAATATTCTCATGTTTTTGCTTGTTTTAAGGGGAGGAGAGTTAGGGAAAGCAGATTTCTCTTTGCTTCAAATTGATCCTGAAGGGAAAATGAGATGACTTCGTTTCTAAGGGATGTTGGTAAGGGAGAAAAACTGGGAGCTACAGGGTATTCCTCTCCTCTTGTCCTCCCTCTCCACCCTTAATTGATGGGTTTATCTTTGGGGTTACCTCCTCTTGCACATGCTATTTTTCAATCTTTCCTGCTCCCTGAGTATGCTCTTTCTTTATTATTATTTTCTTTAATGATTTATTTTAGAGAGAGAGAAGAAGGAGAGAAGAGAAACATCAATTTATTGTTCCCCTTATCTTTGCATTCATTGGTTAGTTCTTATATGTGTCCTGACTGGGCATCGAACCCACAACCTTGGCACAATGGGACTCCGCTCCAACCATGTAAGCTATCTGGCTGACCATGGTCTTTCTCTAAGCCAGCTCCTTTTTCAGTTGGCCACAGCCCTCAAAGCCAGGCCCAAGTGTTCCCACCCCAAAGGTTTGCCACTCCCCTCTCTGCAGAGGAAGCAAGTAGCTTTGGTTTCTGTATCTCTGCCACATACTACACAGGTACATGTGCTTTCGTTTTGTCCCTAAGTGGTGGTGCTTCCCTTAGTGATAGGGCCTTCGTTCCCTGACTGCCCACAACATTTCAGCAGTTTAAATATATTAACTTAGTTTTGAGCCTGCAGGAAACTGTGTACATGTATGAGAAAGGGCAAGGTGTAGAGGAGAGATGTGGGGTTCGGGGTCAGGCAGGTGCAGGTTCAGAACCTGGCCCCTGCGCCAGCAGCTGAGTTCCTTTCCCTTTGTGTTGCTACACCTCTGGGGGTCTCAGCTGTTCATCTGTAAGAGGGCGATAAACTCCGACCTTTTAGGGTTGTCAGTAGTTTGAATGGGGCTCCTCCCAGAGTCAGGTCCTTGATGGGCTTAGAGAGCGGTTACTGTGTTGGGCGTTGTGAGATGTTGCTCGTATCAGTGTTAGTTCAGAGCATCGAGTGACAGGGGCCGACACCCTGCAGGCATGGTGCCTGCCATGTCACACCGGGCTGGCCCTGTGTGGGCTACCACCGTGGGTGCTCTGTGACCTGGAGCAACGTATATCCTTCACCCAGCCACCTCCCGGTAAGATAGAAATAGCGGCGCACACTCGGAGGATCAGTGTTGTAATTCAGCCAGTTTCTCCGAAGGCATTCTGGAAGGTGTCTCAGGAACTGATCATCTCCTGCCCCGAATGAAGCTGACTGACGCAGAGCAGCGTGGATCCCGTCCTCTTGCTCCGCTCCCCCGTGCTCTGCGTGAGCAGGCTGCTGCCGGCCTCGGCAGTACCCTTTTGGAAGCCGTGCTGTTCAGACTGTGGGAATTGGTGAGCAGATGGCCCTGCTGGCAGCTGCTCCTGGCTCCCTCGCCATCCTGGGAGCCGCCTCAGCCTGGCATGGGATGTAAGCGGTTGTGTGCCAGGCAAGGCCCCAGGAGAGAAGATGCTTGTGCTGTCTCCAGAGTGTGGATCAAGGGTGAATGGTTTTGGGGTTTTTTCCAGCGTTTCCAAATCAAGCTCATGAAAATGTTCATTAGAGTTCTTTTCATTTTTTCCTTGCCTACCCAGGCCAATGTTTGGGCCAGAGCAGCAGGGTTTAGTCTTCTGTATTTTATCTGGTTTCAGTGGTAAGCTGTAAAGTCCCTTAGGCCTCCGCCTTTCCCTTTTGGTCTTGACCTGGAATTCCCCAGAGGACCCCATTCTCTTTAGAACCTTTGGAAGCCTGGCTGTGCCTTCTCTCCCTCCCCCACAGTGTCACGGCCTTATCTCACAGGCCAAGCTTCCTGTCTCCACTCAGCTCCTCTCTCACACCTGTCCACTCTTTGGGGTTTCTTTCTGCCTCTTGGCGATTTCTTAGCCGAGATTGTATTGTCCCTCTTGATAACCTGTCTGCTTCAGCTTTGCTAAGAGGTGTCAGGCACCCCCTGCGGGCAGGCTCTTTGCGGCAGGTCGCCATTGCAGGTAGCTGTTGCTGAAGAACAAGTTACCAGGAACGCTGGGACCCAAAACAATGTCTGGTTATTATCTCTCAGTTTCCTGGGTCAGGAATGCGGATGTGGTTTAGCTGGCTCCTCGGCTTGGGGTCTCACATGACTGCAGTCGAGATGTTGGCCAGTCCTGGGGTCTGAGTTGAGGCGGGGCTCCTCTTCCAAAGTCATCCTGGTTCTTGGCAGAATTCATTGTCTTGCAGCCTCAGAGGCCACGCCAGCCTGCTTCTTCAAGGCTGACAGGGCGACCGCTGCCTCGGGGTCCTGGAGCTGAATGCCATCACAGGAGTGACTGTCCCTCACTTTTCCCAGACAGTGTCACCTAACTAAGGGAGCAGTCAGGATAGGGAGTCAGGGTGCCTTCACCAGGGGCCGGGACCTTGGGCCACGTCGGACTTCTGCTTACCAGTCTCAGTGAGTGGAGTCCCCGGGATGCCCTCATCTAACACAGAGGAAACAGCCGTGTAACTGAGTGGGTTTCCATTCAGCGTTACAAAGCAGCAGATGTGTGTTATTTAAAGGCGACACCAACTCAGGGATGCTCCGTCCTTTGGGGGGAGAGGCCAGGAGCGTCAGGACGCCACGGGGATTGACCACCAGCCAGTGACTGCCACGTTCACTACTCAGTACCCACGCCCTGGTCTGCTTCAGGAGGCACGGCATCTCTCGGGTGCGCACCCACTTGGAATCTTTTGGCCTCTGAAATACCACCTCCACTGGCCCTTAAACATTTTCTTCCCTGAGCTGTGGCCTTAGGGAGAAATGGGCCTGGGTTTGGCTCTGACCTCTGTCATCTTTCTCCTCGGCTGGCTCTTGTGTGACCTCAGGCAGGCCTCCGTGTCCAGTGAGCAAAGTCATGTGCATTCGCAGGGTTGCTGTCAGAATGAAGTGTGGCCGTCGCACGAAGCTCTGCTCCCACAGCGGACGTCCAGCGCACGCCCCGTCTGCGCTTCCGTCAGGGCCCGGCCTCTGCAGGCGGGGAGTCACGACTCTTCCATTTTTTTCCCACAGGCGTTTTTCTCTCTTCAGTGTTTCTTTGGGAGTTGGTCCTTGTCGTAGTATTAAGGGCGCCTGCCAACTGGAACACATGCCCACCCTAAGGACACGGCCTTCCTGGCCTCTACCTTCCTAGCGCCTGGCATGCCCTGGATGGGCCATCGACGTCTCGTAAGTTCGGCCCTCTGTGATCTGTTTCACACTGAGGCACTCAGAGCGGCTTTGGACAATACATATTGTGGACGAGGAACACATTTTTCCTGCAGTTTCCCCATGCGCTCCAGCACTGCTGGGTCAGTCTCAAGACCCCTCTGTCTGCATTTGTCTGCTCACGAGCCATTTGTTCAACACATTTATTGAGCACCTACTACGCGCCAAGCACTGCTGTAGCTGCTGGAAATAGAGCAGCGAACAAAACAAGCCCTACCCCTGTGACTGACATGGCGGGGGGGCGGGGGTTTGATGAGTAAGTGTGTTAAGTGTGTCAGGAGGTGCCAAGGAGAAAAGTAAAGCAGATCGGAGGCCCTGGAAGTGAACATTTCAGACACACCCTCCTCTGCGAGTAGTCTTACGGCATTATTTCATCAGCGTAGGCAAAACTCCTTTAGGGAGGGCGCCGTTTTTGTTCCCATTCTCTGGATGAGAAGACAAAGCCTCGGAGAGGTAACTGGCCCAGTTTCACTTGGTAGGAAGTGGCAGAGCCGAGACCTTCATGCGCTATGGTCTTTGGCTCTAAAACCTGTGCTCTTAACCCCAGAATTTAAGAGCCATCTCTACTGACCCTCCCCCCAGTTTCTGATCTTTCACAAGGGGGCAGAGAGGAGGTCAGGAGCCCATCTGGAAGAACTGGCTTTGCAGGCTGTTCTGCTCTAGCCCTGGTGGTCCCTCTGAGCTGTGTGCTTTAGGCAAGTCCTGTCACTTGACCTCCCTGCCTTCTACTGAGAGCAAGAATTATAATGTGTCGCCTGTCCCGTCCGGTCACCTGGGCAGAGCACCCTGGGAATAATAGTGTGAGCTGCTTTGGGTGCCTGCAGGTGCAAACACTGGGCTGGGCGTCGTGCACTTGATCTCGTCTTGTCACCACCTGCCAGGAAATGGGTGCCTGCCTCGTGTGAGGGAACTGCAGCTCCGAGAGGCCGGCGAGAGGCTGCAGCCAGGCTTGGAACACAGGGCGCTGCGACTCAAACACCCATGTCCCTTCTTTTCTGATCCGGCTCCTCACGGGAAACATGCAAATTTGTGTTCCTCTCGTCCCTTCCTGTCCCCAGCTTGATGGCATAGGCAGTAGCCTCCCGTCCACTCCAAATTTTACATACTGGAGTCCGCCCACTTTTAAAACCCTGGGGCTGTTACTCAGTTTTGCTGTTCCTTTCGGGTTAACTCAGGTAGTATTCCCAGGAGTTTGTTGAAACATTTGATTTTAAAATCAGAATCTGCCTTCAGTATGCATTAAATATTTGTATTGTTAGAGAACTCATCCTGGAGTGGAGACAAATGGGAACAGAGGTAAAGAGTTAATTTGATTCTGTTGGAACTTAATTAACTTTATTATTAAGGTTAACTGAAAACGAATTTTGCGCAGAGTAGCAGGTCTCATTAAACTCTGCAATGCTGGCGCTCAGGAAGACTTCCAGCGAGTGCCGTGGGGCCCCCGTGTCGTTCTTCCCACACACTCAGCACGTCCGGGGAGCGAGTGCATCCCACAGTGGTGCTTGCACAGGCTCTTCGCAGGTGACAGGGGCACCAGCGATCACCCTCCGAAATGGAACAAAGCTGTGAGAGGGGGTCAGAAAGCCTAGGTTCTGTCCCGAGTAGGCCCTCTACTGTGCAACTTTTGGCAAGTTGCTAAACTTCTCTGGGCTCCCATTTCCTCCATGCTGAAGTGAAGAGCCATATCAGGTGATGGCTTCCAAGACCAAACACAAGAGTCCTTTGACCCACCCGCTCAGTTCTATACTGCACTGTGCTTGTAGTCCCGGCAGGTTCGGAAGGAGCTGTCAGGAGCCTCTCCTTCCTGCCCACACTAGGAGCGAGCTCTGACACCATGGGGCGTCTGGCCGGGTCAGTGCTGTGGTCTGACCTTGCGATGGAGGAGACTACTGTGACCACCGAGAAGACGTCGTGGGCCCTGGTCATCAGTATGCCTTGCGCCCAGGAGCAGGGCCACGTGCCCAGTGGTGGCCATTTAGGAAGAAGGGACTCTACCTTCAGCTCTCGTCTTTGGCGTACATTGTGCTGCGGCCAGATCTCTGGGTTTGGACAGCTTATTAGGAAATTCCTCAGGCTGGGAGAATATCCGTTGAAGTCGTTCTGCTTCAAGGAAGGCTGCAAGAAGAACTCGGGATTAATCAAAACAGGATTAGTTGAAGTAAGGAGAAGTCATCTCAGAGAGGGGCTGAGTGGTTGGGCTGGGTGTGGGGGCAGACTGTGAGTGTGACCTGCAGGGCTCTCCCCTTTGGGGGGATAAGTACTGTCGCTGGTTCCCTGATGGAAGGAATGTGCTGATGAGAAACCCAGCGAGCACTGCGGTGAGACAGGTGAGGCAGAGCTCCCGCAGGCCAGCCTGTGCCGGGGCGGGGCGGGGCCTCTGATGACTGTAGGCCCTGCTGCCCCTGCTGCCGGACCACCTGCAAGACTGTGACTTTGCACCAGCCACCTGCCCTCCCTGAAAACCAGCGTCTGTGGGAGGCTTAGAGTCTTCTATTGTGCCTAGTGCCTACTCCTGGCTGGATACCCCCGGCGCATGGTGCTGCGTGGTGTTTGCATTGATGGTAGTGAGTCCCCTCTGCCGCCCTCTCTGACCATCTTCCCCTCCATTGATGGACTCAAGGCTGTTTTACTGCAGAGGTTAAAGGTCAACCAAGTGGAAGCTAAGAGGAAAAACAACCCATGCTTGACCCACCTCCCTCCAGTTCTGCTGGACTTTGTACCAGACTTGCATCACGCCTTGTATGCTTTTGTTTTTACAGATTTTTTTCTTCCTTTTTTATTGAATGGCTACTTTCAAAGCTATTTTTAAAAAGACTTTGTTTCAAAGAAAGCTGTCTGAGGTCCTGTTAGGAAGGTCTGGTGCTCTCCCGAGGGGCAGGGGTTGGGGGCACCCTGCACTGGCAGAAGGAACTCCCAGTCAGAGCTGGCGCATGCTTGCTGAGAGTTCTCAGGTCGTTTCCCCAGATCTGGGCCCAGTCAGAAGCCCCGCAAGGGAGGGGACCGCTGGTATGATTTGGAGAGAACCAGGCCAGCCGCTGCCCCTGGAAATCTCTTGTCACTTCCCAGACATCCAGACCTGCCTGTTCTGCGCCAGGTCTGTCTGCAGGGCTGGGGTTGGGTTCCCTGAACCTTACGCAAGAGGGCTCCCTAAGGCGCCTGCTCCCCACGCCCTGGGCACCCCCGTTCAGGCCCCACCACGTGCATAGCAGGGAGGTGTGTCTTCTTGTGAAGCAACCTGGTAATGGAAGCGGTTTTGATTCAGCTGTTTGCTTTTTTATCAGTTTAGCCAGTGTAAATGTGGTGCCTTGTGTACGTAGTGGGTTCTGTGCTGAATGCTGGGGATTCCGTGATAAGTTGAGTTTTACCGTCTGGAGGTAATGTGTGTGCTGTGTCTACCATAGCTCTGTTAGAAGGGGATTTGGAACAGCTTAGAGCATTCACAGAAACAACGTGATTTAAAATGAGAAAAGTGGAGCCCTGGTCAGGTAGCTCAGTTGATTCGAGCATTGTCCTGATATACCAGGGTTGTGGGTTCGATCCCCAGTCACGGCACAGACAAGAATCAACGAATGAATGCATACATGAGTGGAACAACAAATCGTGTTTCTTCTTCTCTCTCTCCCTCCATCCCTCCCTCCCTGTTCCCACTCCCCTCTCCCCCAAATTTTGGAAATAAAATTGGAAAAGAAAAGAGGGGCAGGGAGGAAGTAGGGGAAATACGATGAAGTCATAGAAAGACTTGTGTGTGGCATAACGTTGCCGCAGTTACCAGAGTTTGGCTACCAATCTGACTTTGAACTTCCTACAGTCAAAACAAAGGGAGAAGTAAGATCAGTGGCTTGATTCACAGTGTCCTTAAAATACCGCCAGGTTAGTTCCCCTGTGGAACAATTCCTGATAGACACCCTGATAGATACTCCTGACACGTAGTGGGTGTTCGGAAGGAAACCCAGTGCGGTGGGTGGACAGACAGGTGTGGGCCCTGAGGCCCACAGAGGGAGCTGATGCTGTGCGCCCATACCACTGGTTAACCTGCGTGTTTGTGGTCCTGAGAGGTGAGGTCAGCTGCAACGCTGGCGCTGGCGCCAGGGCTGCTGGTCTCCCAAAACCTTGAAAACAGGATGCTGAGTCACATCCTGCCGGCCCGCAGCATCCTGACTGGGATGCCCCTCACAACGGGAGGAGGCTCTCGAGGGCAGCTTGGCCCCTCACTGTTCCAAAGTGTGGTCTCAGAGCAGGAAAATGTTAAAAGTAGGTCTTTCTTACACGGGCCGGCACTGCCTGTGCGTGAGGTCCACAAGAACTGGACGCACTCAGAGTGGGGCTTCACACCCTTTCCCACTGCCCAGGGCACGAATCAGGGCGGCTCCCATTCTGGAAAGCACGGGGACGGCAGGGAGAGATCTCGGTGGGTGAGGAAGAAAGTTTCCAAGATGGAAGGAGAAAGCCAGGAAAGGTGCCAGCGACAACAACCAGTAAAATAGCCTTAAGCTTTTGGTCTTAAGCCAATGCAGAATAAGTAGCGTTTTACCAAAATTCGATTAAGTGGACTTTGAAAAAGTAACGATTAACGTTTTGAACCGGAACTTACAGAGGAGTTGCAAGTACAGCACGAAGAACTTTCTTCTCAATTGCTGTGCGAGTACGTTGCCAGCCTGATGCCCTTTGAACACAGGCCAGGGCGTTCTCCTACAGAGCAGACCCTCGACCCAACCCCAGGGACCGCTGACCCTGACGTGACGCTGCCGTCGCGTCCTCAGGCCCGTGCAGGGTCCATCACTTGACTCAGTAACATCCTTTGCAGTAGGAAGGTCCCCCTGTCTAGCATCTCCTGGTGCTCGTAGTTGTCCTGTCTCTTGAGTCTCCTTCAGCCTGGGATGTTCCACTGTCTTTCTTTGACTCTTGTGACCAGGACACTTTTGAAGGGGACATTGTGTTGTGGGATGTCCCTCAGTTTAGGTTTGTCCGATGTTCCCTTGTAATTAGATTCAGGTCATGCAGGAATGACACAGGAACGGTGCTGTGTCCTCGGAGACATCTGCCAGCTGGCATGCTGGTTCCGTTTGTCCCAGCACTGTCCCCTTTGGTCTCCAGGGTAGGTTTTGTCTGGCATCACTCCTGAGCAGCTACTCTTTCCCCTTTATCATTAAGATGTATTTCTTGAGTGATTCTTTGAAATTATGTTAGTATCCTGTCCCCTGTCAACTTTTCTGTTAATTTATGCCTGTGTGGACTCATAGTTTGTTTTATTCAGTGGTTTATAATCGGTTCATTGTGTCACTGACCTAAAAGTTCAAATTGTCCACGATTTGGTCGGTGGTCATTCAAGCTGCCGTCCATGTCCCTTTATTTCTTAAAATTGATTTTAGAGCGATAGGGGAAGGAAGAGAGAAAAAAACATTGATTCTTTACTCCTATTTATGCATTCATTGGTTGATTTTTGTATGCGCCCTGACCAGGGACTGAACCTGCAACCTTGGTGTATTGGGTCAACCCTCTAACCAACTGAGCTACCCCGCCAGGGCCCGTCCCTTTATATGTCTACATCACCTTTAAGCACATTCTTGCTTTCTGACATTAGATGTTTCAGGCCTCGTCTTGTACTGTCTTTACTGCATCTCTGTAATCCATCATTTCTCCAAGGAGCCCTGGTTCCTTTGAGTGGAAAATGGAGTTCAGAAGCCGAGGAAGGTGTACTTATTACTGTTGGAGCGATGCTGTCCATAGGCCTCTCGGTGGGCAGAGTGAGGAGGGCGTGTGTGTGTGTGTGTGTGTACGTGCACACGTGCCCTCCCACGCTATTGCGTCTATGTTTATTTCTATACCTAGTTACCATATTTTGCCGTGTATAATGTGCACCCACATTTTTGTGCGCGTTATACGCAGGATGCTTATACTTATTATTATACCCATGGTGTGTAATCGTTATATCCATGTATAATGCACATCCTTATTTTTCCCTCAGAAATTTGGGCAAAAAAGTGCATATTATACACGGCAAAATATGGTAAGTACATTGGAAAACATGAGTTCAAACTGATGCCTTCCGTTCCGATCCTACATCTTGGGCTCATTCTGGTTTTCTCTCCGTGTGTGAAACTCCCTTCTCCGACAGCGAGAACCACGACTCCCGATTGTCTCTAGCACACTTTCTTGTGTGGTCGGCCCCCTGTCCAGCCAACCTCCCATCTCTGCAGCCAGCTCTCCCGGCAGGGATGCCTTCCTCGCCCCGCCCACCATCAAACATCCTGATTTCGAGAACCACACCCCCTCCCGTGCTCAGATGCCCGCCTTGCTCTGCCCGGCAAATGGTTTCAGGTCTGAATTGTTGGGGAAGAGACCAGGACTTTTTTGATGTTGTGTTTTCTCGAAGTTTGAAAACACAAGGTACAGTGCTTCAGAATCAGACTCCTGGTTTCCCTTCCTGGCTTTTCTTCTTCTTGGCCATGTGAACTGGACAAGTGACACAACCTCTCTGAGCCTCAGTTTCCCTCTGTAGAAAATACAGGGGGATGCTGAGGATCTGGCTAGGTGGTAGGTATAAAGGGCTCAGCCTGACCCTCAACAAAGATGTTCGTTATATATATTAGCGTTGCGTTCGCCGGAGTGCACATTACCTTCTGGCGCTGAGGGGCCTGGAGAAGGAGAAGTCATGGCCCTGGGCCTCGAGAGCCTCAGGGTGATGTGGTGAACTCAGTTGGTGTGTTGTTTGAAGCACTTGGTTGCCAAGACGACCCATCTTCCAGGTGGCTGTAACTCCACTTGCAGTGTTTGTGTGGTGAGTCTCACTTGGCCAGCCCATCCTGTGTGTGGTCAGCACCCAGAGTCCCGGCTGCTCAGAGATTACTCAGGTGAGTTCATCATGAAATAAATGCTGTAAGTGCCCTGAGACTGGAGAGCAGACCGTACTCCCTTCTGGGTATTTACTTAGAATCTGCTGTCAGACAGGGAAGATTTTGAAAGTCACGTGTGTCCTGACCGCTGAGTCCCCTTGTGAAGTTAAAGTGCGCTGACAGTAAGACGCCGTCCCCACCAGTTAGTAGGTTTATGGGCCTAAGAGCACAGTCTGGGAGCCAGGGGGCTTGGGTTCCTGTGACTTACCCTCTCTCCCTGCAGAATGAGAGAAGGTGCTACACAGTCCTGAAAGGGAAGAGCCTGGGGCTCGTAGCTAGGGTGGGGAGAGGCGGGGTGAAGCTGGAAGACTGGGGAATGGGAGGAGAGAGGGAGAAGGCCTTGAGTAGAGAGAGACCCAGAATAGAAGCGTTTATAAGGGCAGTGATGCAGGAAGGGATTCATTGAGTGTGAGAGAAATAGTGTGAGAGGTAATGCAAGGGAGGTTTTTATTATAAATCCCTTTTTCTGATTGTGTTATAAGCTGCTTGAGGTCAGTGGGTATCCAATAAATGACACTTTGGTGGCCACATATAAGGGCTAATTGTGACTCCCATAGAAAGCTAGCACAAGACGTTTGGACTCTAATCTGTAGCCAAGGTCTCATCATCGAAGGCCCTGGAGCAGGAGACAGCATAACGGCAGCAGTGGTTAGGAACTGTGCGGAGTGGGTTCTGGGCCGAGGTCCCCGCGCTGATTCTCACTAGGCTGCGAGCTCCTGGCGCTATGCTTTCCTAATACCAGGGCTGCCGGCCACAGCAGCTACGTGTGGCTACTTAAAATTTAGTTTAGCTCAAGTTGAAATGACAGAGTCATTCATTGGTCACGCTAACTACATTCTAAGTGTCCGGTAGGCTCCTGTGGCTAGTGGCTGCTATCTTGGAGGGCACAAGTAGAGAACACGTCCATTTTCCTCAACAGCACTGCCCTTCGGGGACCGTGGGTAGCCCCCCCGCAGAGAGTCAGGCACACGTGGGGGCCCGTGGGTGCTGCATGGCTCAGCATCCATGGTGAGGAGGGCTGGGACGGCAGTGGTGACGAAGGGGCTGGGAAGGAGGGGCCCCTGGAAAGGTTAGGACTTGGCAACCGATGAATATGGGGTGGGGCTGCCCACCAAAGAAGGGACTGAGAACCTGGGACCGTGGAGATCGTCATTCTTGGAATTTCTGAGTTGTTTCGAAACATTTTCTTCATGTGACTGTTATTTCCAGCTGGCGGGGTTGTCCCTGCTGCCGCTGCATTTCCCGCACGGTGCCCGCACTAAGGGGCTTAGATCCTGGTGTACCTGACGTACGGGGGACGGCGGCACTGGCTCCGGCCTCTACAGACAGGACCTGGTGGGCTCTTGTGGGGGTTGGGTGCCATCAGGAAACTATCCTAAGGCTTAAAGGCCAAGTCAAGGCACATCATTTGCTGCCTTATTTACACAGTGGAAAAAATCGTGCTTTTGCAAGCTTGCTGGTATATTCAGCTGCTTGCTCCTACTCATCGGTATGAAGGAGAGCTGTGAAGCCGGCTTCAGAGAATGTCTCTTACTGTCTGAAATACTTCTGGACATTCCTTTTGTCTGAGAGAAGCCTACGCCTTCCAGCCAAACAATCCCGGCCCAGCAGTGAAGCCGTGTGTAAGGAGCCCCGCCAGCATTGCTGGCCTGTGACCCCATTCCCCTACTGTGATGCCCCGCAGAGCTGGAATTTCCCTGCGCTCAGCACGCTGTGTTTCAGGGACAGCTTGGAGCTCTGGCTCATAGGTGAGTCAGGTGAGTTCCTTGTTTCCTCGAGCTCTGAGGGCGGCGTGTGGCACAAGGCCCCGCCAAACTGGGATATGCAGCACAGACTAAAAAGAACGAGGCCTTGGTGCAGCTCAGGGTCTTTGAGACTTGAACGTGAGTTCCCGGGAAGGGGAGGAACTGTGGGAGAGCGAGGGAAGGAGCTTTCTTCGGCACCTGCAGTCTCTCAGCCTTCTCCACAGAGTAAGTCTCCCATCTCCTTTACACCTTCATGAACTTCACTTGGCGAGGGCCGGGCTTCTGAATCCCAGCCATCACCAGTAGCGGTTTTGAGTGTTACCTGCTGCTTTTGCACAGGCCTGACCGTCTGCCCTCTGACCTAGGGATTCTGCGGGGAGAGCACCGAGCTTGGAGCCTCGCAGTCCAGTTCTGCCCCTCTTTAGCCATGTGACTGCAGATAAGTCATTTACCTGCTCTGTCTTGGTCCTTTCATTCGAAGGATGAAAACTCATTCTGCTAAGAATTAAGAGCAAAAGTGTAGGGGCAGGCCGCCTGTAAGCGATGAAGAACTGGTCAGGTTGAAGGCATCATTTACAAATTTAAATCAAAACTCGTTGAGTGCCTGTGGTGTACCAGGCTCTCAGGTGCCGACTTCCCAGGTTGGCAGTGGGATAGCTCCACCCGCAGCCCAGGCTTTGTCCCTTAGCTTTGCACGTCCTGAACTTGAACTCATTACTACACTCGGAGATGATCAAGTTCTGAGAAACCAACTTACGTTCACCAGACTGCTAGGAAACTGTCTTACACACCAGAATAGACACGCGTGGATTCACAGTGGGGCCTTTTCCAACAGAGACCAGACTCTCCCCTCACCGCAGGGCAGGTGTCAGTAACCCGTCAACCCTCCCGCTCCCCTCGCTCCTCTTTGTTCACTGATCCTTTGAGGCCCAGGTTGGGGGGGTGTCTTCCAGGGCGATCTCCCTGGGCCCCAGGCAGGGCGGGCGTCCCTCCTGCGTGCACATGCGTGTGCACATACGTGTGTGCGCACGACTGCAGCACCCTGTACGTCCCTCTGCTGTGCGACCTGCCGCGTTGCATCACTGTCACAGACACAGTGGGTACTCTGCTGCGTTTGCGGGTCCACTGGAATGCAATGTTGCTCCAGGGCGGGAACCACGAGGGCTTCGCTTTTGAGTGCCCAGGGCTTAGCATCGACTGGACCCAGCAAGTATCTGAATCGAAATGGAGTCAACAGAACCTCCTCTTGGTAGCGTTCAGTGGTGCCCACCTTGGTACTTGGGCCCTTTTCTTCGGGAATTATGAGCAGTCCGCTCAGTAATCACCCTGCAGAGCCACGTACAGTGGACGGCTAGTTCTGTTCACGTACGAACGAATGGTTTGGGTTGTTTCAACCCATCCAGGCGATTGGGGACCCTTTTCAGAGCCTGTGCTTCAGGCTCACATTCTCTGATTTTGTGTGGGGTGTAGTGTCAGAAACCCTAAAACCATACCATGGAAGTAACTTCCTGTGTCCTCACCTATAAAATTGAGCATAACAATGCCTGCTCAGTCTACCTGGAAGCTCCTAGAAGCTCAAATCAGTTGACATCAGCTAGAGGGCTTTTTCATCAGCAGGGCTTGTCAGAGGTCTGATCTGTCGCTGTCACTGTCATTTCACAGGGCAGCGATGCCACCGCCTTTCAAGGGCAGGAGCGCTTGCGGCTCTGAAAGCCAGTGGTAGAAGACCGGCACGAGCGCACGCTCGCCTGCTGGCCTGTTGTGCTGCGTGCAGGGAGGGTGCTGTTCTGTTCTGTGACCTGGCATGACCTCCCTCCATTGTACCTGACTGTGCTCCTCTCCCGAAGGGACCGTGCATTTTTAGTGGCGGTGCTTTTCCTCTGCAGAAAACATTTCTCGTGCACTTACTATGCGTAAGACATTTTGGTGAAAGCCATTGGAGAAGGCAATTTTCTCTGTGTCTTCTGTGAGTGAAACCGAGGGATTCTTAACCCTGACTGTGCGTCAGAAGCACTTCTGGAACTTTCAAAAAACAGATGCGCATTTTTGAATGAGAATTGGTTAAGGTTAGAGCTAGACGTGAGTGTGGCGTAGAGGTTTCATAGATTCTTCAGGTGTGTGGCCAGACGTGGGAATTGGGGGCTTAGCATAATACTCTGTTCTGTGGTGTTGCTACACTTCGTATTTCTGGTTTTCAAGGAATTAAGTTTCTAAGTGGCCTGGCACACACCCAAGCCAGCCAAACATATGCCCGTCCCTGAAAGGGGATCATTGCCTTTGCCCTTGTGGACACGTGGGCAGGCTTGGCTTGGCACCGCACTTCTTAGTCTGCACATACTTGCTGTGCGAGTGGGAGAACAGAACCCTGTGAGTGAACACCAGAACACGCGTATAGCAGAACAGGAACTACAGCCCAGAGCAGCGTGTTCTTATTTTCTTAAACTTCCATGTGCACCAGACTCACTGAGGGAGTTAGTTAAGCATAAGCCTTCCCTGGCTCTCCCTGGGGACTGTTTCAGGCACTCGCCCGCCTTCCTGCAGTTGTCACATGAAGCGGATCACGCCTGCCCCTCAGAGCCGTGGGAACCAGGCGGCACGGTGTAGCTGAGTGCCTCGTACAGTTTCTGCCATGTGGCGGGAGTGCTGGTAATGACAGTGCTGTTGATGGGAAGCGGCTTGGCCAGCGTGGCGGTGCCACCCACGGGACTCGTCATGGTTCCCATTCAGTCCAGAAGCGCCGATGATGTGTCCTGTGGGCAGGGTGGTTGGCGTGGTCCTCCGAGCCTTCTGCTTGTCCCCAGGGCCAGTGCAAGAGCTCTAATGCCAAGGCTTCTCTTCCTGAGGCCCCGCTGCCCTGAGTGAATCCCTCTCTCTGTTTCCTGCAAACAGTGCTCCCACCTGCTGGGAGCAAGCACTGAGGAGGAGCTCGTCTTCTGGCATCTCAGTGACACGTGCTTTAGGGGAGCCAAAGCAGCGCCCCGCAGTTAGTCATGTGGACCGGTGGGGACGACAGCACTGCAGGGGTTAAGTAGGTGGGCGTGGGACAGACATACTTGGGTCTAGTCCCATCTTGTACTGATGCATGTTCCTGGGCAAGCTGTGGTTTCCTCGGCTGCAAAATGAGAATAATTGTAGCGTGTGTTTCCCTTAATCCTCCCGTGAGGATTTCGGGGTGAGGGGAAGCTTCCACATAAGACCTTCCCAGAAGCCTCTACTCGGTGCTGCCTCCTTCATGAAGTTTTCCCAGCTCTCTCCCTTCTCCTAAATACTAGCAGAGTTCCTTTCTTAGGGTGCGGATCCCATTCTGCCCTGCGTTATGGTTATTTGTATCCTTACTTTATTTCACTGGCTGAAGGAAGTGCTAAAAACAGACAGCTCCCTGCCGGCTCCTGCTGGGTGGGTTCCGGGGTGCTGCGCCACCTCTGCTCTGTGACCTGGGCCTGCTTTACCTCTGCCTCCTGTCCTTCCTGAGCACCTTGCTTGCGGTTCTCAAAGCTCCTGTGTGTGCACTGAGGGTCTGTATACCAGGAATGCCCTCTCCCTGGACTTGCCTCCTCAAGTAGATTAGCACTACTGAAGAATTCCCAGAGTGTAAAAGTGCTTTTGAAAGCTCCAAGAAACTGTGGCAGCTGCCCATGGTCACTGTTGGGTGAATGGATGGTGTTTTGACAAAAACTGGAAATCCTTCAATAAGTCGATGGCAACAAGCTGGGGTCCCCATTGCCTGGGGGCAACAGGCTGGGGTCCCCGTTGCCTGAGGTCGGTGACTTGGCGGCCAGCTGTTTTCCCGCAGTTTCTAATCCCCGAGCGCACGTTGCTGAGGCCTGCACAGCCGTGGGAGGCGAGCAATCAGAGAGACTCAGGCTGTGTCGCTCCCTCTGAATGGCCCTCTTTCATCAGCATGTGCGGGGACAAGGGCCTTTTCAGCCCAAACATCAGGGGAAGACGAGAGTTCCACTAGAGCCATTCGCTCTCTGGGTGGGGACATCGTCCGAGGACGAGGACTCCTCGCTGAAGGACTCCAGCCTTGCCCTCACCTTTCCGCCTTCTCTGGAGGGGGGTGGGGGGCAGGGGCTCGGACGGTGAGGCCTGTGACCCTGGCCGTCATGACCCTCTTCCATTTCACGGACTTCTGCGTCTCCCTTCAGCCACCTCCTCACTTCTGCTCTTCAGGGGTTTCCAGCCCAAGTTAGTGCGTATCTCCACCACTGGTTTCTCTTTTCCTGCCGCGTCTCGGTGTCCAGATGACTGGCTGTTTATGCTCTGGGGGCTGGGGGTTTTCGGGGAGCAGCGATTGAGGTTTTTCTCTGTCTTCAGTGCGTTGTAGAAACTGGAATCCCGGGTCCTCTGAAAGGGTAGGAGCCAGTGTCTGACAGTGTGTTTGGGCTCTGGAGATAGCAGCATTGAGGGCGGGGGTCGGGAGGGCAGGGGCTGGCTTTGTTTTCAATTCCAGATTTTTTTTCTTATAGTGACAGAGGAAGACAGTTCAGTTTTGTTTGTCTGGGTCTGACCTTCTGGAGCCGAAGTCGCTCTGTTTAGGTCACCAGCATCTTTGGGCGATGGCTGGTGTTTCTGTAGCCGGTATGGGTGGTTGGTGGGTTTTTGCTCCTGGCCCTGAGTAGCCAGGAAAGCGTGTGTCCCATTGCCCGAGTGCACTTGTTAAAGGGCTTCCTTCCCCACAGGGGCGCCTTGAGGCCGATGATTCGGGGTGCAGTGCCCCTGGGTATTATTAGAAGCTAGGCCCAGGGCCCCACGGGGCGCTGGCAGCGGGAGACAGTGTTCGCTTCAGCCAGCCAGAGGGTGCCTGAGGCTCTGGCGCAGTGAGCGAGCTCAGACCAGAAGACGGGAAACAGGGTCACGAAGAGTGTCCGCATCTCGTTTTCATAAATCCTGCGACTGCCCCTGCTCCGCGGCCTCTTGGCCCCGAGAGTCATCTTGGGTGGCCATCCCTGTGCCGTATCCTCTCCCTGTCTCCCCAGGCGCAGGGCGAGGGCACCGGCTTGGGATGATGTGTTCCCTGGGCTTCCCTGCAGCTTCCAGTCTCACTCTTCCAGTAAATGCCCGTGGCTGATCGGCGGGAGGAGGACAGAGGCAGCGTGTTCCCGGGCCCCAGCGGCATAGCCCCCGGACTTAGGAGTGCTGGGGAGGCTCCGACTCTTTATCAGCCTCAGGAACCCTGAGGCCCAGCTGGCCTCGTCAGTGGTCACAGGGTAAAACCAGCCTATTCTTTTGCATTGTTCCCCTTTCTTTCCAAAGGAAGTGCAAGGGAAACCAAGGGGAATTTTCGCCCATGATTTCCAAGGCAAAGGTCACCGTTAATGGCTGGCTGTTTCCAGAGTGCTTGGGTTTCTGGTCAGTATGGACTTTTGTTTTTCTTTTTCCTTTTTTTTTTTTTTTAACTCCAGAACAAAAGAGGCTGATGTTGCCTTGCAAAGATTGTCCCCAGCGGCTATGATGAACTGATTGTTAGGTTTCATGGGTTTCGGAGTCCCTCGGGCAGCTCTTTCAGGTTTTGTTGAGCGTAAGTAGTAAGCGATCTGTGTCTGAAACAGACCAGTTCTGGAGACAGACGTGGCTGTGAAATTGTAAGGAAGGAGAGGGTGATGCGTTGGGAGGGAAAGTGTTGGGTGATGCTGCCACCTGCTAAGTTAAGACAACCTGGACGTCGAATGGGCCAGAAGAGCGCCGAAGCGCTTCTCGCCGTCCGTGGGTGAGAGTGAGACAGCAAAGAGAGGGTGCTTCTCATTTCTCCCCTCGTTTACAACCCCGGGCTCCTCAACACTTAAAACTCGCAGCACAAACACGTGACTAGTAGGTGGAAAGGATGACTTGGCAGTGCGCTCGGATCATGAAGAAGTGTTGTATAGACGTGAGGTATGGGTGTTAGGAACTCTGCAAAGCCGCGTATCGCTAATTCAAAGGCCCAAGTAAGAGAGGCAGAACTAAGCCTTAGTATTCGATGTTTGAGCAGTCGCTATTTTTGTTTAGCATGGGGATTCAGCCAGGAAAACGAACCAATTTGATTATGGACTTACATTGTAGAACATAACTGTTTTTCTGATTCCAGGCTCTGCTGGCTTCCATGCTAGTTTGTGCGGTGCGTTTTCTTAGCACCCAGAGTTACATCCCTTAGCTGAGCTTTTTGTTCCAGGATAAGAACGTTTGACTGACTACTCACCTTAAGAACGTTCTGGGGCAAAGGTGATCTTGCTTGTATATGTTACAGAAGATACTATGTTTCTATCAGGAATTGATTTGCTGTCTGTTAAAACAAAAAGTGCTGCAGGTTTTTTAAAAGATTTTTCCCTTCAAATTATTTACATGTTAATTAGTTGCTCAAGAGAGAATTAATGATCTTTACAGTTTCCTAAAATTTGAACTTTGATCTTCTCTCACAAAATTAATTTTAAAAAAATGTTTTTTTCATTATAACGTGAGTACAATGTTTTCTATTACTTTGAAAATCAAACAAAAATAATCTTTTTAAAAAGTTAGTGTTTGCTCAGTGTAGGAGATTTGGAACATACAAAGAGGTAGAAAGAAGATAATCATAGATAGTTCAACCCCTCAAAAAATACTGTTAATAATTTTTGTATATTTTATGGATAATTTTCAGTTGATGGTATTTTTGAATAATTGGTAGTAATTAATAGATAATACAGCCAGTTAATTTATACAGTCTTAATTTCTCCATCAGCAAAATAATTTTGGGGGCATTTGGAAATCTTGAAAAATGTTTAATTGCAAATTTGTCAGCTTTGGTTAAATGTAAAATTTTTTTTAAGATTTTATTTATTTTTAGAGAGAGGGGAAGGGAGGGAGGAAGAGAAGGAGCGAAACATCAGTGTGTGGTTGCCTCTCACACACCCCTGCTGGGGATCCAGCCCATAATCCAGGCATGGGCCCTGAGTGGAATCGAACCAGCAACCCTTTGGTTTGTAGGCCGACACTCAGTCCACTGAGCCACACGAGCCAGGGCCGAATGTAAATGTTATCAGTAGTTGAAATAACAAAAGACCAAAGATTCATTCTGCTCCAAACTTCATTGGGTCAAGTTCAAGTTTTCTGCAGCAACAGCAGACAGAGCAACCTTGACTAAGTTACATCGCAGGTCAATAGCCACTCACTTTTCTTAAGATGCAAACAAACAGTGGAAGTGTCATTTCCCCTTCCTCGCAGTCCGTCACGGGAAGGCACCAAGAAGCAGTCAAGCCGTTAAAAGTCATGGAGTCAGAAACAGAGGTCAACAGCAAGACTTAAATGTACAGAGTGAATCACCCTGTCCTAGTCCGAGAGTCAGTCCCTATTTTTAGAAGATGCTGTATTACAGTGCAGTCCCTTTACAGTGCCCTGCAGGAAAGGGCTCTTGGCCCTGGAAGAGCCCACACGAAACCTCGGGTGTTTTAGCAGAAGCATTCTTTCGTCACGCAAACTCTCCAGCAGCAAGCTTGTAGCTAAGGTTTGGGAAGAAAGACTGTTATGTGAAGTTTTTATAAAAGCTGTTCTATCCCATTTGATTTTCATATGCTGTTTGTCCGCACTCCGGCTTTGCCTCTGGAGCATGTCTTGGCCCATTTTCCTCTCTGAATTCCAGCCTAACTGTGCTCGGGTTTTACTCTTCCCAGCGTGAGTGAGAGCTTTTTCATGGTGAAAGGAGCAGCCCTCTTCTTACAGCAGGGGAGCAGCCCTCAAGGCCAGCGAAGTCTTCAGCATCCCCACAAGCACGCAGGTAAACTGGTGTTCTCACGTCGGAACGTATTTCCTGTGCTAGTCGGGGGACTTCCTGTTGCTGGTGGTAGCTGTCTGCTGGGTTTCAAGGCCAGAGCAGGGGCGGGACCAGCGTGTAGTGAAAGCCCTTCCTTGCGCAGACAGTCCATGCGTGTTTTCCAGGGGGCACTGGGAGCGCGCGACCCTTTTGAGCCTCTGCATCTGCCTCACAAGTAAGGTGGTCGGTAGCGTTCAGTTTGGGGGTGAAGATTTCCTACTCAGAGTTTATCAGTTAATGTGTATTTTAAGTTGTAGCGTGACTTTTTTAACAACGCACCAGAAGGCATTATAGCCAGGCGGTGTCCCCTTGAAGCCAGCCACCTTGGGCTACGGTGAACTGCTCTGGAGATGCTGTCATTTCTCTGAGCATTTGGAAAATTGTCATTTGGAGAATTTCTTTCTTTTGTTTTTTTTTTTCTTCATATTCTCTACAGTCCACTACTCTTACAGTTAATATCAAAAGGGAAAAGGAAATCCATTTTTATAAAAGGCAGTGGACTGAAAAAACAGCAATTATTCAACTTTGCCAAGACCATCTAGAAAGAAACAAAATTCAGTGACACATTTGACATGAGCAGCTGATAGCCTACCTAGCCTCATAGAGCGACATGTGTCCATACTGTGCGTCCCTCCCTCTCTCCTTCCACCCCATAGCTGGGAAGAGAGGGTGCCCGTGGGTAGAACTCATGGAGTCCTCATTTTTTAGCCAGGGGCAGAGGGAACCCCAGTACCTACAGAGAGGATTCCTAGCTGGTCTTCCAGTAGAACAAAGCCATAACATTTGTTGTCTCGAGTGTTGGGCCTATAGGTGATAAAGTTTTAAGATTCTTGTTTCCAAATTTTCTATAACAGGATGTATTACTCTTACAATGCAAAGAGAGCTCCAGCCAACCTCATTTGGAGACCTTCTTTATTTATTTATTTATTTATTTATTTATTTTTTTGGAGACCTTCTTTACGAGCCTTTGGCACGCACTGAGATGGGATGCCTCTGTTTTTTAATGGTGGATTTGGTTTGGAGAGGTAGGCGAGTGATAAAGTAGGGGTCGAACCTAGTATTACTTTAGGTCCGTAAGCAAACAAAAGCAAACAAATAAGGAATGCCCATAAAGTAACAAGCCCGGTTTTCTTTGGTGACTTGACTCTGAAACCAAAGGCAATTTGAGAAGAAGAATTCGGAAACCACTTGTGCACAAGTTGATCTTTGTAATAGGCGGTGGCCTCTCCGGGTGCTGCTTGGACAGGCAGCACACACCTGCAGGTGAGCTGGAAAGGCCCTGGACTCTGGGACGACAGGGAAAAGCAACTGCGGTTGCAGCCAGTTTTCTTGTCGCTTCGATCATTTTGTTTGTCTGACCTCCGGTCATCCAGCCTCATTTTGGATCTGAGGGCCTTGATTAGAATTTCGTATCTTACAATTTAATAGCAGACACCCAAGGCTCAACCAGTAGTTTCATATAATGATATTTATAATCAAGATTCAAGTCTATTTTAAGCCAGGAAAATAGTTGTCCTGCGCAAGGAGGCATTGTGGTTTGGGGAAAGAGTATGTGCTTCGGAGCCAGGCAGACCAGCGTCCGATCCCAGTTCCGCCGCTCTCTCTGCTGGCACCGTCAGCCCCTGAGCCTCGGGTTCCTGGTCTTTACAGTGGGTGTCAGGTACCAGAACCTCGGAGGGTGTGGACGTCAAAATTCACGCAGGCAGCATATTTGCCTCCTCGTAGGTGCACTGTTACGGTAGCTGTGACCCTGATGGCTCCCAGTAGCATAAACCCGTGCACAGAACCTTCGCTCTTGACTTTGCCAACGGTTTTGCCCTGTTGGGGGTTTAACCATTGTTTATGTCTTAACCACAACACGCACAACAAAGCAAATACTCAGGCTTCGATCACTCCGTAGGAAGGTCTCCTTCCTCTGAATCAGACGGTACGTGCGTGCCGTGTGAGAGCTGGAGGAGGTTAGTGCAGAGCCTTTCCCTAGAAGCCCCGCGTCGGGCTGCATCCTGCATGCCCTGACTGTGCGTGAGAGCAGGAGGGAGGCCCCTGGCTTGTTGGCTCTGTGCCCCTGGGGTCTGGGATGGCTGGCGAGCTCAGAAAGGCAGCGGGACCGCGGACTGTCCCTGGGTGCCCCACGGCCCCATTAGTAATCGCCACGCAGGGCTGAGTACAACTGAGGGTAAATTCTGTCCACGTTAAAGTAACTCAGTTCCAGTCAGCCAGTCTGGTCCACGTGAGACTCTTCCTAGGACCGGGCTCTGTGCTTCTCTGCTCTGATCGTTGTGCCCGGGCCCGGTGAGCGCGCCAGTGTAAGGAGACTGCGTGCGGACACCAGGCTGGGGTCGGGGCGCCCGTCTGCAGTCCCATGCCTCTACGAGCCGGCCCGCCAAGAGGGGTCTCTCTGTACAGAGAGTGGCCCCTTCCTGTAGGCGCCCGTCTGGCGCGGGGCTGCCTTTGCTTTCATTTGTGTGCTTTGACTCGGAGTGGGTAGTGGTGGGGCCCAGGCGAGCCAAGCCCCAGTGGGGTGGCTGTCAGCCTTTGTGGCGTTGGTGACAGGACATGCAAGGGCGCCGTTAGGTAGAGGGAGCGGACGGGGGTGGGGCCCTGTGTCCTTCTTTAAGTGAATCCTGACCTCCAAGTTATTCCTCGCAGGAAGTGGTGCCAGCGCAGGGCGTTGTGCCCCGTGGGACCCTATCATGGAGAGGGCAGACAGGAGGGACAGCTTGCTTTTTAAAAAACTTTTCCATTAAATTTTACACCCAGAATTATTCTGTATTAGTCGCGGATGTACAGCAAAGTGGTTAGAAAATCGTGTACTTTACAGAGCGGCTCCCCCCCGCCCTGTACCTGTTCATCTCGACATTATCGACTGTACGCCCTGTGTTGCAGGCCACGTCTCTGTGGCTCTTCTGTAACCGCCAGTTTGTACTGCTTCACCCGTCCCCTTGTCACCAGACCGCCAACCCCCGCCCCTCTGACAGCTGTCAGTCTGTTCTCTGTACCTCCGAGTCTGCTTCTGTCTGCTTGGTGGCTTATTCTGTGAGGGGCAATTTCCGATGACCTGATTCCTCTCTGAGGCAGGAAGTACAATTTGCACATCACATGTCAACCTGCCCTAAAATTTAAAGGTGCTTCTGCCAAAGGAGTAACTTCAGTGTCCTGACCCTTCCGGGTTTCTAGTTGTGCTCTGTAGGGCAATTGTTTTTTCAAAAAGGTAATTCTGTTTCCTTAGGGCGGCAGTTTTCAGCCAGTGTGCCACAAGGAGCCTGTTTAGTCGGGGGCACTGACCTCTTTTAAACCCTTAGATCGTCAAATGAAAAAATGACAACAGCCAACACAACAATAGCTGTCCGGTGTGGATGAATCAGAATTTTACTTTTTTTTTTGTCAGATCGGCAAAAAATACGGTTTTTAGTGCGCTGCAGAATTTTAGTAATTAGTTTGTGTGTGCCATGAGATGAAAAAGGTTGCACAACTGAAATTAATACAGATATTTCTGAGTTTTCCTTGCATTTTTCGACATCAGCATCTTTACAGATGAACCTTTTCTTCAGAAAGAAACCCATGAAGACAATTTTTAAATATACAAGTGAGGAGAAAAGCAGCATCAGAGTCACACTTGCTCCTTACTGACTAGGAAGCTCAGTTTCCGGGACCCCACTGCCTGGAATGCCCAGCTCTTCCTTCCGTTGGGCTGATCCGGTGCGGCCTTGGAGACTCACCACCTCCCTGCCCTACCCAGCCCAGGGGCGCTGCTGTACCCTGAGGCCACTCAGAGAAGTTGGGAACCTAGCCCCCGATTGCTGCCTCTTTTAAATAACTCAGGGCGGGGGTGGGAGGGAGTGTGTAATTTTTAGCAAGAAAAGAGAAAGTGGCAGCTTTCTGTCCTTTCTCTGGGCACTCGGCCTGTTGCCAGCAGAGCCACTCAGTCAGGTCCCTCCTGCTCAGGGGGGAGCCTTACCTCACGTGGGAGAAGCAGAAGAGCTGCGCGAGGGGAAGTGGCGCCCAGTGCAGTCCTTTCTCCCTTCAGACCAGCTCTTCTCTGGCTCCCTACTTCAGCCGTGTCCTTGGTTCCTCCGCCCTACCCTGCAGAACGACGTCTGCTTGAATCTAACGATATTTCCACGCCAGGCTTGTCCGTATTTGCCCAGTTTTGTATTTAAAAACCCATATAGCAAGTACTTCAGAAAATAAAAGTCATTTTTAAAAAACATCAAAAAGCTGTATCTCACTCACGCTCGTTATACTTTTCAGGAGCGGGATGAGAGAGCTGAGGCTTTGTATTTTTGTGATGTTTCCCCTGTGGTAGAGGGAGAGACATTTTAACATTAGGTCTTCTCTCGGGCCCGTAAGATCAGCCTCTCCTAGGTTTCTGCCTAGAAAGTAGGTGGGTGACCTTCTAAAACTTTCTTCATTGGTCCAATAGGTGACTTGCCCCAACATCTTCAAGTAATGATCAATCTTCTGCGTTGTGAAGATAGAATCAAGCTGGTAAGAAGAGACGAGAGTGGCAAGTTTGAATTTTTAATTGTGAAATTTGGTGGGGAATTACTCATGAGCAATGGGTGCGGGGGGGGGGGGGGGGTGAGGGGTATAAGTTCTGCGTTTTAAAAATTCTCCCAAATTGTTCACAAAAGCCAAAGCGAAGTTTGCTCCTCGGCACCCAGAAGGCCCAGAGAAAGGATGTATCGGGGCCCCATATCAGTCTGCTAAGTCAACATCTTCGTTCTCTGGATGTTACTATCCACCCATTTAACAAATTGGGGAGGGGTCTCCTTGGAGCCGGGCCCGTCCTTCGTGTTGGGGATATAAGAGAGATGTGGCTCCTGTGTCTAAGAATCTCATCTGGGTTCCTAAACTCACAGGGGGAAAGGTAGAAAACAGAAGCCCTTGACCTTGGTTGGGCGAGGGAGGGGCCCCAGCCAGAGAGGCAGCCCGTGAGAGCATGTCTGCCTGTGCAGGCCGTGCGCCTGGAGAGTGCCTGGGCCGAGCGGGTCCGGTACATGGTGGTGGTGGACAGCAGCGGGCGGCAGGACACCGAGGAGAGCGTCCTGCTGGGCGTCGACTTTTCCAGCAAGGAAAGGTGAGTCTAACAGGACAGCGGCTCCCTTCTAGGACGGGACAGCAGTTGCTGCTGGGAAAAGGTCTGCATGGTCCCGTTCCCTTGGGAGGTGACAATGGGGTGTGTGATGGCAGCTGGTGGGGTGATCGGGTACTGCAGAGCGTGGCATTTCAGCTCTGGTGCATGGGGTGCTGTGCCAGATCCGGCCTCTGCTCTCAGAGCTCAGGGTCTGCTCAGAGGATAGAAAAGTCACTCTGTGCTTAGAGCTCTAACACCGGGTGCTATTGGTGGTGCTCTAGAAAGGGCACCTTAGCCTGGAGGGCTTCCTGAAGGAGGTGATGGCTGTGGTGAACACCCAGGTGAAAGCAGGAACCAGCCCAGTGAAGCAGGGAGGATGCCATCCAGGCAGACGGGCCCACATGCAAAGTATGTGCTTGATAGGCAGCGTATCAAGTGCCTTATCCAGTATTGCTCTCCCGTGGATTCCCAAGCACTGGCCAACAGGTCCTGGGTCAGAGGCTTCAAGAGAGGTTTGGAATTTCCCCGTAACTAGAGGCCAAGTTCGGGATATCATAGACCCTATTATCTTTGTCAAACGAAGGCAAGTGGCTCTTCTTACATCTAGGATAAGTTAACACATGTGAGACCATTGCAAAACCTGGATTTGTTAAAACCAGATTAAGGTGACTCCCTTTAGCCATCACTCATTAATCTGCTCATTCATGAAGCAAACGATTTATTTGCATTCCCCTGTGTGTGAGGCAATAGGCCAGGCCCAGGTGAACAAAACAGCAACAGCACACACAGTGTCGGCCTCAGAGACTCTGTAAGCTCCGTGAAGAAGAGAGCCGTGACCGGATGCTGGCTGGTGGGCTCCGTGATGCAGAGACATGTGGGGGCGCTGGGAACACAGGAGAGGGGTGGCTGTGAAGGGGCCACGCCAAAGGTCTCTGGAGCATGCAGTGGCTGAGCCAAGTCTTAAAGGAGTGGGCAGTCGGGCAAGTTCAGGGGTAGGGACGTGTCGGTCTGGGACCTCCTTGCCATGCCCTAAGCACTGACACAGCCATGAAGCTCCAGGAGCTCTGAGTCTCGAAATAAGTTTTATTTTGCAGCTCTGCAAAGGAAATAGCCCATCAAGAATGGGCAAGGCTGCAGGGTGGGGCCTGAGAATTGGCCTAACCCGAAAGGCTTAGTCTAATTTTACCTGAAGGACTTAAAACTGCCTTCCCCATGGATGCAGAAGCCAAGGGTGGAAGAGTCCAGCGTGGTTGCAGATGCTCTGCGAACCCAGGCGCCCTGGCCACACAGTCGCACGCTCATAACATTACTCCCTGGGTGGCTGATCGGCTGTAGCAGAGATGTAAGCCGGAGATCCCGGGGGTCGGCGGCGCTGGCCTTGGCTTGGTAACAACGCTTGCTCACAAGCTGACTCTTTCAAATGCCTGAAGAATGTTCGCAATAACCCGAGGAGCCCCTCTGATAAAGCCCTTTCATTCCCTCCGTGTGCTTCAGCGGCGCCAGTCTCTAAAGTATCATTTTGCGGTGAGGATGGGCAAAACAAAACCAGATTAAGCTAGTTCTTAAAAGCGGCTACACAAAAGGTACAGAAACAGGCCTAGCACAGCACTCCAGTAATGGTGTTGGCACCCTCCCTTCCTCCTTCACCCCAGGACCGGAGGCTGGGTTGGCCACCACCACTTGCCTGGGTCCCCCAGAGTGCGTGTGGCCTTGAGCCCAGAGTGTACCAGCCATCGGCGGCTTCACCCCTGCTGCAGGGAGGTCATGTGGTCAGCTGGTTGCTCATTGTGCCCTGAGATCTGCAGCTGAGACCTGGTGTTTATGGAGCTGCCACCACGCTGGACAGTGGGGTCAGAGCGCCCTGTGACTGTCTCCAAGAAGGGGTCACTGGCAGCTCCCTATAGCAGGCTGTCTCAGACCCATGCCTTCTAGAGCTCAGGGGCGAGTGGAGCCTACAGAGCTTTTCCCAGATACATAGCCTGTGGCCAGACCCAGGTCAGGGGCCGGTCCCCTCTGACCTGGACAGGCTGGGTGAGGGGCAGGGAAGCGTGGGTAAGCAGGGGGACCCAACCCAGACATCTTCCCTTTCCTCCCGCACAGTAAAAGCTGTACCATCGGGATGGTTCTCCGACTGTGGAGTGACACGAAAATCCACCTTGACGGCGACGGGTAAGCACGTCCCCTTGCGAGATTCTTCCCGTCACTCTAAACTCTGAAACGTGAGTTGGTGTGAACATCACTGGTAGTCAGTAGCAACAGAATCTTGTGTGCGACGTGTTTACTACGTCAGGAGAAGTAGTAGTGCCCTCTCAGGAGCCACCCGAGGAAAGGGGCATTCTGGGCATCACACAGAGGAGTTTGGGTCGTGAAGTAGCAAAGGAAGCATATTACAGGAGACGCAGCTGTGTGAAGTTCAAGAGCAGCAGAAAACTGACATTCATTCATTTGCTGTGATACGGTAAATGAACACTCACGACGTGCCCTCCATGTGGGGCTGGTCTCCAAAAGTTCACAGATAAACGGGACAGCAGCAGGAGCTCTCAGTCTCGGCGGGTGCGGGGACAGACATGCAGCGACGGGCACACCAGTGTTTCAAGTGCTGCTTTGGGGCTGGTCCTGGGCAGGAAGACGAGAGGCAGGGCCATCAGCTTCTGCATACGTCTATCCCCAGGGGAGATGCCTGGGTTCTGCAGCAGGTAGAAAGAAGCAGAATCGGAAATTGTCCCCACTGGGATTCCAACAGTAAAAGTTACGCTGCCTCATAGGTAGATCTGGGAGAGAGAAGTAAAAATTTGATTTCTTGGAGATGTAGAATTATGATAACATTTTTCCTTTTTAAAATTTTGCCTTCTGTTAATACATTTTTCAGTGCGATTCCAAAAAACAAAAACAAAAACCCCAGGCTGATGGGACATGTGGGGTGGAAAGAAGCAGGTGGGTTGGGGCCGCTGCAGGAGCGTAGAGGAGATGCTGTCAGATGCTGCCACGGCCTCGTGCCCTTGGCCGGGGCTTCGGTTTTCGTAGGCTTCGCGTTGCTGGGTTAAACACAAGTCTTCGGGAATTGCGAGCCTCTCTTTCTGTGTCCCCCTTGCTTGGCCTTGTCTGATGCAGCCGGCCTGCAGTCCCTCATCTGACAACATGAGACACGCTTGTCCCCAGAGTGTCCCCAGTGGGCCTGCCCCATTGTCCTGCAGTGGTGTGGTTAAAGGGTCTGTCTTCTCACCACGGTATCTCTTTGTTGCCATTTTTCACTCTTAGCGGATTCAGCGTCAGCACAGCAGGAAGGATGCACGTCTTCAAGCCTGTGTCTGTCCAGGCCATGTGGTGAGTGTGGTTTTAGGGACTTTAATGCCCTAGAAATAGTCTCCAACGTGACAGCTTGACTAGGAAAACCCCATCTACAGAGAAGCCCATCTGGGCACATCTGTTTTGCGTGTATGACAAACGGTACGTAACAAACTTGACCGTCTGAACCATTTTTAAGTGTCGAGTTCAGGGGCATGAGGACATGCACAGTGTTGTGCAGCCAGCACCACCATCCACCCCCAGAACGTTCTGTCACCCCAGACAGAACCTCTGTCCCCATTACCAAACACTGACCCCCAGCCCCGCTCTCCAGCCCCTGGTACCCCGTTCTCCCATGTCTCTGTGAAGCTGCCTGTTCCACGTCTTGGTGTGAGTAGGCCGTTTGTCCTCCTGTGTCTGGCATCTGTCACTGAGCATGATGCTTTCAGGGCTCATCCGTGCTGCAGCGTGTGTGAGAACTCCGTTCCTTTTTACGGCTGGATAACAGTCTGTTACGTGGACAGAGCACGTTTCGTTTATCCGTGCGTTTGTTGACGGGCTCGTGAGTTGTTACCCCGTTTGGCTGTTGTGAATGGGGCTGCTGGGAGCCCTGGCAAACAAAGTACCTGTTTGAGTCCCCGCTTTCGTTTCCTTTGGGCTTACACCTAGAAGTGGAATTTCTAGGTCAGGGGCTAGTTTCACGTTTAATGTTTTGAGGAACCCCCAAACTGCTTTCCATTTTACAGTCCCACCAGTAATGCCCGGAATTCCAGTTTCTCTGCGTCCTGGTCCGCACTTGTGATCTTCTGTTGTTTTGCGTAATCGCCACCCTAATGGATGGGGAGTGGTACCTCATTATGGGTTGGGTTTGCACTTCCCTTAATAATGAATGTTGAGCGTCATTGGACGCGCTCAATGGCCGTTTGTGTATCTTCTTCGGAGAAATGTCCATGGTGTCCTTTGGCCACTCTTTAAGCCGGTTGATCTCTGCGGTGGAAGGCATGTTGTTTCTGCATAAGTACGCTCCCCCCGACAAGGCGCACTGTGCCTGGCGCCCGGCAGGCATTCACTTCTCTCTGCTGGGTGCTGAGCATCTTGGACCTAATTCCTGTCCACGTGGAGTTTCGGGGTTGGGGGGGGTAGTCATGAGCACAAACTTCCTCTGTTACTCTGCTGTGTAGTCAGTTCAGGATCGTTTTGGGGGGAGTCATGAAATCATAATTTTCTAGATGTCCCAGTTGTTTCTTTGTTTCCCCGGGTGATTTTTTTAAAATCCTTTCTCTACAGGCAAGTGAAAAATAGCCCTATGTGCTTTTCTAAAACTTCCGAACCAGAACTAAATTTAGTAAATAGCTCAAGTTTCTTCCCTCCATCAGCCTAGAGAGTAGAGCAGTGTGAGCCACCGGGGAAAGTGACGTGGACCACAGTGGTTTTTGTGCCATTTGTGACCCGTTCGCTGATAGTTGTCCCCCCACCCAGGGCCACACTCTTCCATCCCTCATCGATGCCTAATCGCCCTGTTCACTGAGAAATCTTCAGCCCCTATTTTCAGAAGTAAAACAAGAATGACTATGTTGACCATTACGATAAACATTTTTCATGTTGTCCCTCCTGTCCCACCGCCTTCCCAAGCCTGTTCTTCCGCTGGCTTCTGTACTGAAATGACTTTGTAGAACTCATTTCCTTAGGAATCTGAGCTGTTGGAAGTGGCCAGGAGGGGTAGAAATCAAGCGATTAGACTGCAGTGAAATGTCTCCGCTCCGAAGCAGTGACTCTTTCCCTGCAGCGGCCGGGCCTAACCCTGGTTCCTGCGTTCACGACCACCACGGCCTCAGAAGTAAAACTTAATCCTTGGGAGTTAATCGGTGCGCTGTCCAATGCAGTGTGAGCCAGCCTGACGGGAAGAGTTAGGAAGTTTTTGGTTTCCTGTTGGGAATGGTGGAGGATGTTCCATCTGCTCTTGGGTCAGTGTGTACGTCACGGAGACTGGCTGTTACTCGGCAGGCTGGGCGTCCCCACTAGCGGGTCCTTCGTGACCGGCCTTCCCTGCCCCATTTAAAAACCCCTTTGTCAGAGGGAGAACCCAGCCCTCCCTCTGTCTCCCAGGCCTGACCCTCTCCCCCTCCTCACCCAGGTCCGCCCTGCAGGTCCTTCACAAGGCCTGTGAAGTGGCTCGAAGGCACAACTACTTCCCTGGGGGCGTGGCTCTGGTCTGGGCCAGCTACTACGAGAGCTGCATCAGCTCCGAGCAGAGCTGCATCAACGAGTGGAACGCCATGCAGGACCTGGAGTCCACGCGGCCCGACTCCCCAGCCCTGTTTGTGGACAAGTGAGTGCGGCGCCTCCTCACCCGCTCCCACACCTGCCCCGAGTGACCCTGGGTCTGCACAGTGCCGCACCCCCTCTGCGCTCCCCTGACCGCGGGTCGCCTCTCCCAGAACCAGCATTTCAAGCAGAGGTTCCTGACCTGTGGCCTGTGGGTGGTCTGTGGCTGGGGGAAGGGTCTGTGACCACCACCCCACTTTTGAAATTGTAGACACATCGGGGATAAATGCATTCTGGGGAGCGGCTCCCTAGCTTCTGTCAAATCTCAAAAGAAACGTGTGGCCCTCCTGCGTCACCGGCTCCTGGGCAGGGCTCCATTACCGTAGACTTGGCTTTTAAAGCCTCCTCCTCTCCCTTTATTTTTTTTTTATTTTAATTTTTCAATGACAGTGACATTCAGTATTATTTTGTATTAGTTTCAGGTGTACAGCATAGTGATTAGACATTTAACGAAGTAACCCCACCAGTATTCCCCTTGCCTACCTGGTACTGTACACAATTGTTACGACATTGTTGACTGTATTCCTATGCTGGACTTCACGTCCCCGTGACTATGTCGTAACTGCCAATGTGCACTTCTCAGTCCCTTCACCCTTGTCCCCCAGGCTCCCAACACCCGCCCCCTCACCCGGCAGCCTCTTAGGAGTATTATGAATGCGACGTCCAATTCCTTGGGTCGCAAAACACACGCCAAGGGCACACACCCACGCACGCCGAGGGCAGCCGTAGAGGCAGCAACAGGGAATCGCGTGGCCTGTGGTGCGTGGCTGCCAGCAGTGCTGCACCCGATTGCAACCTGGTTCCAGAAGAGGGAAGCGGCCCTCCCCTTCTCCCAGTCAGGCCCCTTCTCCGCAGTGGTGGGGGCACTGCGTCTAAGAGGGCTGTGTGTGGGGGAGCAGCCTGAGTGAGGACACTCCACGGCCATGTTCCATGGGGCCTCATGGAAGTTGCGAGAGGGCGGGGAGAAGCCCAGGCTGCTTTTGACCAGATGAGGGGCCGTCGTGTTGCAGAAGGATTGGCCTGGTTCGTGTGGGCCCTAAATGGAGAACCAGGGTCAATGCTTGGAAGTTACGGGGAAATACTTAGATTTTGGTGCCGTGTGAGAAGGAGGTCCTGGGAGCTGGACACAGCCGGGCCTGCGGGCTGGCTCAGCACTCAGCCGCGTCCTCGGCAGAGACTGAAGGGCCCTGTGGCGTGCGGATGGTACACCGGTGGTCCTAGCATCCTGCCCTGAGAGCCTAGTACTCTGCAGGACCTGAGCAAGGGGGGCGCCTGCCAGCCCCTCTGTGCCCCCTCAATCTGCTCCGCTCCGGACTCCTGCGGGAGCTCTGGACACAGAGCAGGACTTCTCTGTCCCTCTCTGCCACCTGCTGAGGGGACACACACCAAGAAGTTGTCTCTGGGAACCAAGCCCAGGAGCGTTGGGTGTTCCTGTAAACTCGGGCCTCAGTCTTCCTGTAGCTCTGCACTCTGTTAATCTCTCCCCAGGCCGACTGAAAGGGAACGGACTGAGCGCCTCATCAAAGCCAAACTCCGGAGCATCATGATGAGCCAAGACCTGGAAAACGTGACCTCCAAAGAAGTAAGAGAGCTCTTTCCTTCTCTGTAGGCCAGAGGCCATTCTTCCGTCTGGTTGCGCAGCCCTGGTCTTCTTGACCAATCGGTGCACTAGCTCTCGGTGGCTTTTTCCTGCAGGACTTAGCAAAAAGAGTACAGGCCTTAGGGTCAGACTCTAGTCTGACCTTAGCCCTGCCTAGCCCTATGGGGCTTGGGCAGATTTCCTGGGCTCTCTGAACCTGCAAGGCCTCTAGTGAGCGTGCCACAAGACCTCTGTGTAGATTGCACCGAGAAGCATTGACCTATCCGCACCCTCTCCTCTGCCCCACATGGCCTCACCAGTAAGTTGCTAACCCTGGACTGCTCTCCTTCTGCCTTTGGATGTTTCTCTGGATCTTTTTTTTCCTTTTTCAGTTGCTTTTTGTTCAAGGAATGCAATGCCTTTTAATAACAGCTTAAACCAGGTAGATCTAAGAGGTTGAAATGGCCATTTTTAAAAGTTACAATTTTTTTTAATTTAGTAATACCTGTACTACATCATGTTGTGATGCCTTCCAAAGCAAGAAGAGACTGATTTTGGGTTTCACTGTAATTGTTTGCTACTTAATTGTAAAGGTGCAAATGCTTTAAACGCAGAAGAGGCCCCATGGGAATCAGATTCTTATTTGAAATAGGAAGCTGCCCCCGCATCAGGTTGACTTCGAGGCTGAGTAGCCCACGCCCCTGCCCTGCCCATGCCCGTGTGCTGCGTGTGTCTAAACGCAAAAACGTTTTTTTTTAAATAGCCATGGTTTGCATTGTGACTTCACTTCTTGGAGGGCGACGACTGTTTTCTTTGACAAATCACTTTTCCTGATGTTTTCCACTCCACAGATCCGTAATGAATTGGAGAAACAGATGAACTGTAACTTGAAAGAATTCAAGGAATTCATAGACAATGAGATGCTCCTAATCTTGGGACAGATGGACAAGCCCTCCCTCATCTTTGATCATCTTTATCTCGTAAGAGGCACAGCACACGTCAGGGTTTGGTTTGGGGAACGGAAATTTGACCTTGATTGCTAAGGGCAAGTGGGAGAGGGGAGAACTTGAGTTACGGGAGCCTCGATCCTGACTTGCACGGGAACTCCCCTCCTCGGGCCTGCCGCCTCGCGGTTTGCTCTGGAGCCAGATGCTTGTGATGCGGCTCCCAGCCGGGCTGTGGGGAGTTGTGTGAAAGCTCTTTGGCATAGTCAGTTGGCAGCCATGTTCAGCCCCTTGCCCCCCTTCGCCTTCTTCCATCACTAACACGCAAACCTCCTCCAGATACCTCTGTGTGGTTTGTGGGCTAAAAACCCCCAGTTACTAAAGGGAGCGTGCTCGCCAAACCCCAGAGTTAAGCCTAGGAATCCCGAGGCATGAGAAACGGTAGGGAAGGCAAACTAGACACCTGCAAGGCAGCTTCCCCTCTGCTTGTCCAGGCGGCCGCTCCGTGCACGGCCCCCAGAGCTACGGAAGGAACAGGCCTTGGTGAGGCAACCTCCACTTCTTGCTCAGATTTTCTTAGAGCTGTAAATCTCCATAGAAGGCAACTGGCAAGATTTCAAAGTCAGAGAGACTGTGAGGAAGGCACGTTGCTAAAATTAGAGGCAGCACAGCATAGTAGCGAAAATCGGCCCCACCCGACCAAGCTCCCAGCCCCCATCCGAACCAGCAGTGTGACTGGACGCAGCCAGGACCATGGGTCTCTGCCTCTTTTTCTTCAACCAGGACCTCATGGAATGATTATGAGCATTCAGTCAAATGCAGATTGAAGGCATTCAGTGCACGAATAAATGGTAGCCATCAGTAGCGCAGAAGTCACTTCCTGGGGAAGTTAAGGAAGTGTATTTTTTTGCTTTGGAAAGCATAGCAATTTTGTTCTCTGCCTGTGGGTAGTAGTTAATAGTCCTCCAAATGCATCTGTCATATATATTTGTTATTTAAATATATATTTAATTATGCATAGATATCAGTCTATACACATTCAGTGAATGTGTTAAAATGTACGTAAGTATGTGGGTTTGAAGCCTGTATCTTGAAAGCTATGTGGCAGCCCGGGGCTCTACTCTTTCTGGGAAGTTGATGGTTCTCCCTGGTGGAGACAAACGCGAGGCACCTCCAGTGCGTCTCTCCACTAGGTGGTGATCACGGCAAGAAGACACAGCCCTAGCGAAGCGCTAGTTATTTTTCAGTGTGGTTGGTGTTTTATGTCACTTTTTCCATGAGAGATACCAAAGGAATTTCTCTGCTTGAGCCTCTCCCTCCAGCATGAAACCCCAGCTAGCACCCACATGTAGCCAGCCCCAGCAGGGTCCCTGAAGCCCCTGCCTGCTGAGGGGTCTGCTTTCTGCAGAAAGGAAGTTTATGGGGGGACTACGCAGGGCTTTTTGCTCTTTGTGACTTACATGTTGTTTGCTTTCCCTAAGAGCAAAGGGATGGTTTTTCTTTGTTGGTTTTTTCCCTCCATGTTCTTTGCGTAATCAGAAGTGGAGCGCTTGTTTTCTTTAATACCATTTGTTCAGTATTAAAACATGTTATAGAAAGTTAGGACATCTGAGCAGGTCTCAAGAAGAAAATTAGAGGCATTCCCAATTTCCCAAATCCAGAGGCAGTCTTAGTTAACGTTTCGGTGTATTTACTTTTCTGTCTTCTGGGTTTTTTAAACGCCTGTGTTGCTTTTTTAAAAAAAGAGGAGGAAAGGGCCATACTGTTCATGTTCGCCTCCCGCTTTATCTGTTTGTCACTATGCGGCGTTTCCCTGTGTCGTTAAATGTC
The DNA here is from genome assembly GCF_022682495.2 of Desmodus rotundus. NCBI lineage: Eukaryota > Metazoa > Chordata > Mammalia > Chiroptera > Phyllostomidae > Desmodus > Desmodus rotundus. The sequence goes on from NC_071393.1 coordinate 11,931,698, forward strand.
CTCCGACGGTAGGAGTCACTTGAAATGCTCCGTCACGTGATCCATGCTCATTTATTTTACTAATCTCTCCTTGGTGGACCTTTGGGTTGTTTCCACTCTTCTGTTATGATAAATGACCTTAACTATCCTTCCACATAAATCTCCGCCGATTCTGGGATTTTCCTCAGGGTAGCTGTTTGTAAGTGGAACTTCCGGGTCAGAGGGTGGGAACCTTCAGAGTATTGCCAACACGCTTCCCAGAAGAGGTAGAGTGACCCCTGCGAGGGCGGCAGTGCCCTCTCCCGAGCAGGAGGGGGGCGCTGCCTCCGGTGAGAGGACCCGCTGGAGTCTCAGGAGAGGAAGTGGTGAGAGGGGCAGGTTTTCCCGACCTTGCCCTTCCCCTGTTGTGCTGCCCACGCTGTGAGTGCTCGGGAAGCTGCCTGGATACTGGCCTCTGTCGGTTCTCTCTGCTCTCTGAGGTCAGGGGCCGTGAAATCACCGTCCGGGCTAGCATCCCCAGAGCCCCAGAGCGGTCGAGGCTGACACGTGACACTCACGGGGGGTTTGTGTGATCTGTCCCCCAGGGCTCTGAATGGAATGCATCCAATCTGGAGGAACTGCAGGGCTCAGGGTGAGTCTGCTCCTCTTGTCTTCCCTTGTCCTCCTAGGCAGCTGAGACACCCTGGGCTCTGCCACCCAGGTCGAGCCCTTGAGCTACCTGCCTGGAAAGGCCTGCACCCTGGAAGCCAGGGTGATTTGCATAGCCAAACAGATGTGCTTTAGAAGGCCACCTCCTGAATAATTCATGGTTTAGATTTTCCTAGAGTTTGTGTGATGGTGTTTGTCCCAGAGACCGGTCCTAAATCACAGTCCACTGCCTGGTATCTACTGCCTGAATGCGGGCAGGGCCCCCAGCCCCTTCGGCACCGCACTGCCTGCCGAGCTGCTGGGAGCCCTGGTGTGGGCACACCTGCCTGCTGGGCCACTCAGCAGCTCTGACCCCAGGCCACTCCTAGTTCTAGCTGAACGTACACCTTTAGACCTGGTGGGACTTTTGCAGCTAAATACTCGGTGCTGGGCAGAAATACGTGCCTGTCTTAGTCTGAGAAATGCCCAGCAGCAGGAATAAAAAATGTTTAGAGGTTCAAGAACAGATGTCTGGACATTTTTTTGAAAAAACTACACAGCCACAAAATCACCATTCTGTGGGTCTGACATGATGGCATCCTTGAACTACTGCGTTTGAAAATCAAGACTAAACAAATCTTAAAATATATCTTTAGAACTACTGGTTAAGTTATGTTCTTTCAACAGAAAGTATTCTTAAAATGTAGGGTGATACTGTCTGTGCTTTCTATTTTGCTGGGAAGAAGTAAATTATTTTAAAGGTATTTTTGTCTAGAGCATTTATAGATGTTCACATATGAAATCCATTGGAGGTATTTTGAAACTCCTCGTCTTCCAGGGATGTAAGTGTTAAGTTTAGAGACTGACAAAACCTGGCTAGCAGACCCTCTCAACTATTTATTTATTTATAGCCTTCCTTGTTTCAAAAAGGATGTAAAGCAGTTCCCAAGGACATAAATAATGGACAAATATATTCTGCTTTTTAGCTACTTAAAAGTGGAGACTTTGTTTTTCTTAAGGCCTCTGTGTGCACGTAGTAGTCATGAATTTTGAAACTTTGAGAAAGTTAAAAATGTATTTAAGTAATATATATCTACTTTCCAGAATTAACGTTACTTAGCAATGCTTTGAACTGTTTTTTTTAAATAAGTTTTTATAAAGAAGTTTGGTTTTTTATTATAAATATAGTACATTTTCATTGTGGGGTATTTAGAAAATATCAAAAAAAATTGTTAAAGAAAAAAAGAAGTCCCACCACAAAAACATAAATCCCTTATTAATGTATATTTGATTTTTTCTCTGTTCAGTTTTTTGTTACATTTTGTTTTGTAGTTCTTCATTCTGATTCTCCAGATTTGTTCTCTCTCTCTTTTTTTTTTTCTCATTGCAGTGTTGACTACATTTTAAATGTCACTAGAGAAATAGATAATTTTTTCCCTGGCTTATTTGCATATCACAACATCCGAGTCTATGATGAGGAGACGACAGACCTTCTTGCCCACTGGAACGAAGCGTACCACTTTATCAACAAAGCGAAGTGAGTGGGCAGAGGAGCCAGAGACACTGGTCTGAGGAAGACGCTGGCAGATGCCGGGTGGGCAGCAGTGAATCGCAGTCCCAGACACGGGCATCTCCTGGCTTAGGGAGCCGTGGGTGTGGATGGTCCTCTGATTGGGGGCCACAGGACCCCTGGCACCAGCGGGGCAAAGTTGTTGACCTCCAGGTTGGGCCCGAATGAGCTTGTTCTCTCCCACCTGTTGTCAGCTGTGACACTTGACCCCGGTTTCGCCATCAGCACAGCCTCCAGTTAAGAATCCAGTACCCTGTGGACACTCTTAGGAGGCTCTCCCTGTGGGGACCCTCTGAGCCAGAGGGGAGAGCAGGGAGGGCCAGGCTGTGCATGGACTTAGCACACCTCTGGGACTGCTGCCCTGGGGGAACCTACTTGGGCAGATGCCCCGAGCCGTGGCCTGCCTGCTCTACCTGAGTTACTGAGGTTTTCCTGGGTGAGCAGAATGGGACAGACCGTGAGCCTGTCCCTGGTTTCACCCAGCCTCTATGCTCCTTTATTCTCCTACAGACGACTCTGTCTTACTGCAGGCAGGGTGAGAAAGAGAGAAGCCTTTGGGGCCCCGTCTTTTACTTTGCACCCCTCCAGGTCAAAGCTCCATGACCTGCCCTTATAGTTTGTTTGCATGCTCTAGGGAAAGACTTCAGACCAGCAGTCCAGAAAAAAAAAGAAAAGGCACTGAGATTTGGTGATGATTTTTAAGCCTGAAGTAGGAGAAATGAGTCTGCTCGCACCTGGCAGGCTGGCTACTTCTAACGTAAATAGACAGGTGGGCCCACCTCCTGTACAAATAAAGCTTGCCAGTTGCTGTGCTTTCCAACCTGGCGTTCCCTTTCATTCTCGAGCGAGCGATACTTAGAAAAACACCGTGTCTGGCCTTGCTGGATCTGTTAAATCAGCCACGCCTGGGCCAGCGCTGCCTCCTCACAACCTAAGGCCCCACCCTCCCCTGGCTGCTTTCCGTCCTGGCCAAGTTGGTGGTGCTGCTGCCCTTGCCCTGCCTCCTTGACCCTCCTATCTCCCGAGGGCCTTGCGGCTTCCGGTTCTCTGACCCCATTTTTCTACAATAGCCCATTCCCTGTCTCCATCTGCTCTAGCCGCCCAGTATCTTTTGCAGATCTCCCTTTTGCTTCCCACAAAGAGGGGTTTTGGCCTCCTAGCCTATCCCGGCGATGTGGGAAGATCCCCATTTTGTCCCTGAAGGCAGCCCGATCTTGGAGCTCTCCCTGCAAAACTTGGCTCGGCAAGGACAGATTTATCTCGATTCCCCGTCTTGTACTAATTGATTTCGCAGTGAAGTTGCTTCCTTTAGAGGGTGGGTGAGCATAAACACCAGGACTAGGAGGGTTTGGGCATGACATGACTTCGGGGTTTAAAACTGCTTGCGTGTAAAGCCCGAGAGAATGACATTAAGCTTTTTAAACCTCCCCCCCTCCCCCAGGCGGAACCATTCCAAGTGCCTGGTGCATTGCAAAATGGGGGTCAGTCGATCCGCTTCCACGGTCATAGCCTACGCGATGAAGGAGTTTGGCTGGCCCCTGGAGAAAGCGTACAACTACGTGAAGCAAAGGCGCAGCATTACCCGCCCCAACGCGGGCTTTATGAGACAGCTGTCTGAGTACGAAGGCATCTTGGACGCGAGGTGGGTGACTGTCTGCAGAGGATTGGCGGGACTGAGCTCCAGAGCCGCCGTCTGCATCTCGTGGTGCTTTCTACGGCCAGAACCCTGACTCGGGAGGAGGGGGAGGGGGCCGGTTTGAGAAAAACAACTATTGTTTGGCGTTTGGTTAGTGGTTTCCAGGAGGGATCTGTTCTGATTTCGTTGGCACACTCAGCCATTTGGCTGCGGGAGGGAACGGTGCCTAACTTCTAATCTAAGGCAGGACTCTGTGTGCGGCACAGGCGTGTGGGCGCCCTGTTTCCTGAGCGTCTGCTTTGGGCCGAGCGCTGTGCCAGGCCTCTCCACAGGGCAATTCCAGGGACTGCAGAGGCAGACCGGACCCCCACACTGATGAGCTGGGCAACCGAGGGCATGCTGGTCAGTCTCCCCCCAGCCTCACTTTTCTCTTTCCGAGTTAAAAACCAACACTCACCTGGTAGGGTGGGTGTGAGGTGTATATGAATACCGAACAGGTTTTCCTTTACAAGGCTTTGCTGGACCAGGCTCACAGTAAATAATGATGTAGTTTTTTATACGTGTCTGACCCCCACCTGAAAAGGTTTGCAGAGTACAGGTGATTCCCCGTTAGGCGGTAATACGGAGCCGACATGGGAGGTTGACTTGTCCCACATCACACAGCCAGTGGAAGGCAGAAGGGAGCACGTGCCCAGGTCTGTGGCCTCCAAGGCAGGGCGGCCCTGAGGTTCTGCTGCCCAACGGGGAAGGGTCCTCAGTCACCCCAGGAAGATCCCTGCGGGGCTCCTCATTCCTCCCTCTTCCCATCCTGTTCAGTCGGTAGGAGACCTCCCAGGTTATTTTTGACTGGTGCCGTGAGGGCCCTGGCTACGTCTTGTCCCCTTGACCATGTTTGGGGATGCAGGAACGCCCTGGCAGCCTTGGCCAGGGTCCCAAGGACAGCTCCAGACATCTCACTGTCAACCACAGAGTGGCTGGACAGACCCCCAGGCAGGGCCAAGGGGGAGGAGCATGCACCCCTTAGCCCTTCAGTCAGCGCACTCCCATCATACCCTTGGTAGACTAGCCAGGGGTTTCCAGGCTGGGTTCACCACTGCCCGGCACTGACCTCGCGCCGCAGCCCCATCGAGGGCCTGCTTGGCCTGGCCCAGAACGTGCATGGGGAACAAACAGTCATGAATGACCAGGACACTCTCTCATTGGACAACAACAGCGAATCCTTAATTTACACGTAATTCTCTCTTGTCCTACCCGTCACGACCCCCTGATGTTGGTATTGCTCTAAGGCTCGGGGAGCAGGCTTCTTTACCTTATTTCACTCTAAGCCTTTCTCTTTTTTTTCTACCTTTGTTTTTAAAATGTGTTATAAAAACAACACTTTAGTATTAGAAGACATATCTTAAAAACTGGCTTGTAATCTCCGTGACCAAACATTTGCAGTTTCCTGGAGTCTTCCCAGTTTTATTCGTGTGCGTTATGTGCTCATGTTGCTGTCAAGTACAAGTATATGTGCATGAAAACTTTATATTGACAGATGGAGAAACTGAGAGACGAACATTAAGTGGCATGACCAGGCAAGGTGGAACGCTAGGGTCACGGTAGCATTTCAGGTCCCGATGCCCTTCACATGCCTGCCACACTGTCAGCATGTGACGGAATGTCGTTTAAGGCTTCCTTTGAGGGTCACGATGATGTTGGGTTCCAGTGTTCTTTTTCTTATTCTTTCATTTCTTGGGGACAAATGAACAGAGAGAGACTTTACTTAAGTGAGCCCCCAGCTTCCATCCAAGCCTGGGCTGTCCCTTACTGGCTCGCCCCCCACCCTTCTTCCCAGAAGCCTCTGGGCACTGGCCTCTGGTGACCTTCCTCTGCCCTTCCTCCCCCAGCAAACAAAGGCACAACAAGCTCTGGCGCCAGCAGACTGAAAGCTGCCTCCAACAGCCTGCTGACGACCTTGTGGGGCCTGGGGACTTCTCGCCAGAGACCCTGGATGACACCCCAGAAGCCCGGCTGCCCTGCTTAGATGATGCTGCCCAGCCTGCATTCCCAGGCAGCAGGTCCCCAGGAGTGGGGGGAGCCTCTCTGTCCTGCTGTTTCCGGCGGCTCTCAGACCCACTCCTGCATTCCCCCAACGACGAAATGGGCAGTTTGGTCCAGCTGGAGGACCTGGAGAAGGACGCTCTGTTAGAGGAAGCCACTCAGCCAGCAGAGGAGGCGCACAAGCCAGCCAGACCTCCCCAGGGAGGCCCTGTACTCTGTGAGAAGGAAGTGAAGAAGAAGCCAGAGTCTGGGAGCCTGAAAGCCCAGAGTGGGCCCTTGCCCCAGGTGGAGGAGATGGAAAGGGAGGAGACTCCAGGGGTAGGGAGGTGGGGGAGGTCCCCACCCCAGCTTGATAAAAACCTGCTCAACCGGGAAAACCTAAATAACAACAACAGCAAGAGGAGCTGTCCAGAGGACTTTGAGGTAGGCGAGGCACCAGTGTGGTGTGGGGGGTGGGGTTACCGTCCCTGGCAGGTCACTTCCACCCTGCAGGAAGAACAGCCCCTCCCAGCCACCTCTGCTCCTTCCTCCTGCCACTGGGGCAGTTCTCACCCCCAGGGACCTGTGGGCTTATTTCAGGGAATGATCCTGCAGGCTGGTTGGGAATTTGGACATACAGGGAGTGGGGATCTAGCAGGGACAGCACCAACCCTCTGGCCCTCTTCACCCCACACACCGCATTCCCATTTTGGGCAGGGCTTCCAATTCTTTGTTTTTCTTTATGTTAAATGTAAAACATACACCTTATCACCCCGCTTGACATTTCTCAGTATGCAGCTATTCTTAGTTCATCACACCCCCACCCACTTTCTCCCACCCTGGGCTGGAACACCCCAGATAACACTGTTTCATTCCCAAGTGCTGCAGCATGTGCCACACCCACAATACCATTGCCATCTTTAAGAAATTGGTAGTAATTCCCCAACATCATCAAATATCTGGATTTGAACTCAGAATCTGATGCTAAACTCCATTAGTCCCATGTAGCTGTCATACTCGGTGGGTTGTCTGCAATGAGGTTTTAGCCTCAGCCTGGCAGGCGAATGCAGAAAACCATGAATCATCCAGCCTTTTCCCTCTTCTGAGTGGCCCTGTTTTACACCCCATTTCATCTGTTTATTCATCAGTTGTCGAGTGAGGCTGGTTCTGTGGAGGGGTCCCGCCTGCGCCCTGGGCTGGCTCGCGTGGCCTGGGCACAGAGCCTCATTCCCCGTGGCTTCACTGCCCGTCTCCCAGGGCCGCTGCGATTCTCACGTGAGAGAGAGCACTTGGAAAGCTGGCGGGCGCGTTCCCACGCACAGAGGGTCTGTCGTCACTGTGTTATAACGCAGACCAAACCGGGCAGTTAGATCTGCCAGCCTCCAAATCCTAAAAGGTTTTCTAAGCCAAGTGCTAATAACTCATGCATTTCCCCCATCACTCGTCCTTCCCGCAAAGAGCAAATACCGGAACGATGGATGATATACAGCCTCTTGGTTAGTCCGAAATGGCACAGCCGCAAGTCATAAGATGATGAACACGGAGAAGCTTGGATAAGGGGGCAAATGAAGGACACAGTCCTCCTTCCCTGGCCAGAATTGGATTGAATAGGAGATCTTATCTAGGGAGTAGGACCTAAGACGAGCATTCATTCACTTGTTCAACTCACGTGTGTTAGCTGTGGCACCAGATTGGTGGGGGCACAGCTGTGTGTAAGACGGCCTGGTGCCCGTAGTCGTGTGATGAATGGCAGGCATGTAAGGGTGTGCCATGGAACACTGCAGGTGGTTCTCGGTGTGGGAGGGGATGCGAGGGAGCCAGCTGTGCAAAGGGCTGGAGGACAATCTCTTGGCCCAGGGAGCGGCAGGTGCCAAGGTGCTCCCTGAGGGCAGAGAGCTTGGCATGGTCTGAGGCGTGTTGGGACTGCTGGCCAGGTCACACAGGGTCTCCAGGCGCCATGGCAGAGCTCTGTGCATTGTTCCAGGGGCACTGGAAAGCTCCAGGAGGACTTGAGGCAGGGAGGGGAAGAGGCCCCCTGGCTGTGGTCCGCCGGCAGGTGTTGGGGTGAGAGTGGAAGCAGCAACATGAGGTGACGGCAGCTCAGAAGACGGGCGAGAACAGAAGTGCGTGGCTTGGGAGGCGTTTGGGGGCGGAGTCCTTTGCCAGGGAGGCTCCGTTTTAGACCAGCTTAGGATTGTCCCAGCTCAGCAGCTTGCCACGGGAGAGGGTCGGTCCTCCCCATTTCCCCGTTTGCTTCTCTCAACTCCATCTCAGCCCAGAAGAGCGTCCCTGGTGCCTGTCGATGGACACGGAAGGCAGGTGAACGGGGATGGAGAGGCGGGTGGCCTTCTTCAGGAAGCAGTGCCAGTGTTTTCCGTTGGTATGTAAAAGCTCTTCAGCCTGGCTCCCTCATCGGGGCTGTGGGCACACCTGTGTTTGGGTCTGAGTTAGAGGCTTTCCAAACCCACTTTTTACCCTTTGCCACCTCCCTGTTCAGAGCACAGATCGGTGATCATTCTTTGGAGCCGTGCTGTGTTCATGCTGGAAGGGAAACCTTTCGTTGCCAGGCTGCAGGTTCCCCAAACGCAAAACGGAAAGAAAGGCAGAGGCACCTGCTGTGCTAGAAACATCCCATTAATTCTCACGGTGCTGTGAAGTCATAGTTACCCTGTGTTCCAGATGAGACCAAGGTTCAGAAAAGGGTCATTTCGTGCACATGGCAGGGGCAGGCGTGAGAAGGGAGGCCCTGGTGGCCCTGCCTGCCATGTGGCCGAAGGTTTGCCCAGGACTGTGGGCACGCAGCTTCTGGAAAGTTCGGTTCAGCATCTCTAACGCACACCAGACATGGTCGAGTGGGTTCTGAGAGGTCTCTGTTTCTGCGCTCGCTGACGCGAGAGCACTCGCCTCCCCAGTGCCCGCCCAGCACACCCCTTGCCCTCCTCGTGTTTTGTGGTCTTTGGCTCTTACTACCCTCTCACAACATTCTTGTCCCCTTCCAGCATGATGCTGTATTTGGGATCCTCAGCAAAGTGAAGCCCTCCTACAAATCCTGTGCCGACTGCATGTACCCTGCGGCCAGCGGAGCTCCCGAGGGCTTCAGGGAGCGACGTGGGAACTCTGGCGCCCCGGCCATCTGCACGCAGCCAACCTTCCTGCCCCACCTCACATCGTCCCCCGTGGCCCACACATCCGTCAGGTCCCGCGTCCTGGAGAAGCTAGCCTCTGGCCCAACCGAAACTCCCCCATTCCTACCACCAGTAAGCCCGAGGCGGCCGGACACTGGTGGCTCTGGGGCCGGGGCTGCCCCAGAACTAACAGCTAGCCTTTTGGAACCTTCCAGAGAGACCCAAAAAGTCCTGCCAAAGTCCCTCCTTCTGAAGAATTCTCACTGTGATAAGCACCCTCCCGGCATGGAGGTGGCGAAGGAAGAATTGGCACCCAAGAAAGATGTGAAGCCAGCCAAGGACCTGCGACTGCGGTTCAGTAAAGAGGCCGAGAGGCCAACAACACACAGCTACCTGATGCAGCACCAGGAGTCCATTATGCAGCTGCAGAAGGCAGGCCTGGTCCGCAAGCACACCAAAGAACTGGAGAGGTTAAAGGACACGCCCACAGAGCCAGCGTCCCCCTTCAGGGATGGCGCCAGCAGGCTCGAGGCCAGCATCCCCGAGGAGAACCAGGACCTGGTTCCTGTCCCACCTTCAGGAGCCCTGGCTCTGCCTGGCCAAGACGGGAGCGACGAGAAGTCAGAGGCCGCCCCCATTCTCCTGGAGGGAGCCTCGCTGAAGAGCCCCAGTCCCTTCCTCTGCCGCCTGGATCACACCAGCCACTTCTCGAAAGACTTCCTGAAGACCATCTGCTACACCCCCACCTCGTCCTCCATGAGCTCCAACCTGACCCGCAGCTCGAGCAGTGACAGCATCCACAGCGTCCGCGGGAAGCCAGGGCTGGTGAAGCAGCGGACCCAGGAGATCGAGACTCGCCTCCGGCTGGCGGGCCTCACCGTCTCGTCCCCACTCAAGCGCTCACACTCTCTTGCCAAGCTTGGAAGTCTCAACTTCTCGACAGAAGACCTAGCCAGTGAGGCCGACGTGTCCACCGTTGTTGACTCCCAGGATGCCAAGTTGAGCGAGGCTTCCTTCCTGCATGAGCCCCAGGCAACCCCCGGGCACCCAGCCACCACCTCTAAACCATCAGGGAAATCTGCCCCGGAAAACTTGAAAAGCCCCTCGAGGCTGAGCAAAAGCTGACCAGCCTTTAGCTCATCACAGGACCCCTTAGTGTCACTGTGGGTTTTGGTCGGCCCCTCACGTCTTGATTTCTCTTAAACGATGGCGTTCTAACTCCCCAACCCCACCTTGCCAGAGGGGAGGAGAAGAAAGAAGCATGCAGCCCAAGAAGAAGGGGAGTGTGGAGTGTCCGTTGTGTGGCTGGGAGAACCAGAAGCTGTTGGCCAGCAGGCTCCGAGCCCGAGTCCTGTGTTTTCCAGAAGAATCGTGTCTGAAGAACACAGATACGCACACACGTCAAAAGCACTCCACTTGCAACACGCTTAAGAACAGTCGCAGTGACGGCCTCGTCGCTGTGGCGCACGTGCCGCGCTCATTCAGGCCCTCGTGGGGAAAGTCTTGGATGGCGATATAAGTCCTACCTCTGTTCTTGCTGAGCTTTTTATTTTTTAAATATAGTGATGAGCAAGGCTCATTCCAGAGAATAATGCTGTGTCAGAAACAGGTTTTCCAGACGGGAGGGGTTTTATTTTTTCATTTGGGACCCCCAAAAGCGTTAGGATTTCTGACTCGACCGCACCAGCCACTGCTCAGTAAAGACATGCGGAGGCGTCAGACACTGTTCTTGGACCGGCTCTGTGCTGCGTGGAGATCATCTGTGCGGCGGCCTTGTCCGTCCGGGGGTCCTTCCGGCTGAGTGGTGTGTGTCTGGCCCGCACTGGGGTCTGGTGGGGGGAAATGTGTGTGACGTCCTCCGCTGTTGCTCGCGGTGGATTTTAAATGGCCCCCCGCCTGGGGAGAAGGACCCGCAGAGCGCCGCTGAGTCTCCTCTGCTGTTGAGCCCAGTAGTTGTGAAGAGTTTCCAAAGTTCCCGGTGGGGGCAGGAGTCCCGAGATGCAGATCCTCCTGCCAGAAGCCCCGGCACTCAAGGTCATTTGGTCACACCTGCTCTTGTTTGGGGAGGAGAGGGAAAGTCGAGCAGTGAGAAATTGTCAGTTCCTCTCTATGAGCAACTGAGCAGAAGCTCTGAAAGCAATGCAGCCGTGGAAAAGCTCCGCCGATGTTTACAGTTGCCCCTGTCTGTGCGGGGAGCACTGCGCCCGTTTCCCTCTGGCTGCACCTAGTGGGTGCAGAGGTGGGGCCCAGGGGGACCTGCGGGCCCAGCCTGGGCTCTGTGAGTAGCCCCGTTAGAATCAGGTGGGCTCAGCGTGTCACGCTGCCGTGGGCTCTGGGCTCGAGTGGACGGTCGTCAGGTGTCGGTCAGCAAGGCGGGGTGTTGAAATATTTTGAGAAGAGAGATGGGGCTTGATTAGAAAGGTTTAATTCAGGGGTCAGCAAACTGGTATGTGGTCTCATGAGCTAAGAATGGTTTTTACATGTTTTCGGGGGTTATGAGAAAAGTAAACTAATAGGCAACGAAGACCTCAGAGCCTGCAGAGCCTAAAATGTTTATCCTCAGACCTTGTGTAGAAAAAGTTCGCTGACCCCTGGTCGTCTTTGACAGCACAGGGCTGCCCAAGGGCCCTCTGGGAAGAACCTGGGCAGATGTGAAGGCCTCCCTGCCTCTAGACACCTCAGGCCAAATCCACCTCCCGACCCTGACCTTGCCAGCCCACCCCCGCTGTGTCCTACAGGGTGTCTGTGGGGAAGCACTCCTGGCTGAAGCGTATCCACAGGGGCAGCTCGCCCTCAGCCGGGTCAGCCAGATTAAGTCAGTGAAACTAGAAAGCCTTCAGGGACCAGCCACATGCTCAAAGTGGGTGTGTGCCGCCGTCTTACACTAGCCCGAAAGGGCCCCCCGACAGCCGCCACTGTGGATGGTCCCAGGCAGGGTCTTCAGGGACATGCCTCACCTAGTGCAAGAGTTTTGGGAGAAAACCCTCTTTCCAGGAGCTTTCTCTCCGTGACCTTATCCTTTTAATTTTTAGACATATATGTTATTTACTTTATAAGAATTTGTTTTCCCACCACTGTTCATTGAAATCACATTAAAAGGTGATTACTCACTTTTCCTGAAAACTCTGTTAGGTTTTTCTTCCTCTCTCTCAGCCAACAAAAGCATATTCGCAAAAAAAAAAAAAAAATCAAGTTCAATATGTTTTGCCAAATTAAATTTCATGTGGTGGATCAATTTTTGTGTCAAAACAATCCTTTAGATTTGGTGATGACAGGCTCATGTTTCTGCTGTTTTAAACCATGCCTGTGCATGAGAGTGATATATTTTTGAAAACTTTAATTTTGAAAGCCGTAATTTTTCTTACCCAGTTAAAGGGCAGGAGGAGGATGACAAATCTGAGTGGGTTTTTGGTTTTTGTCAAAATCTATGCATTTTCAGAAGCACAGTCGGTATATTAACATCGAAACAGACCAGGGCCCCATCATCAGAGCAAAATGAAGCCTCTTGGCTTGGTGGATAGACCGAGAAGAGGAAGGAGCGTTTTCTCCCGGCCCAGATCGGCTGTGTGTTAGCATGGGGCAGATTGCTCTTTGAGGCATACTGACAAGAGCATCCCGCCAGGGCGCCTTGGCAGAGAGGCTCACGCTGCTCTCTGCGGAGGAGGTTTGCTCCATGAGATGCGCCACATCCTGACCAACCTTCTGTTTGTAATCTCAGTCGATGGGGAAAATTCCTACGATGAGCGGCACAAGCGAGAGGCAGGGGTGTATGCCCCAAAAGTCGTTGATATTGGTGACCCTCGTGCTCGTGGAATGCCTTTGTCAAATTAGGAGAGAGCAAAAATGTCCTAAATCAGCTTGATACCGTGTATGCAGCTGCATCTCGTCTTCCACCTCACCTTGCCCTCACTTTTATTCCTGTGCCGTGCCGAAGTGAGACTGAGCCAGACCCTCGTGTGGCTCTGCCACAGAGAGGTCATCTGGGCAAGTTCTGTCCCGTGTGAGTGGGAAACGGGTTGTGGAGCGAGGAGAGACCTCTCCGCCTCTGATCCTGCTCTGACAAAGCTGGTGTCCCCGCGTCTTTGTCGTGGATCAGTGTCTGTTGTTGCCTGAGCTTGTCTGTCAGTGTGGGGATGCAGACCGACCTCTGGGCTGGTGACAGTTCTCTGTCAGGTAGTGGCACCCTGTCCACCTGGTGTGCAGATCACTCACCAGGTGCTCCAACGCTCTCTGCAGCTGAAAAGCATTGCAGCCCATTCCAAAGCCTTTTCCCTCCTGGATGGGTAAGCCCAGAGGGTGCCACAGGTCGGAGCCAAGTTTGCGATAGAATTAACACCTTTGGGGCCACCCTGTACTTGGGCCCTCGTGTCTCTCCACACAGGCCCCATCCTAGAAGGCTGATGAATCCCCGTGCTTCCTGGGGCCATTCCTCCCCATGGGGAACAAAGCTGCATCATGTAGTCAAGATCACGTAAGCGACCTCCCTCAAGCTGTCCCAAGGGGGACTTGGCTTGCTGTGGCCGGAAATGCTTGGTGCCAGAATACATTTACCCAACGCTGCTCTGGCTTGCCACCCAGCAGGGCTGCCCAGACACACACAGCACCGTGAGGGTGGCCAGAGAGCCAGGTGGGCTGGCAAAACTGCCATCCGGACAGCACAGTGCAGGGTCGCCTGCTCTGGCCCCGCCCTGCAGGTTCTTGCCCAAGCTGCATGCCAAAGGAAGGTAGTCGACTCACCCCCCCGCTCAGCTCCTGGGTCTTGTTATTTTCTGCTGTGAAATTGAACACCTGTTTGAGTTCACTCTGCATATCCATTTTTGAGTATGTGTGTACTTGAGTCATACCATCATGGGCGTCACCTCTCATTCACACACGCTCTGTCACCTTGCTGGGCACCTTGCTGGGAAGCGGGTCACCTGGGGAGATCCGGACCCGACTGCCTTGTTTTGGTCTGGGAGCAGGGGCTGCGGCCCTGGCTTCAGTCAGCCCCTTAAACAGGAGACGTTATAACCCGACCACCAGTCCTCTGCTGTCCCCTCCGTCAGCGGTGCTGCACGAGAAAGTGGCCGCCTCCTCCCTCCTTTCCGACACTGTAATTATTGTTTTACAATGGAGTGCCTTAATAATAGTTTACAAATACTGTGTATTTATGGGAAACTGTTAAGCTCTCACCTCCTGTGATTGGATACTTTGCCTTGTCCGTGGCGGTTGGGGCGGGGCTCGCCCTGTCCCGTACTCGCGTTCACCTGCTGTGCAAGGAGCTTTGCTGGAAGCGGCTCTGGGGGTTCTGCAGGCGGCGAGGCAGGCACTGGCTCACGCTGCGAGGGGGAATAGTGAGGAGAGACTAGAACTTGGTGTGCCCGCCAGTGAGGGGGGTGGGGTGCAGCCCCAGCCCCCTGGACGGCAGCCCCGCCCTCCACCCCATCACACAAATGTGCTCTTCTTCAGTAGAGATTGTTTTTTTAACCACCTGGGCCACCCTATTTTCTTCTCTGTTGGTGTCCTGAGCTCTTTGCAACAAAATGCAGGTACAGAACCCTCCCCGGCCCGATGGGTGGCCCTTTGGTTTTCAGAAACTGCCAGTGGGTTCTGGTGTGTTGCGTAATGATATCAATTTTTTTATTGTATTATTTTTCCTTGTTTTTTATAGTATATATTTAAAAGGCAGTGTCTTTTGTACTGTGAATTTGCAGTAGGAGATGCATAATGCACTTTTTTTTTACTTCTGTTGGTGTGCACTGTATATATAGTCTGTGTGCTTCTTGTGATGAAAATAAACTTTTTCTTTACAAATGCATGATGACCTATGACCTTGTGCAAAAGGAAACTGCCTCTTCAACCCCAAGGTGGTCGGCTGCATCTTCATCACCACGATGCCCGGTCTTTACTGGGCACCTACTGTGTGCTGGGCCCCATGTTAAAATCCTGGACAATTTAGTCCCAGAGGGGAGAAAGAGCTCCTCCAGGAATTGGCTTTTTCCCTGATTTTGCCAGTGAGGAAGAACAAGCTCACCTGTGGGGAGTCATTTGTATACAAAAGACACTGTCCCCAGCATAGTGGGGCTTGGACTTTGGGCGATCTCTCCCTACACAAGCAGAAAATGTAAAGCTGGTGGTGTGCTGGAGAGCGCCACCTAACTGACAGACACTGCACTTGCTGGGAGAGGGGACTGTGGAGGTGATCGCGGCTAAGGGCCAGGGTGGGACCCCTAAGGAGGGCCCTGCACCGAACAGGGCCAAGGTTACTTCAGGCTCAGCTCCCAGTCCACTGCCGGTCAGGACCTTTTGGTGGCTGTCCTCCCTTGGCAACTAGCACAGCCGAGCTGCTTGCATTTGGAACCCTGCCTTCTTGGAGTTCTTTGCTTTTAGCTGTGCGGTTGGGGAAAGAGCATGGGGACTCACGTTCACGCTTAACTGCCTTTGGCTGCGAGAGACATCCTGTCTACTCAGGTTCCAGTGGGCGCAGCCTGTGACTCAGCCCCACCTCAGCTGCTGGGGGCGGGCTGTCCACTGCCAGTACTGCAGATCCAGAAAATTCCTCACCGGGGCTTGTCTCTTCCCTGGACTCGGAGGAATAAACTGGAATGCAAGTTCATTACTTTACAACAAGAACAAAAGCTGTGGAGCAGGCCAGACAGAGTACTCTCACTTGGCAGTTAGCACACTGAGTCCTAGATAAACCTACCTGGGAAGTCACGTTACGGTTAGGAGATGCTTCCCAAGTACGAAGTCAAAGCAGTCGGCCAGCGGACTGACTAATGGGTCGTGCTGTCAGGCTGTAACGCAGTCTTGTCTGTAAGATGTTTTCTAAATAACCTCAGAGGGTCACGGTTCAGGACCCTGTTCCTTGGCGAGGCTGGACACACATAGTAAACTCTCCGGGCTCCAAGGGCGAATCAGAACGCGCCTGTTTCCGATGGGTTCCCTGGGAATTCTGATGGCCCAGTTTAGAAGCCATTGATTGGAATGGGAATGTGATGCAATCCTGCAGGCTTCCACTTCACTAGCTGCGGTCACATTCCACACACGCTTTCCAGAGACAACACCCACATCACCCTGACGGAATATGGGTGTTCCCAGAGCTCGCCCGATGCTCCTTTACCCAGGTCCCCGGGAGAATGTCCTAGAACGGGCTATGTTTACCGTGATTTCCTTCTCTGAGGAACAATCCAGTGGTTGTGAGGGATCCCAGATCACACCTCCAGTGGGGGTGGTCTTGCAGGGGGTGTGCGCTTGCTCCTGTCGGTGCCTGGGGAAGCCCCTCTTGGCAAGAGGCTTGGAAGAGACTCCAGCAGGCCGAGCTTGGAGGGTGACTGCATTTCGGGGGCATTGACTCCATGGTGGGAAAGCCCTTTCCTAAGGAGAGGTGCAGCCACAGTGCCAAAGTGAGGCCTGCCCAGAACACGCCACCCACTGGTCATGCACCCTAGCCCCAGGGAGCCGGAGATGCTTCTGCCCCTTCTGTGTGCCCAGCGCTTTACGTACAAACTTCCTTTACGTTGAGTCCTCTGAGTGGCCCTGTTGACATTATCCTCAGTTTACAGATGAAGAAACAGGCCTGCAGCGTGTCAGTCATTGGCCCAAGGTTACTTCTCAGAAGTGGTGGAGCTGGATAGGTCCTGCTCCACCCCCACCTGAAGCCTCTCCCAGAGCTGTCTCCCCCACCACCCCCTGAAGTAGAAAGCAGCAAGCTGAAACTGCATCTTGATCTCACCTGCGTCTGAAATGAAGCCTCCAGCCCCTGGGGAATCTGACCCACGTGCCTGCTGCCTGGGCGACAGGAGATGTGTTTCCCTCCCCCACTTCATATTCACCACACTTTGCCTTATAAAGGGGAACCGACTGCTCATGTCCCCTCAAGTATACTGCGAAGGATCCTGCTTCAGCCTGAAATTCCTTTTTTTCGTAAACTGTTTTGGGAAATAAAATGCTGGTGTTTCCAGGAGCAGACCCCCCCCACCCCAGCCATAGAAGGGGATGTGTGGGGGCTGGGGGAAGGATCTGACATTAAGAGACAAACTCTCCTCGGCAAGCAGTTGGTTGGAGGTGCAGAGCCCCTCTGGGTTTTAAATAGGGTATCAAATGGGTCGGTGATGATGCTGCCTGGCTCGTGGGGCCAATAATTTGAGAATTAGCTGATAACGTATGCAAACTCCCTTCTGCCTGGCACACCGTAGATGCTATTGTTGGTACCGGCAGGAGGGATGGAGGGGAGGGAGGCAGAAAGGAAGTGGAGCATCTTTCATACCCATTGCCGAGTTGATCCTCACAGCAAGATATGACCTTGTTTTACAAAAAGGTGGAAGCTCCCGGAGAGGTTAGGTAACATGGGACAGGGCCACACAGCCAGGAAGCGTCAGAGACCCAGGATCCCTGACCCCAAATGCATCTACTTTCTACCTCACTGTCTTTTCCCCAAAGAAAACAGGCCTAATGTACTTAGTGCACTCATTAGGTACTTCACAAATATTTGATGAGAGCGAGTGAATGGAATGTGCCGTGAAAATGAGTCCCAGTGTTATTCGCGAAGGCTTGGGAAGTTCGGGAATGGCCGTGGCAGCCTGAACTAAGTTCTTCCGGAGCAGAGGCTGTGTCGAAGTCACCGCCAGGACCCCAGCAAGGGCTCTGGGCATGTTGGACTGAACCCCAGGTCCAGGCCAGGAATTTGCTGTGACTTTAAGAATCCTGAGTTTCTCAGAGTCCAGAAGAATCAGAAAGCTCATCCGAGCCACTCCCATTTATAATATCCATACATTCCAGGATTTTCCCACCTATTCATGATGCCCCTGCCATGTGCCAGGCTCTGGGGACAAAGTGGAGACGGCTGTCTCATCCCTGGGGTCCTGTTGGAAGGCCCCTCTATAAAAGACAGGAGGAAAATGCACACCGCCTGCCAACAGCAATGAGGTCAGACAGGTAGGAATCAAGGTTTATGCTTTTCCCTCCTTTTATCTATTCCAAAAATACCTGCAACAGAATGATGTTGCCTTTATAATAAAAAGTGAAGACAATGTAAAGACTTCATAAAAGGAGGTTTTTGGCCCTGGCCAGGTGGCTCAGTTGATTGGAACGTTGTCCGGTACACCAAAAACATTGCAGGTTCGATCCCCAGTCAGGGCACATACATAGGTTACTGGTTTGATTTCCAGTCTGGGTATGGACAGGAAGCAACCAATTGATGTTTCTCTCTCTCTCCCCTCCTTCCTCTCTCTCTAAAATCTATAAACATATTCTTGGGTGAGAATTAAAAAAATAAATAAAAAGGAGGCTTTTGTGTTGAGCTGAAATTTGTACTCTAAGCCTGTACCCAGGCTTGTGGTTCTAGGACATTCAGCACAGCATCGTGGGGGAGGATCTTTTCTTCCCTCTGTTGGGTAGCACAGCTTCCCTCCAACAGAGAGATTGCTCTTGGATCTCTGTGGCTCCGCAGTGCCAGGCAGGCTCACCATTGTGGGCTGTAAGCTTCTCGTGCCCGCTCTGAGCACGTGGAAGGCTGGCAGCGGAACCGTGTGGTGTGATGGTCAAGTATAGCTTACTTCCCCACCCAGGGCTGCCCTGTAGGCCGCTGCCCAGGACTCCACAGTCACAAGACCCTGCAATTTGTCTAATGCTCTGTGGTCCCTATCTTAATACTTCTAATAATCCTTTCACAAGGGCCAGACCTTTTCATTTTGCACTGGACCCTGCACATTATGTAGCTGGTCCTGGTACTGTCTCCACTCTGGTCAAGCACTTTGGAGCAAGACGGCCCTGGGTCTTGCTCCTTAACTCACCCACTCTGTGACCTGGAGCAAGTGCCTTAACCTCTCTGTGCTTCAGTTACCTCATTGGAAAAACAAGAATAACCTCAGACTGTTATAAAGGTTAGCACTGTGTAATTAGCACAAAGTAAATACCCCTGAAATGATATATTATTTGCCTTATAAAATACTTAGTGCAGGTCCTGGCCCAGAGCAATCCCTTGGTGAGTAGTTGCTATTATTGTGGGAAAGACAGAGGTCACGCCCACAAACCAACCCTGCAGCCCGCCAGCCTCTCTTCCCACCTGCTCCCTTAGAATCAGCACTCTGAGGGGCAGAGAGGAGCACATGCAAGCTCCGCAGACTGGGAAGAACTCAGCCGGGATGTGCCTGGGCGTCCTCCCCCTCCCTTGCCACTGACCCCGAGGAGGGTGCTGGCTCTGCCTGTCTCCCATAAAAACAGCATTTGCCCCCGACCTGGACCCCAGCAGTTCTACCCAACAAGCTTTTGGGCAGGGGAACGCGAGGGCGGCCTGGGAGCATGGGCTTGTCCCTGCTGCAATCCAGAGGTACATCCTGTTCTGGCGTTGCCATGGCACAGCCAAACATCTGCCACAACAGATGGCTGGGGCTGGCGGCTGGCAGCGGGGCCCTGGAGGGGTGAGGGCCCGGATAGGCACGGGAGGTAAGGGTGGAGGGGGCACAAGACCCAACAAGACCTGAGTGTGGGAAGGAACCACCCCCCAGAACACACATGCACACACGTGCATACATGTAAGTTGTCTTTCCAGGACAGAAAGACTTCCCATAGGGAAGAGTTCCCAGTTCTGGAATTTCTTCCTGGAGGTCCTGGGGGCAGATCCCAAATACGCAGCCCTGGCGGGACTGGGCCCTCCTGAATTCTCCTCCTGGTCCTACTCACAGCCCGGCTCCAGGAGCCGCCCCGAGGCCCCAGCCTGCTCCCAAGATGGAATTCGCTTTCCTGGTTACCATTGTTTTTCCTTGTTAGAAAGTGAAACGCAGTCATTGTAACAAAATCACATGGTCTAGAGGAGCGACAGGAGCTGCACTCAGCCGTGTTTGAGCGGCAGCTGCACCTCAGGCCTCTCATTCAAAATGTGAGCATCAGGTGCTTAGCAGGGCTCCCCCAAGCCCATGCTCTTTCCACTAACGATGCTGCCTCCTCAGATCATCTGTTTGAACCCACAAGGCCTGGATTCTCAGCCAATGGCCGGGGTCCTCACTCTTGTTGCTTAGTGGCCATGTCTCAGCTCCTGCATTATCCTTGGAAATACCTGGAGGACCTCCTCGGGGGTGGGGGAGCCGACGTGGTCATCGCAGTACTGGCCTCGCACAGTGGCCCAAAGCTCCCACACAAAGTGGAGGTTCCCCTCATAGAAGTCTAACAGGGACCCTGATCTGGGATCCTGTCAGGGACCCCAGAGATCCTGAGTTAGGGATCCTGAGTGAGGTGGATCGTATGCCTTCACCGCTCTGAGCTCTGGTTCTTTGGATCTATAGATTAGGTCTCGTCAATGTGCCTCGCCGGGTTGTTGCACAGATGAAATAGGGCAATGTGTGCCTGTGGATGCTCGGCACACTGGGGACCCACAATATTTGGTAGCTATTTCTATGAGTAGGGAAGATGGTCAGAAAAAGCAAATAATCGCAACACGGTGTGATAAATGCTACAGCAAAGGTCTTGGTATTACATGAGTTTTGAGGCCTGGGTGTGGGTTTCTAGGAAACCAACCTGCAATCCATTTGCGGACCTAAGACCCTAAAGAGTAAGTTCTCATTTGACTTGGGGACAAGAACTCTGGCAAACAGCCTTGGGAGTTCCAGGAGTGGTAGGATTCTCACTAAGAATCTGTCAGACCAGGTCCAAATTTCAGCTCCTCCATCGACTAAGCCAAGTGAAATTAATCAGTGCAGTCACCTGTTTGAGCCTCCGTGTTTTCATCTGTAAAACAGTGTTCCTGAGGCCAGCTAGCGTGCGCCAAGTGCCAGCTATGCGCCCGACTTTGCTTTAAGTAGTTTACATTCATTAACTCTCTTGGTCTTCCTAAGTGTGCCGTGAAGTAGGTGTTATTATCATATTCCCACCTCACAGCCCTGGCTGGTGTGGCTCAGCGGATTCAGTGCCGGCCTGTGAACCGAAGGTCCCAGTCAGGGCACATGCCTGGGTTGCAGGCCAGGTCCTCAGTAGGGGGCATATGAGAAGCAACCACACATTGATGTTTCTCTTCCTCTCTCCCTCCCTTCCCCTCTCTAAAAATAAATAAATAAAACCTTTTCCCAAAAAAGATAATAGAAATCATTCATTGGTGCACAGTAGGGGCTCAAAACATAGTAAATGAACAATCCTCTTCTTCTAGGTGAGAGAACTGTGGTTCAGAGAAGTAGATAACTTACCTAGAGTCGCACCGCTAATCAGTGTAACAGCTGGACTGTCGGATGCCAAAGCTCACATTCGTGGCTGCCCCTTCTGCTGCTCTCCCAGCTCATGTGATTCAGTTCAAGCGTTCACAGGGACCTGTTTCTGGCTTATAAACTCATCCCACCACGAGGGTCTGGCTCATATGAAAGCAGCCGCTGACTCGCGCTTGTCATCGTAGTTCTGGATTGAGCACAGTGAAGCCTGGCACGACGAGGAAACCGGAAACATTTGTTCACATAAAAGATACTACCGCTTATTCCCCAAAGAATTTATGTATGCCTGCAGACACGAGGGAGAGCAGCTTAGCTCCCACATTGCAAATAATTCCTTCCTGGTAGTAAAGATCTGGGGCAAGAGTGTCTGTGTTTCAGAGCATGTGTACTCCCAGATCGGCTTTCCTTTGGGAAGAGCCATTTCCTCCCCTGTCCAAAAAGGAGGTGACACTTCCTTGGGGAGAAAACAGGTGATCTCACACGTAACGCTTCTGCTGAGAAAGGCAACAGTGGGGGGGGGGGAGCGGGCTATAATAGAAACCTGTGAAGGAAAAGGGAACAAATTCCAAGCCGCGTGCCCTGGGCGCCCAGGTCTGGTGTGATGTTTCTTGGCGCGTTCAGGGGTTCTCAGTTCTGCGGGGAGAGTGCAAAGTCTGTAAAGTCCCTGACGCTGGAGAGTAAGGCCATGGGGGCTTGTTCAAGTGGCTACTTTACTTTTGTTTATATCTGAAAGTTTCTGTAATTGAAAAAGAACAAACAGCAACAACTCAGTGATTTGGGCACGGGGTAGGGAGGGGAGAGTGCAGGCTCTGAAGTCAAAAACCCCCTGTATTCCTGATTCTATGGGACACGGCTATGTAATCTCAAGCTCCTCCCCCTTCCAAAGCCTCAGTTTCCTTTTCTGTGAAATGGGCATGATAAAAAGTCCTATCTCCTAGGATTGCTGTGAAAAGTTGATGAGATCTTTCCTGTAAAGACCCTAGCCCAGTAAGACTGAATAAGTGCCACGTGTCTGAGCCAGGGAGTCTCAATCTTGACATCTGGGCTCTAATACTTCTTTGTTGTGGGGAAGGATGGAGGCTGCCCTGTGCGTAGGATATTTAGCAGCATCCCTGGCCTCTACCTACTAGATGCCAGTAGCATCCACATATCACCAAATGTTAACCTGGGTGGGAGCAAATTGCCCCCACATAGGAGCATTGTCTTTCTGGAAATCCTTCCAGCTGGGGTTCTGCTCGCTCGTCAAAATTGGGCTTGGGGTCCTAATATCACACCTTGAACTTACAGAATTCTTTCTACCTTTTTGAAAAAAAAATGTAATTTCAAACCATTGAATGCACTTGGCAGAGAAATTACAAAAACCAGTGCAGGACCTGTGAAAAGAAAACTTGCCCATGACTCGAATCCTGTCGCTCAGAGATCATTTCTATCACAGTGTGTGTGCGCGCGCATGCGCGTGTGTGTGTTATAAAAATGGGACACATTTCTTCTTCTTCTTCTAACAGCACATCTGGAACATCTTTACATATCATTGAGCAACAAGTATTCTTCCACAAAATCATTTTATTTTTCCTGCTTAAAAACCTCTGTGGCTCCCGATGGCCTGGGAATAATCAGGCTTCCCAAGGGGAAAAGGCGAGGCAAAGGAAAAATAGACAAATCCATCATTGTAATTCAAGGTTTCAATACTGCTCGCTCAACTGAAAGAACGACTTGACGGGAAACGAGCAAGCCCCGCCGACCAACAGGATCTGATTGACATATACGTGGAGCCCTCTGTTGAACGACAGAATACACATCCTTTTCAAGTGCCCATAGAACATATACCAAGAGAGACTATATCTTGGCCCATAAAACAAACTTCAACACATTTAAAAGAATTAAAATCATACATGTGATCTTTTTATATTAAAGTCTCTGACCACAATAGAGTCTAATTAGAAACCAATAACAGGAAGATAACAGAATAATCTCCAAATCCTTGGAAAATAAATAACACATAAATAATTTACGGGTCGCCTTGACTGGTGTGGCTCAGCGGATTGAGTGTTGTCCCACAAATCGAAAGGTTGCCAGTTCGATCCCAGGTCAGGGCACATGTCCGCAACCCAGGTCCCTGTTTGGGGGTAGGTGAGGGGCAATTGATCGATGTTTCTCTTGCACATCAATGTTTCTCTCCCACTTTTTCTCCCTCCCTTCCCTTCTCTCTAACAATAAATAAATAAAATCTTTAAAAAATAATTTATGGGTCAAAGAGGAAGTCTCAAAAGAAATGTAAAAATACAGTAAGTACTAATTGGTTTCAGAATTCGTCAAACCTGGTACTCGTTGCATTTTGGGCAAGGACAAGATGTTTCAGAACTCGGCACTTGTTTGCCACTTGTTGGAATGCATTATTGACGAGTACCGAGATAACACACTATACACTGAACTGAGTGAAAGTAATGATGGCACATGTCAAAATTTGTGGCACACAGCTAACGCCGCGCTGAGAGGGAAATTTATAGCACTAAACGCCTATAAAAATGCCTATTAGAAAAGAAGGAAAGTCTCACATCAATAATCTAAGCTTGCAACTTCTAGAGCAAGAAGAGCACAATAAACCCAAAACGAACAGAAGAAAGAAAATAAAGGTAAGAATACAAATCAATGAAATGGGAAATAGGGAAACCCTGGGGACGATCAATGAAACAAAGAGCACTTCTTTGAACAGATCAGTAAAATTGAGAAATCTCTAAGACTGACCGAGAAAAAAAAGAAAGAAAAAAGGAAAACACAAATTACCAATATCAGAAATGCAACAGGAGCTATTACTACAGACCCTGTGGATGTCAAAAGATAATAAGAAAACTCTATGAACAACTCTACCTATGTAAATTTGACAAGTGAAGCAAAATGGACTAATTCCTTTAAAAATGCAAACTATCATAAGCTATGTGTAATAGATAACTTGACTGGCAATATAACTATTAAGGAAATTGAATTAGTAATGTAACAACTCCCAAACAAGAAATTTGTAGCTTCAAATGGTTTCACTGGAGAAGCCTGCCAAACATTTAAAGAATTAAATGTAATCCACATAATCTCTTCTAGAAAATAGAAGAGGAGGAAACACATCCCAACTATTTTATTAAGCCAGGGTTACTTTGATATCAAAACCAGACAAAACCAGGAAATGATAGACCAACATCCCTCATTAGCAAATAGAACTCAGCGGTATATAAAAGGAGTTTTACAGCATGACCAAGTAGCGTTTACTCCAATGATGAAAAGCTGGGTCAATATTAAAAAAATCAATCTGATGTAATCCACCATCTTCACAGGCTAAAGAAGAAAAAAAATCACACGATCATATTATTTGATATAGAAAATCTATTTGCTGATATTCAATATCCATTCATGATTTTTAAAAACCCTTAGGGAAAAAAAAGGAATAAAAGGGAGTTTCCATGACTTTATAAAGAGCATCTACAAAAAAACCTATAGCTCATGTTACCGCTGATGATGAAACGCTGAATGCATCCCCGCTAAGATCGGGAAGAACACAGGGGTGTTTGCATTCGCTACTGATTCAGCACAACACTGGGGGTTCTAGCCAGGGAGGCAGGAAAAGGGAATAAAAGGCATACTGATCACAAAGGAAGAAAGAAAACTGTTTCTATTTATAGAGGACATGACTTTCTACACGGAAAACCCCGATGAATCTATAAAACACCTCATAGAGCTAATAACTGAGTTTAGCAAGGTCACACGATACAAGTTAAACACACAAAACAACCCAGTACATTTCAACTTATTGGCAAAGAACTCATGGACACCAACATTTTAAAATTCACTGCTACTTATACTTGCTAAAAAATTAATTAGGTATACATCTCACAAAACATGTACAGAACTCATATACTGAAATACACAACGCAATGAGAGATCACAAAGAAGGTCGAAACAAATAGATGTATTATGTTTATGGATTGGAAGAAAGCATAGGAAAGCTGTCAGCTCTCCCCAAATTGATAATAGATTTAAAATAATTCCCATAAAGTCCCTTCAATTTTTTCAGATATAGGCAAGATTATTCCAAAATTTATGTAGAAAGGCAAATAGATACACATTTTTTAAAATGAAGAATAAAGTGGGAGGAAAGAGTCTACCCAATTTCAAGATTTGTTATACGGCTGCAGGAATCCTGACTGCGTGGTCCCGGCAGAAGGTGGATATACAGGTTAATGCAGCAGAATAGAGAACCCATAAACAGTGCCCAACTGCTGATTGACAAAGGTACAAAATTCATTCAAGGGAGGAAAGATAGCCTTTCCACAAGTGATACCGGAGCAATGGTACATCTCCGAGAAAACAAAAACAAAACACAAAAAACCCTTGACCTAAATCTCAAACTTTATATAAAAATTAATTCAACATGGATCACAGACCTGGATGTGAAATGTAAAATTACAAAACATTGCAGAGAATCTTTGGGATATTGGCAAAGCATTCTTAGATTTAATACCAAAAGCATGATCCATAAAAGGAAAAATAGAGAAGTTGGACATAATTAAAATTAAAAACATTTTCTCTGTGAAGGACTGTATAAAGAGGATAAAAAAACAAGTGAAAGACTGGGAGAAAATATTTGCAAACCACATATCCAGCAAAAGACTAGTATGAACAACATATAAAGAATTCTCAAAACTCAACAGTAACAAAGCAACCAAATAGTCCAATTAGAAATCAGCAAAAGATGTAAACAGACATACAGATATAAAGATGGCAAATAAGTACATGAAAAGATTTTCAACATTATTAGTCATCAGGGAAATGCAAATTAAAGCCACAATGAGATATACCTATCAGAAGGGCTCAAATAAAAAATAGTGATAACACCAAATGCTGGTGAAGATGCAGAGAAACCGAATCACTCATAGCTTGCTAGTGTGTGGGGATGTAAAATAATATAGTTACTCTAGCAAGTAGTTTGGCAGTTCCTTAAAATATTAAACATACAACTACCATATGACCCAGCAATTGCACTCCCAGACATTTTTCACAGAGAAATGAAAACTGATGTTCACACAAAAACCCGTAGGTGAATGTTTATAATGCTTATAGCAATTTTATTCATAATAAACCGCTCCAAACTGGAATCAACCCAGGCTTCATTCAGTGGGAGAATGGTTCCGCAAATGGATGCCTCCATACCTTGGGAATACTACTTAGCAATAATAAGGAACAAATATTCATACATGCAACAATCTGGACACATGTGTAGACATC
The DNA here is from genome assembly GCF_022682495.2 of Desmodus rotundus. Lineage (NCBI taxonomy): Eukaryota > Metazoa > Chordata > Mammalia > Chiroptera > Phyllostomidae > Desmodus > Desmodus rotundus. The sequence goes on from NC_071393.1 coordinate 11,958,098, forward strand.
TATACCGAGTGAAAAAAGCTGATACCAAAAGGTTGCATAGTATATGAATTGTCATTTTTGGAAGTAACAAAATTATAGAAATCGAGAACAGAGGAGTGGTCGCTAGGGATTAAGGAAGGGGTGGGGGCAGAAGGGAAATGGGTGTGTCTCTAAAAGGGTGATGTGAAGAGTCCTCGTGGGGATGGGAATGCTCTGTATCTTGACTGTATCAGTGTCAGTCCCGGGTTGTTATATTGTACTACAGTTTTGCAAGATGCCACCATAGGGGGAAACTGGGTAAAGGGTACGCGTGATCTCCTTGTATTATTTCTTACACCTGCATGTGAATCCACAGTCATCTCAAAATAAAAAATTTAATTAAGTGATACATCCTTCTGTATCCAGTATTTTCCGCTTTTATTTTGCAGAAAGCAGCACTCAAAGCAGTGATGATCAAGATTTATCCCTGTATCCATTAAAATGATCCGTTTTAATGTTCTCTGAGCTTTGTCCTCTTCTGTCACTCAGTTAGGGGTCTTGCCTACTGAGGGAACTCTAGGGGCTTCCAGGCTCTCATGTGTTTAATATTAGTATTATTTGTTCACGCTTCTGTAGGGCAATTCACTCAGCTTCCAGGTTGCCCTAGCAATCTAAGAATAATGTCCCCTCTTTGCTACTAAGAAGCTGGAAAAATGATTTGCTCAGGAGCCTCCGAAAGCAGGTCTCAGAATTCTTTCTTCTTCATACGTGAGTGATTTGGAATCACTCTTATTTTTCCTGATCATTAAATTCATCGTTAGCATCTCTCTTAGGCCACTTCAGAAATTATCACCTTTTGGAAGCAGGAAAAAACTCTCAAATCCAGCATCTTACCTGGACCTGAACCCCTCCATTCAGGGCCAGCTTGGACAGAGCCAAGATTTCCTCAGGGCCCACAAAGACGTTGCTATGGATTCAAGAACAGTGAGATGATGGGGGTTTTCTCCCAGCAAAGAAAGGGTTTTGCAATTTTCCTCCTGCTTCTGGGAATAGCAGCTCTCCGTTGACCGCATTTGGAGCAGGTGTGGGGTGGGGTGATGAGGTGGCATTGCTTCCGGCTTTAGATGCTTCCTCTGTAAAAATTACCTCCCTCGAACCAGGGATAAAACGAAGAACTGAAACAGGCAGCTGGAAGGCAAAGGTCTTGGGATCTTTCTTTCACAGCGCATTCCGTGGCTGCCTTATGGTGCTGTTGTGGGGAGGAATTGGTGTCATGGACAATTTTACTTCTAATTTCATCATTTAAAGAACTAGGAGAAGGGAATCAACATGCTTTAAATTTTAAACACCTACTTTGTGCCGGACACTATGCTGGATGCTTTGCCATGTCTCAATTCATTGAATCTAAACTCTCAAATCTTCAGAGCCACTTGCATTTGGATGAACAACACTACACAGATGAGGGGAGTAGGGCTCAGAGAGGAGGAGTGACTTGCCCAAGGTCACACAGCTGGTAAATAGTAGAGTCCGAATTTAGAGCCAAGTCTCTCAGAATCCAAGATCTGTGTGTGTGTGTGTGTGTGTGTGTGTCATGTCGCCATAAAGGCAGTTGAATGTAACAACTGACTGGCTAAGGGTGCAGACTCTGTAATTAGAGGAATGTCAGTTCTATCATTGGCTCCCCCGATCCAGGCTGTGTGACCTTGGACAAGTAATTTAACTTCTCGTTTTCCCCACCTTTACAGACGAGGGTTAGGAATTGTTTTGGCGCCATAGGATTATTGAGGGGATTTCAGAAGATTTTGCATTTAAATCATGCCGAGAGTGACTGGCATATATAAGTGATGGAAAGTGTTAGCAATAATCTGTTACCAAAGAGTAAGCGAGTTTGGCTCCCAGTCCCATCTCAGGGCGCTTTATCAACGTTCATTTTCCCAGAACCACGCAGAACTCACTTGCTCTCAGTGTCCTTGTGTCATTAAAGATAGGGACCATAATAATGGTCCATCGTTTTCGTGCATCACCAGATACCAGGCACTGCCCTAGATGCTTAGCCACTTTCATCTCATTTAAATGAAATAAGCAGCCAAGTCTACCCACCAGAAGAGTGAGTGCTCAGTCCCTCCCGCAGTCAGTGGTTGTTCCAGCGCAAAATGAAATGCACCCCCCACTTATTGAAGCACAGCGGGAACAGCAACAGGTACATTTGCTGAAGGCTTATTTCAAGTCAGGCACCCTGCGGAGTGCACATATTTTCAATCCCTCACCTGATGACATTTTTTCTCATTGCTTTTAGAGGGAGAGGAAGGGAGAGAGAAACATCAATGCAGGGAGAAACATAGTTGCCTTCCACACTCGCCCATACCGGGGATCGCATACCCTGACCAGAGACAGAACCCGCAATATAGATATGCACCCTGCCGGGGAATCGAACCCGCGTCCTTTCCGTTACCGGCGACGCTCCGACCGGGTCGCACGGTCCAGGGCCTGCTGAGTGCATTATTAACTGAGTGAGCTCATGGAATCCTTCGGGGTGGGGCTGCTACTATAGTATCCCTATTTTACTGCTAAAGAAACTGAGGCTTAGAGAGGATAAGTAGTTTGCTGTGATAGCTGTTTTGGTTCAGGTGGACATTGTTTTACATAACGCACATCTTTGAGGCGGATGCTTAAAAGGAAATATTCCCCTGTGAATTGCAAAGATGCCTTGCTTCGGGAAGTAAATAGCCCTGCCTCTCAGCTTTGCTCAGGTTCCCCAAATCTTGGTACTTCAGAGTTTGGTATTTCAGGAGGGGACTCTGGCTCTTATTAATAAGACAATTTTACGCTAACGATCAGGAAATTAGGGCTTGTAGAGGTGAAAGAAACTGCCCCAGGACACAGTCTGACAGCAGCAGAGCTGGCACTCAATCCCGGTGCCCTGACTTTCAGGCTGGGGCGGTCTAATTATTAAGTAAACGAGCTAGGGACTTTGACCGGGAAAAGGAAGGGAGGGACCGTGCATCCTTCATTTCCTCACCTGAGAAATGGGGTCAAGACGGGCCCTCCTTGTGGGGGCGGGGGATACGTGGGAGTGTCCCAGCTCAGGTTCAGCCACCCAGTACTAGGAATATGACAATTGAAAGTGGGGTAGGGCCAGATCAACGGGAGTCCCCAGAGGCGGTGGTGGGAAAGGATACTGGGAGCAAAGGCGGAGCTTAAGCAGCCAGAGGCGGGGATTCGAGAACTTGGGGCGGAGCTTGGAGTTCCAAGCGTTTAGATAGGCAGTGGGCGGGGCTTGCAGTGCTGCGAATAGGGTGTTTAGTCTATGGGCGGGTCTTCTAGAATTTGCTGCGGAGTTTTGTGGTGCCGATAGGTCGGTTCTGAAGCAATGGGCGGGGAGCCCGGCTTAGGGAGCCGGGAGGCTGGCTGAGGGGTTGGATGGGTAGTGGGCGGGGCTCAGTGGACCTGATGTTCCGGTTTTTAAGGGGCTCTGGAGGAATCTTTGAAGAGCCAGGCATGTTGCCTCGCAGAGCCAAGCAGGTCAGTGGGCGGGGCTCTACACCGCCGCTCCCGGTTTGGAGGAGCAGTGGGCGTGGCCCTCCGGCCTCTGAGACGACTAGCGGGCCGTACAGACGCCAGGGCCCGGCCTTCCTCTGCCGCCCTCCTGCATCCTTCAGCGCGACCAGAGGGGGCGTTAGAGAGAGTGAGGCGTGGATCGCAGGGTGGGAACGGCACTTTCCTGCCGGAAGTGGGCGTGGTGCTCCTCAGCCCGACGGCTCTGGTTGGGCGCAGTGCGGTGCGGGGGTGGAGTCTGCGTGAGGCGGTGGGGGCGGTGGCGGCTGCCCACGCCCCTCCCCCGCGCGGCGCTCAGTGCCAGGCGGGAGGCGACAGCGGTTGGAGGCTTCGTCGGGATTTGCAGCGGGGACTTTGGTGGCGGCGGCGCCTCAGGCACCTCGGCCCTGGTGAGCAGCGCGCGCCTGGCGGGGCCGCTTGAGAGCGAGCCGGGCGGGCGGACCTGTCCTCGCAGCATGTGCTGGCGCCGGCTGACAGGAACCGGCGGGGCTTGGGGCAGGGCCGGGTGTAGGGGAGTGGACTGGGCTGGTTGCACGGGGTGCGGGTCCTTGGACCCGGGGCTCACCCTGGCTGGTGTGCGGGGGTTTGGGGTCGGGGCTGCTGCCGGAGGCTCGGGGCCTGGGTGGGGAGGAGTTGGGGACAGAACCGCTTGGTTTGAGGAGAGTGAACTGGGGCCCCTTTAGGGAGGAGATTGCCCAAGGGAGGCTTTTAGGGGTCCGGAAACCTCCTGGCCGGGTGAGGAGCTGCGGGGCCGAGTGCGGTCTGTGCTGGCGGAGGAAGGTTTTTCGGGGTCAGGAACCTGTCTGATTGGGTGGGGTTTTGGATGGGGAGGGGTTGCTTGAGGCTAGGGCGCAGAGTCCGGGGGCGCCAGACCTGGGGACGGAGTTGGAGCGGCCCTTGGGAGCGAGCGGGTGGGGGTAGGCAGGGCTGGGGTTCACGTGTGGCGGGGGCGAGCTGGGCCCTGCGTGGGAGGGGCGAGGGTGACTCTGGCTTGGGGGTTGCGTAGCTTTGGGTGCGAGGCTAGCTCTGGGCCCTGAAGATCTGGGTTAGGGGTCAGAAAGGGCGGAACAGGGCGGTTTGGGAAGGGGATGAGTCCGGCGTGGGGAGCCGAGGGCCGGGACTGGCGGGGGTGGGGGTGGGGGAGGGAGGTTGGGAGAGAAAGAATGAAGCAGGAATGCTGCGGGGTCGGGGGCCTGGAGCGTCTGTGTGAACTGGGTGATGCAGAGATGTGCTCCCCTAATAGCGAAGCAGCTGGCGAGGGACGCAGTGAAAAGGAGCGAGGTGCAGGTAGGGCTTCGCTGCGCTTAAATGACTGAGGATGAGGTCAGATGTTGAGGGTGGAAATGCAGGAACCGAGCTCTCCCGCCTGTCTACACAGGCACGCACACACCAGCTCTCCGTCTCTTAAACGATTTGAACGTGTTGGGGGAAGTGGCAGGCTGCGGGAGAGCTGAGAAGAAAGGGGCTTCCTCTTGGGGAGAGGCACTGGCCCTGCCGTCCTTTTTTGGGAGTGTTCAAAGGGTTTTGATCGCTGGAAAAGGAAACGTAGGCTTTACTGCATGGTGGTTTAGAAACACATCCTATATTTGGCCTTAATGTAGGCTGCCCTTGTTTTGTGGTGTCTGAAGTCCTTGCTCTACATGTTGCAAACGTGGGATTTGGTGTGAGGGCAAATTGCAAGTTGTTCGTCCCTCTCAGGATAGCAGGGTACAAAGGCCTTTCTTACCTATAAGACATTTGAAAAGAATTTAATACAGTGTGTGTTTTTAAACTGGGACTGGGTGGCGAATAAATTTACTTTTGGAAATAGTTATCACGACATATTAGGGCTCTCTTACCGGAGCCTTCTTGCCTGGGATTACATTCTAAAACTGTACGTGTAGGGCTCTTAGTCACTCTATATAATAATGATTTTCATTGTCCTCCTCTGGCAGAACTCTCTCCTGGCACCAGGGCTTGCTAGGACGGTCAGAAACGTGATTAAGTATAAGCAGTTGTTTTGTACTGTCTGTTCAGTTGTGAAGGCAAATAGAGAGGTGTATATATTTTGGACTTGGTGCTGTATATTTCAGAAAAATAATTTAAGGAAACTAATGTTTTTGGCTTGGAGATACATTTCAGAGTTGCAGGTTTTGGATACGAAGCCTAATAGTAACCTTTGGGTCTGAGAGGTTGCATAAATAAATAGCGGTAGAAAAAGTCAAATAAAACTGGAAGTGGTGTTGTGTGTTAGGTCCTGAGGACAATGCTTTGTGAGAGGTGGTAGTAGTCAGGTGTGCTGAGGAATGAACAAAGATTGGAATAAAGGTCAGATACACACCTTTGCGACAAATCTGGGATGTGCCCTGTCTGTGTTTGCTTTTGATTATTTGTGGAAGGTAATTAAAGCCTGATGAATTTTAATAGACACATAGCAATGAGCTATCATTGCACACAGTATTGAATTTTTAATTTTAATTTTTTAAAAAGATTTTATTTATTTATTTTTAGAGAGGGGATAGGGAGGAAGAAAGAGAGAGAGAGGAACATTGTTCCGTTGTCTCCCACCCCCCCAACGGGGGACCTGGCCCACAATCTAGGCATGTGCTCTGACTGGGAATTGAACCTGTGACCCTATGGTTTGCAGTATGACGCCCAACCCATGGAGCCACACCAGTCTGGGCGAATTTTCCTTTAAATTTTATTTTTTAATTTATTAATTTTAGAGAGAGAGAGGAAGGGGGGCCAGACAGAGAGAGAGAGATTCACTTTTGTTCCACTTACTTATGCATTCATTGGTTGATTGTTGTATGTGTCCCGACTTGGGATCCAACCTGCGACTTTGGTGTATTGGGATGACACTCTAAACAACTGAGCTATGTGGACAGGGCCAATATTGAAATTTTCGTGATCATTTGTTACCGTGCCTGCAGATTGTGCTAACCAGCATTTATGTCTATTACTTTATATAGTTTAGGATTAGATTTAGGACTGAGATACAGCACTTTTTAAACACTGTTGGATTTTTTTCTTAAGTAAGTTTTATACTTAATACACCTCTACCTTTGGAGACCCACTCCAACCAGGAGAAGGAGGATCACTCTCTTGTCTATGAAATAGAATGTTCAAAGGGATAAACTGTCAGTTCTTAGTTATGTAACTGAGAATGGAAGATTCAGTTCCTTATGATGGCAAGTTATTTCTTAATACTTTGATTTGCCACAAACTGGTGCTCTGGAAACATTATTAGTAGTAGTAGTATTAACTGGACTGTTTTATCTTTGACTTCTTTTTTAGAGGTGGAAAAGTAATAAATTGGGTGCCAGTTTCATAGTTAGGGTACAGATCTGTGTGTATTTTCTGTTTGATGAGTTCCCTGTGTTATCTTGAATTATGAACTCTTTTTCTGACACTTACGTGACTTTTTAAACTTAGGATGCCTTTTCTGTATTAAAACATGGAAATCGTCATGAATATTTCAGTATGACCTAGTACCCAGAATGTTAAGTAACAGAATCTCTCTGGGTTTTCATTGCCCTAGTTCAGATCCTTTAAAGTGAGTGAACAAGATTATATACTCCTTTTTGAGACCTTATTTTGTATTTTAATGGTGTATAATGGAGTCTTTTTTTGGTTTTTTTTGTTTTTTAAGGTTTTGTTTGTTTATTTTCACAGATAGGGTAAGGGAGGGAGAAAGAGAGGGAGAGAAACATCGATATGAGAGAGAAACATCAATTGGTTGCCTCTCATATGTGCCCTGACCAGGGTCTAAACCTGCAACCTAGGCATGTGCCTGGACTGGGAATTGAATCCCTGATCTTTCGCTTTGTAAGAGGGCGCTCAGCCAACTGAGCCACAACAGCCAGGGCTCTTTTTTGTTTTATAATCACTTTATTGAGATATAATTCACATGCCATACAATTAACTCATTTAAAGTGTACAGTTCATTGGTTTTTAGTATACTCGCAGAGTTGTGCAGTCATTACTACGATTGTAGAATGTTTTCATCAGCCCCAAAAGAAACCCCATACCCATTAGCAATCCCTTCTACTTCGTTCTCTTCCCTCCCCTGCCCTAGGCTACCAGTAATCTACTTTTTGTCTCTGGATTTGCTTATTTTGGACATTTCATGTAAGTGGAATCATACAATATGGGGTCTTTTGTGTCTGTCTTTTACTAAGCATAATGTTTTCAAGGTTTATATGTGTTATAGCATGTATGTGTGCTTCATTCTTTTTTCATGATTGCATAATATTACATTGTATGGATATACCATGTTTCGTTTATCCATTCATCAGCCGATCAACATTGGACGTTTCCCGTTTTTGGCTATTATAAGTAATGTTGCTATGAACATACATGTACAAGTTTCTGTATGGACATATGCTTTCATTTCTCTTGGGAATTGCTGGGTCATGTTGGTAACTCTATGTATAGCTGTTAAAGGAACTGCCAGATTGTTTTCCAAAGCAGCTACACCATTTTACAATCCCACCAGCAGTGTATAAAGGGTTCAGTTTTTCCACATCTTTGCCAACACTTGTTATTCTCTGACTTTTTGATTTTGGCCATCCTTGTGGGTGTGAAGTGATATGTCATTGTGGTTTTGATGTGCATTTCCCTGATGACTAATGATGTGTTCAGCATCTTATGTGATTAGTGGACAACTGTGTATTTTCTTTGGAGATATGTCTATTCAAATGCTTTGCCCATTTTAAAATTGGGTTATCTTTCTATTGTTAAGTTATGAGTTATATTCTAGAAACAAGTGCCTTATCAGATATATAATTTGCAAAAATTTTCTCCATTTTGTGAGTTGTGTTTTCATTTTCTTTTTTTAATCCTCACTGGAGGACATGCTTATTGATTTTAGGGAGAATGGAGGGGAGAGATAGAGAAAAAGAGGGAGAGAAACATTGATGTGTGAGAGATACGTCGATTGGTTGCCTCTTTCACGCCCCAACTGGGGACCTGGACCGCAACCCAGGAGGCATGTGCCCTGACTGGGAATGGAACCAGCGACCTTTTGGTTTTCAGGCCCTTACTCCACTGAGCCACACCAGCCAGGGCACACTTTCTTGATGGTGTCATTGAAAGACAGAAGTTTTTAATTTTGGTGAAGTCCAATTTATGCATAATGGAGTCAAAATGGATAATAATGGAGTTAGAAATTATTTAGACTTTAAATCATATTGTTATCATTATTTTGATTACTTAAATTAAAAGCCAAAGGTGAAAGGGTTAGGAAAACATTTGAGTTAGTCCAAGAGCAAAAAGGGTACATCAGGGAACAATGTCATTTTGCTGTTTCAATCCTCTAGTTGTCTCCTACCCCTGTGTCTGTGGTTAAAGTTTGTGCTTCTTAATGTGGCTATGGGTCAAGGCGTCTCTCATTTCAGCCTGCCTTACCACTCACTATTCCCCTTATGTATCATCCCCACTGCCACTCCCTGAAACATCCCAGCCTTCAGATCTTCTTGTGATGTGCTTACTATTCTGCCCCCTTTTCCACTTGCCGTATCCCATTTGCCTGTTGGGATCCTCTGTGAAACCTTACTCTTTCTCATGGGCAGACATTGTCCCTGCTCTGATGCATCACCCATTCAGGACTCCTGTCTGCTTACAAGAACTGGACCCGAACTTTACCTTCCAGTCTGAAAGATGTCTTCTCACCGAAGGGGGAATGCAAGACGGAAATTGACATGGAAGGCAAATTGGATTCTCTTGATCACAGCTTAGTCTCCAGTGCCTACTGGGTATTTGCTGAATGAATGATTATTGATGTTAACTGGAATATTCCTGAGGTCAGGGGCTTTCTCTGATTCTCATTCACGGTTTTGTTGTCTGTGTTAGAATAACACAAAGGGCAGAGGTAATTCCCCTCTGCCTTTGGGGCATCCAAGTCCAGCTCTTACCAAAAAATTGCTCAGATTTTAAAAACCAGTCTTTGAAACGTTTTCCTGAGGGCAGAACATTATTGTCCAGGTTCTTCCCTCTAATGAGCAGTAATGACTGGCCCACAGTCTTAGTAGGGCAGGTGGCCAGGGAGCCCATGGATTTGGTACAATTACCCATCGCAAATGCGGCAGGCCAGGTCTGGTGGTATCGGGTCACCAGCGGGGACTACCCCTGTGCAGGCCTCGGAAAGGGTATAAACTGGGTTGTAAGGACACATTCTTCCTTCTTTTCTTTTGTGTGTGCTGTCTTGCTCTCTCAGAGCATCTGACTCAGGGGTATCAAACTCGTTTTCACCAGGGACCACATCAACTTGGCTGTTGCCTTCAAAGGGCCGAAATAATTTTAGGACTGTATAAATGTAACTACTCCTTAGCGGTTAAGGAGTTGAAATTACATTCGGCCTTTGAAGGCAACTGCCAGGCTGATGTGGCCCCTGGTGAAAATGAGTTTGACACCCCTGATCTAACTCCAGTAGCAGTCTAGTTACATTTTGTGTTGTTATGTTCACTTTTACTACTTTAGAAACACTTAATTTCTTCCTGAGAATTAGAAGAAACTCGCTGGCCATTTGGGTTATATTTTCTGCTTTGGGTTCATTGAAGTGGTTGGGTGGTGGTAAGATATAAAGAAGAGAAGAAAAATACCTTGTATTGTTTCTTGCTGTAAGAGAGTTTTGTATTTAGAAAATCGGAGGCAATGAAGGGCGCAGGCCTTCAGGGCCGACTGAGCTGGATTTCACCCTTGACTCCATTTCTTGCCAGTACCTCACCTCCCCAAGCCTGTTTCCTGTTCTGTCGGATGGCCATGGCAGTGACTACCTTGCTGGGTTATTGTCAGCGTTAAATGAGAAAAGTACCTAAAGTGCCTAATAATGAGTAGCGTGGAATAAATTTGTGTTTCCTCACCCTTCACTCTTACGTGTCTGCTAATGAATGGAACTGCGGAGAATCTAGTAGAGTAGGTTTTATTTCTCATGCTAAGCTATTCGTGTATGGCTTCCCACTCACACCTCAGCATTTAGACTTTGAATCAAAGAATCACTGAAGAGGAAAAAAAAAGTGTCTAATTTTAGGATAGGAAGGTGGTAAAAATGAAGTAGTGTTTTGCCATCTATTTGAATTGGAAATGTCTGTACAGACAAGCTTCTCTTACTTAGTCCTTATTCTTGTGTTCAGTCTGTCTGTGTTTATCTATTTATCTGTTAAGGAAAAAGGGTTAGTTCCTGGCAAATGATGCATGTTAGGGTTTGAGAGATCGAACTGCAGAGTGTGAGATACTCATCTGGTTATAATGTGAATGGCAGCATTGTGATAAAGTGTAACATTCTATGTGGGAAAAGAGCCACAGTAGTTTCATGGGATGTTAAATTGGGCCTGTCATTTGAATCTTACATCAATAAAAAAAAGTGGGTCCTTCTATTTGCCACGGTAAAGAGAAGTTAAATCAGGTTGATGCACAGGGCAGAGAAAGAGAAACTGGAATATAAGTGGGAGCAGGAGGCTTGTATTTCGTATGGGGCAGGGAGTAACTTCACAGTACTCCATACTTACTTTTCCCCTTTGGTCACGCATTTATCTACATTTAAAAACATGTGAATAATGGGTTATATTTTAGTACCAGTGTCTCGAGCACCTTGTAAAAGATACATCATTTTAGAGGGATTTGGGAGGTTTACTTCTCAGGTCCAGAGGTTGTCTTCTGAAGGTCTGTGAGGATCCGAGGTAGACCTTTATAAATACAGCTGCCCGGGCTCCAGCTCGCTTGTGACCCCGAATCTCAGGCAGGGTGGGAGGTACCTGTCTGATCTTACAGATGAGGGAAATGTGGTCACAGGAGCCTGAGACACTTGGCGAAGATCAGGAACTTAGCTGTCCCTTCCCGCCTCCCCCAGCCTCTCTCCACCTGTTTCCACGAGAAGTTCGAATTGGTTTTTATAAGTGGTAGGGCGGATTTATAGTGTAGTGTGGATTTGAGAAACCTTTTTTTTTACAGTGTGAACCTGATATTTAGCCCTTGACCTAATGCATCAGTTCCCTCTTAACCTTCCACCACTGTCTTTTGCCAGACCTACAGAGGGAGCCGACTCACAATTTCTCTCTTCAGTTCCTTATCACAATGTTGTTTTCCCTCAGCTTTTTGTTTTCCTCACCTTTTCACCTTTTCACACATGTATGAAACTGCTAAGCTTGGTCCACGTTTTCAGAAGGTCTTCTAGGTGCATTTTTTTTGAAACTTAAGTACATGGAATCTGTTGCATAAGCCTTTGGTAGACTTGATTTTCTAGTTTTAATATAAAGTTCTTTGACAGTGTTTTGTTTATCCATTTTTATTTCTTCAGTCTTAGGAGCTATTAGTAGTGGTTGTAAGGACTTATCTCAGATGTTTCAAGGACCAGCGAATATTGCAAAGAAGCCACTGCATTGTGTCTTCCCAGAATAATTGGCACCAGTAGGCCGTGGACATGTGCAAACACTATGTCTGACAGGAACAGCACGTCCGGTACTGAACCGCACTGATTGTCGCAGGTATGAAGTGCAAACCCCTTAGGGGTAGCAGAAGGTGACCATTGCCTCACAGTGTGGTCATTCTGTCCCCGTGGGACCACGACAGACTGGGAATCAGATGGGTGCCCACACGTTCCGACGCCTCTGAGGCCTTTATCCTGGACGAACAGAGCCGTGCTTTTTCAGCTTCGTGAAAGGCCATGACATGCTTGGGAAAGGGAGTGTTGGGAGGGTGAAACCTTTGGGGGTGTATTTTCTACTGGCATTGTAGGGGTTCTTGACAAAGTTCACAGGCACCCCCCTTTAAGACAAATGTTTAATCACCATTATTTGCTTACTTCACATGAAAGATACTTAAATTCCTTTTCATAATGGTCAAGCATTCTTTTCTAGTTAAAGATTCTAATTCCTTTCATTCTTAGGAACTTAAAGAATGGAGGCTGATTTATTAATATAAAAACTCAGATGCGGTCTGAGTGGCAACTGGGAAACACGGTACACATTGGAGCCGTCATCTCCATTAAGCAGAAGGATTTATTAGGAGACTAGTCACTTTACAAGCTAGATGGTAAATTAATTTTGTGGTTAGTAGTGTCTTTAGTTTAACATTGTCATCCTAGTTTTTCTTGGCAAGCAAGGAAGCGGCTCGAGCCAACGCGTGCTGGCCACAGCTCTTTAGGGGTGATATTTAATAAGATGTGTGTTGTCTGTTTTAGGAATAGAGTAATTTTCCTTAGGCTCTGTTTCTTATGTGGGCTACTGTTGCTTTACAGTGCACTATAGAAGATAGATTGGAAGTGTTATGGGTTTTTTTTTAACCCTAAGACTTCCAGTTTGATCTTACGCAGTGTGGAGATATCTTGGATGCACTGGGCTGAGTCACGTTGTCAGGGGGAACAAATGATGCATCTTGCCACGGAGGATAGTTGTGGACCGTGTGGTTTTCTCAGAGTGAATGGTTGGAGAGCCCAGATGTAGTTTCTGTTTCAAAGGCAGTGTGTATATTCAGTCCCCAACCCACGACTGGGTTATGTTCCAAAGAGTAACTCAGTTATTTGGAATTCAGATAGCATTTTTTGGTGTAGATTCAGTAGTACAAGTGGTGGGTAAGTTCTCAGCCTAGACTGAAGAATGAGGAAACCTGTTTAATTCACAGCACAGCTTTTGAAACTGTTAATGGTGATAATGGGATTCTGGATCTTGGGAGTCTGTGAAACAGAAGTAAGGATCCACATCCTAGCTGCCTGTTCCAGGCTCTGTGACATCCAGCAGCCTCATGCCACAGCAGTCTTCCATGTTCTTCATCCTCTGTCTTAATTTGAAGCTTCTACTCCCCTGGTTAGTCTGATCTCCTTTAAATAGTAGTAGCAAAGCAAATGGCTCAAATTTATTTCCACAAATGTGTTCCTGGATGGCCAGTTATTACTAAACCATCACTGTTATTCAGTGTTAGGATGACTTCGGGCCTTACTTATGTTACCGTATTTCACTCACATTCCTTAAGCCTTGTGGAGGTACAGTATTAATACTTTTAAAAAGGAGGTTCCTTATTGATGAACAGATTGTCTTAATGAAATTTTGGCATTCAGTCAGTGTAATACGGTTTCAAGGGGAGAGCCGAGCAGAGGCAGGTGGGATCAGGCAGAGCCCATGTGAAGAGGCTAGCCCTGACACCCGCAATCAGGAAGAAGCCCTGCCTGTTTTGAAAGGTTCTTCCTGTTACCTCTAAAACAGTGAATCTGCTACATCCCGCCCCCCAAATACTCATGATCCCTTCCCCCCCCCCTTGCCATTTAGGAATCAAAGCTGGAAAGGGTCTTAGGTTTTGGCAAAGTGGCTTGTTTCTGTGACCCTTGAGAAGTGGATCAGGGCAGCTAATGGTTGTAATTTGAGGTAGCTGGTACCGACTGGCCAGAGCTGGGTACTGATCTCCATCTGTATTTCTATTTCTTTATAAACTCTTAACAAAAAGCCCCTCCTTCTGCAAACAGTGGGAAATAATTGACATCATCTTTTGGTTATTACCTTTTTGAAGGGTTTGGACTACCTGGTTTCTAAGAACTCTGCTCATTCAAACATGTTATGATGCTGAGTGGAATAAGGATTAGGGACCTGCTTTTTCTGGAGCAACTAAGAAAAAGGTCTTCACAAAGTGTTAATGACAAGCTTAATGTTTTGATTTACTTTAAAAATGTGCAAGAGTTAAAAAAATAGATTAGAAACTTCTGCTAACCCTCAAGTGTATAATTCTTTGTGGTGAATTCTGTTTGGGGATTGAGCTCTGGGAGGTAAGAGGGCAGGGCATGGGAGGGTCAGTATTTATGGGACATTAACAGTGAGGCCCTGCCTGTGGGTGAGCTCAGTAGCACCAGGCCGACTCGAAACAGATGTAATTGGGGAAGAGTAGTATCAGGTAGGTGGGAGGGCCCGGATTGTGGAAAGTCATAGTAATGGAATATACATTTATACGCTATATTTGAGTCAAATGTAAATATAGTGTAGACATGGAATATGCAGATGTAATTTGTAGGTATCACTATTAATGATTTCTACACTAATTACATTTTGGGTTCCATGAATAGAAATTAAAAAGTAAATATAAATATGGAATTATTATTTTTCTATTTTGTGAAAGTGAACACTGTGTTCCCTGAAAGGAAGAGAACACCTTACATTTTCTGTGCCTCCATTTCCCGGCCCACTGCCTGGCGCACAGTCGGTGCTCAGTGACTGTTAGGTGAATAATTGAATTTTTTTACATGATACACTCGTAATAGGGGTTGTCAGTCTCCCATTTTCCTAGAAGATGGAAGGAATAAAGATGAAGTTTTCTATGGTGTAGGACTGCTAATTGTAAACATTTGCTTTATTAAATTACGATAAGCTAACCTCATAATTTTCGTTATAAATAAATGTTAGAGTGTGTGCATATACATTTCTTTATTGAAACGTTATTTGCAAAGCACATTTTGGCGTTTTGGTTATTTAAAGCATGAATTCTGATGAAAAATAGAGTGACATTACATTTTGGTGCTTTATTGCAAATTTACTTAACCGACCTATTAAATAAGTTGAAAATATTGGTAGCACGGGGTTCTTAGGGCTTTGTTTTGTAGTCCAGTTAGCAACTTTGCCTTCAGAAAGAATCAGTGAAGCCACATCCTCATGGAAGCGTGCTTTCATCTTAAGAGTTTTTGTCAAAACAGATATGGGAAGAACCATAATTTGTATCAGGAGGAGGACTGAAAGTTAAGGTAGCCGTGTAGGCGGAGTTTCTCTTTACTGTCTTCCTCTGGTTGCTCATCTTTTAATGCCTTGACTGACTGGTAAGTGTCGTCGTCCCACTTGGTGGTTTGTCCTGACGGGGGCTGTAGGGCCAGCTCCAGACGAATCAAAGGGTAGGTCTCAGGGCACTTGAGTGGCTCCTGGAGCTCCAAGGATTCACTGTGTTTGGGTTGATTTTGACTTGAGAAGTTGACAGGAACTGTGTAAGTTAAAATACCGCGAATTGTGCACCATTTCAATTGCTGAATGGTCTCATCATTTAAGAGTTGATTTGTGCAATACATTAAACTTTCAAAAATGACAGGCTTTGGTTTAAATTATTTAGTGATTGATGTTGTGATAAGTGATCACACAAAAAATTGTTTTTGTAATTGTGTGTTATTTCTGGCAGTTTTTAGAGATTACAGAAAGTATTTATTTGGTTGTAACTACATTTTCCCCTGTGAGCTACATTGTTATAGTTTCTTGTACTCTGTTGTAGATACTGATATTCTGTGTTTATTTCTCTTTCTCCTTTAGAAGACAGATGTACTGATAAGGAAATAGTTTGTAATTTTACCAAAAAGGATCAGACAGACAAAATGATCTGTCGTAAGTTGCAGTAAGATTTTAAGAGGCGTGCTTTCCTGTTTCTGTAGGATGTCTGAAAATTCTGGAAACATAGGGAGATTTTTATTTTGAATAGTGTAGCTTCATTTTCAGATATCACGCTCAGTGTATTTACCTTCAAGCTTCAGGCATCTTGCTTGGCAAACTTAATTTTAAAGCCACAGATCCTATTGTTAATCTGAAAGGTACAATATGTATTTAAATATTTTTTCCTCTGTTTTTACTCTTTTCAGACATTGTACTTGTAAAGAGAAGACTCTTGGGTGTTAATACAAAGTAGTGGTTCTCTGCCCTGGTTATCGATGCGTCGCCCATGTACTTCATCACCCCAGTGTCTGTCCCAGCTGCCCGTTAATGTTTGGGTCGGGATTTGATTATGGTGTATCTCCTCCAGTAGACTGTAAGCTCTACGAGAGCAGTAAGGGCTAGGTTTGCTTGCTCACCATTGTGTCTTCAGTGTATAGTATAATGCCAGGTACATGGACAAAGCTCAATGAATAATTGAATGGTGAATAAATGAATGAGGAATGATTGAGATTAAAGACTTATTCAGCATTTACAGGTGAGTGTACATGTTATATGTATAACCCTGTAGGTGCTAGTGTCTAATTCAGAATTCAGTTCTCAGTGAGTTGTGTGTTTTACTGGGGGGTGTGGACTGGAGGCCAGTGAAAGAACCATTTCCTATAGGTTTGTAGGCTTTAGAAACCACTCATGTTCAGTTCTCCCATTTTATAGAAGAAACCAAGAACCGTGGAACCAAAACAATTCAGTGGGTACGTGACTGTATGTGAGAATAAACTTATGTCTGACATCCAGGCCAGAGTTTTCCCTACTGTACCGTACCATTCCCTTGAAACATCGTCAAGAGTATATGTGTATTTAGTCATTGCTCGCCCACAGTATAGGGTATTAAAAAGGGAAGAGTGAAATATTTTTTTAAAGATATTATTTATTATTTATTTTTAGAGAGAGGGTAAGGGAGGGAGAAAGGGAGGGAGAGAAACATCGATGTGGCAGAGAAACACCAATTGGTTGCAACCGTACATGCCCCAGCTGGGTACTGAACCCACAGCCTGGGCGTGTACCCTGACCTCTGGGAATCAGACTGGCAACTTATCGCTTGGGGGGTGGGTGACGCCCAACCAACTGCGCCACACCGGTCAGGACAAGACTGAAATTCTTCAGTTGAAGGTGATTACTTTGTATTTTGACTTTGTTAGTTTTGCCTAGGACCAGCCTTACAAGCATCCTTATAAAAATGCCTTAAAACAGCAACAACAAAAAGATCTTGGAGTCACAGGCAATTTCATATCCTGGTATAAGACTACTGGCAAAGAATTATTAAAATATTGTTCCAAGAGAAAACTCCATCTGACCAAGTAGTGGAAACAGATTTAGCAAGTTTGGTCATACACAGTGTGCTTTTTAGTAGTTGTTGATCATCAGTATAGGGAGTATTTTGAAACACATTCATCATTAATTTTTAAGTGAGATTGCAGTGTCAGCCATGTCTGTAAAAGTTCTGCATTTGGTATGAGAACTCTTGGGATTAATTTGGCTCTTTGAAGA
Organism: Desmodus rotundus; assembly: GCF_022682495.2. NCBI lineage: Eukaryota > Metazoa > Chordata > Mammalia > Chiroptera > Phyllostomidae > Desmodus > Desmodus rotundus. Next base: position 11,975,518 of record NC_071393.1, read on the forward strand.
GAGCGGCAGAGAGTTCAGCTTCTGAGCCTAGTCTCCTGTGGGGCACTTAGGGAGATGGCTGCGGCCTCAGACGAATTTCTGCAGTTCCTCAGGGTTCTCCGGGCAGAGAGTGCCTGCCTCTGTCTCTGTGCTGGAGATTTCTTCAGTCCTCCTCAAAGCTCCAGGGACGGGTGGAGGTGGTTGTGTTTAGAAAGATGCTGGTGGCAAGCGGAAAATTGGGAGAGATGGGGGATAGTAAACACATCATCCTTGTACAATGTCTTGGGGAAAATGTGTTCTTATTTTGATAGTAAAATAAAAATATGTATTTCTGTCATTGAGCAAGAGGTGACCCCTACAAGCTTATAATCTCATGTTTTAGTAACTGCAAAATTTCTCTGATGTCATTCTTATTTAAGTGTGGTACAGTCACCATCAGGGCGTGTTTTAGTGATAAAGGGTCTCTCGGTCATACCGAGAGTTAAAAGTGAGAGTTAATTTGAAGATCTCTATTTTTATATTTAGGATGCTTATGGTGCTATTTTGCTGATCGTATGCTCATTTCATTTTTTAAAAACATCAGCTTTATTGAGATACACTTGACATAAAATGTAAGATACTTAAAGTGGTTATTGTAGGGATTGGATTTATGTATATATCTCATTTCATTCCTTGTCAGACTTCATTTTTAGCTGTCATTTTCATAGTTTCATATTCTACTCTAAATCATCAGTGTTTATGCTGATGTTAGGTGGTGCCCAACTTTTCTTTGTAACAAATTCCTAAAATGAGTACAAAATTGTAAAAAGTAAAAGTTGGAGTTCTCCTCTTAGAAAGCTTTATAAACCTCTTCATTATATCTTGACTTCTAGAAACTGTCATTGTTTCATATGTAATTTCCAGAATTTGCCACATGTCCTTTCATGCTGTTCTTTTGGACAGTTGAGCACATAGGCCTCTGGCTTCAGCCTAGAGGTTTTCAGTTAGAAGTAAAGACTTGGCATACCCATTGCTCTCTGTTGTTTGTCTCGGTATATTTGAATGCTTACAGCCAGTTGGTTTTTCCATGTTGAGTCATGTTTACAAAGTGAGCAAAATGCAATTTCATATTTAAAAATTGCACAAACTCGCCAAGTGTGGAACTGAGTCGAGGCAGCGCGCCCATGAACAGGCTCTGAATGGCACTCGGGCTGATGTGGGAAAGCCAGATGGTATGTATGACTGGGAGTTTGTCGTGACAAGCTATGAAAGTTCAGGGGGTGGAGAGTTGAACTGCCCTCTGTGGTTTGAGGTCATTGTGTGTCTCTCTCAGATGTCCTTTATCTTTGGGCAAGTCACATAATGCCTCTGGGCTGAAAATGAAGGGCCTGGAATTGATGAGTGTTGGAACCCTTTTACTCCAGGCTTCTGGGAGGACTGAGCCTGGATGCTTTTTGGTAGATCTTGCATTTTCTTGTCCTTTTGTTCCTAGAAACATTTAAAAAATAATATTTGGTAATTAAGTTGAAACAAAGTACATTTATGACTGGTATGCCTCATTATTGGCACCTTACCTATTACTTGGATGAATAATGGGGTGTTACTATTTGGAAGGCTGTGGTTTTTTCCCTTTATTCTTTTTTTAAAACTTGTCTCCTCCCCGCCACCCCTTATTCTTACCATTCTTGGTGTCGTGATAAATTGAACCAACATCAAGGCTATTCAGTACTTTCGGTCAGTTGTCTTAAGTGGTCAGTGGTTTTTCTAGAAAACATCATTTTCCCCCTATTGCCTCAGTGTCATCAGTGTGCGGTACAAATCCTTTTCAGCCATAGCTGCTGTGAATGGGGTTTGTTGTATGTTTGACTTTTCTGTTGTTGTTGTTGTTGTTTTTTAAAAAATATGTATGTATTTATTTATTTATTTTTAGAGAGAGGATAGGGAGAGAGAGGAAGGGAAACATTGATATGTGAGAGAAACATTGATTGGTTGTCTCTTGCATGCGCCCCAACCAGGACCGGGTTGACAGGGAATCTAACCGGCAGCTTTTTTTTTTGCGGGATAATGCTCACCCAGCTGAGCCATGCTGGTCAGGGCTCTGCTATGTTTTATACCAAATACTGCACTGTGGTCTTTTTTCTTCCTTTTTTTAAAAAAAGATTTTTATTTATTGATTGGAGAGAGAATCAATTTGTTCCACTTATTTATGCATTCATTGGTTGCTTCATGTATGTGCCCTGACCAGGGATCGAACCCGCAACCTTGGAGTATCAGGATGACGCTCTACCCAGCTGAGCTACCCAGCCAGGGCTCTTTTTCGTTTTAAAATAACTTTTGTTAAAGTAGGTAAATTAGGAATTTTTTTTTTGGAATGTCTCATATGAATCTGTTAATTAAGGAAATGGATGCAGTGAAAAATGATTTGTTAAGGTGAACTCTTCAAGTCACTGGTCGGTTTTGTTTAAGAAAATTGAAAAAAAGTTCAGCCAACTCACATCCAGGAATGATGAATGTTGAATTTTTGCATTTAATCATAATACCTCCCATATTTGCTTTGGGTGTCTGCTCTTTTGTGAATGTATGTTGTATGCAGGCTTACATATTACATTTCCAACTTGTTAAAGGAAGTTTTCACTGGAGGGATTGCCATTTAAATGTCCTAGCTGAGTTTGGGACATTTGTTGCCTCGTTTGTTATTTTACTTGCCATTTTCTATTAAAGAACTCATCAAAATCTCTTGCACATTAAAAAGTGCCTACCATCAGAGCAGCAACTTACAGGGAACATTTTCTTTCCCCACTGGGGATATCCTGGAGTCTTCCTGTGGTCCTGGCCAGGGAACATTCTCAGCCTAGTGAGCACTGGAGTAATTGATGCTTTGGAATGGTCTCAGCAACTGTGCTGAGCAGGATTTGCTACTAGTAGGGGTTTTCCTGTATGTGTTTCTAGCAGGATGTGTTGCCTTCCATATGAGCCATAGAAGTACATCTGCTGGGATCTTTAAACAGATAACTTCTCAATAAACAAGGAAATGTCAAAATTGTGGTCATTTTTTATGGGATTGATGGAAGTGGACAGAATAGAGAAAATGTAGTAACATTTACTCAGGTGTTTTGAGTGTATTTTATTTGGTGCCATTACAATATAAACACCCTGTCTTGGATACATTTTTTCCCCTTAACACCCAACACATTTCTTATGTATGGCCTGTGAAATAAGTTTTCTGTGTATAACTTGACTGGGCAGTACCATAAGAAACACGCCTTTGCAGTCTTCTAACATTTGGGGATTATCAGTTGAATGAACATATTTTATTCTGAGAATGATTTCTCATGAACTTTCCTCTGACACTTACAATAGAGGTAGACCTTATTTTTACAGTTTGTTCTTAGTTAAGATGTTCACCCAACATGTAAAGAAAATTTTAATTTTTTTTTGTTTCTGTAGATGAGCTATTAAGTATCATGAGTGTGGGTAGTCAGCTTTATATTTCTTTATTTGAAGCCAAAAACAGAAGTATATAATGTACAGATTAGAAATTTATGTAGGAATGTAATTTGATGTAGCTAATATGGAAAAATAGTATGAAAGTTTCTCAAAAATATTAAAACTAGAACTACCATATGATCCAGCAATTCTGCTTCCAAGTATTTATCCGAAGGAAATTAAATCACTGTCTTGAAAAGTTATCTGCACCTGCATGTTCATTGCAGCATTACTTACCATATAGCTAAGATAGGGAAACAACAAAGGTGTCCATCGACAAATGAATGGATAAAGAAAATATGAGAGATATATAAAGTAATGTGGTGGAATATTATTTAGCTATAAAAAAGATGGAAATCCTACCATTTGTGACCACATGGATGGATCTGGAGGGCATTATGCTAAGGGAGATGTGTCAGACAGAGAAAGACAAGTACTGTATGTATCACTTATACATTGGCTGTAAAAGTTTTAAAAACCTGGAACTCATAGAAACGGAACAGAACGGTGGTTGCCAGAGTCAGGTGAATGGGGGTGGCTGAAATGGGTGTTGGTGATCAAAATTACAGGCTTAGCATTACAAGATTAGTAAGTCCCGAGGATGTAATGTACAACATGGTGACTATGGAAAAGATAAATAAAAGAAAAAGAAATTGATTATGATAGTTGCTTGACAATCAAAACCTAACTCTTAATCCACTTTCTTTGTCCTTCAGTATCACCTGGAAAATTGGGCCGGGGAGACGACTGTTCCTGTTTCTAAAATAGAGGTTTCAGTGTAATTCCAGAGAGCGCATTTCATAGTTGAGCCTGTACTTCCCACCTGTCCTCACACTGTCTTTCAGAGGCATACTAGTTTTTATCATAATGAAAACCATGCTGGAATGGTCCCAATCTTACTGAAAATATGGGCAGAATGATAAATTGCATGTTATAAGGCCTAAGATAAGGTTTGTAATTCCCACATTTTGTGGAATTTACAAACACATTGTATTTTCTCCTATCTAAAGTCAATTTGTTTTGACATTTGTGAACATTCCTTTGATTCACTTAATGAATGACTTATGGCTACATCATCTCCTTCTTTCATACTGTTATGATTCTCCAAATGCAGGGAAAAGTCCCTGTGCAGTTTTAGGAATTTATACTTGAAAGACATCATGAGTGGGCAAGTTCTCCAAGGTTGAACTCAGTCTGATAAGCCATTTAAAGTGTACCTAATATTTCCTTAGAATTTTTTCCATTTATTCTTTTTAATATAATTGAGAAGTTAATAAAATGCTTTCGTTTGGGGGGATACTTAATTGTGTAATTTAGAACAAGATAGTAAAAGAACTAAGTTTGATAGTATGACATTGCAATTTAGCAATTTATAGCTAAACATTTAGAAAATTGGTGAAACACGAATATCATTTTGGCAGCTGTCTTAAGAAGAAGGGAGTCTTTCTATTTGAGATAGTTCCCATTTTTTCCCTTGTTAGAGGAGAAACTTAAGTACAATGAATACCATGCTGGCGTGAGAGAACAAAAACTTCTGCAGAGGGTCCTTGAAAATTGATGCTGGTTCTCTTATGTGAATATTACGCTCTTCGCCCATAATCAGTAGAGAATTTATTTGTTTTTTACCCCCTTGGGTAGAGAAACCTGTTAGTGGGCTCTTAAATAATTATTGCTAACAATTATCAGAGTCTATGCTGAGCACTTTTCAGATTAAAAAAGAACCATCTCTATTGAGATGTAATTCACATACCATACAATTTACCCATTTAAAGTATACAGTTCAGTGTCTTAGTATATTTGCGAATATGTGCACTTACCATTACAGTCAATTTTAGAACATTTCATCACTTCAAAAAGAAGCCCTGTACACTTTAGCCATAGCTTTCTGTCCCCCTGTACCAGCGTCTTCCCCAGCAGTCACTAATTTACGAGTACTTTTCTTTGTAGATTTGCCTGTTCTGGACTTTCATATAAATGTAATGTTAATATGTAGGTTTTTGTGACTGGCTTCTTTCCCTTTGTGTAATATTTTCAAGGTTTATCCAAGTTGTAGCATGTATTAGTAGTATTAATACTTCATTCCTTTTCATTGCCAAATAATATTCCATTGTATCTATGTATGACATTTTGTTTTTCTACTCACCTAATGGATATCTAACGTGAGTTGTTTCCTTTGGCTCTTATGAATATGCTGCTGTGAACATTGATGTACACATATTTGTTTGAATACCTGTTTTCAATTCTTAGGGGTATGTTCCTGGGGGTGGAATATCTGGGTCATATGGTAATTCTTTGTTTAACCATTTCAGGAACTTCCGGACTGCTTTCCAAAGCAGGTGCACCATTTTCCATTCCCACTAGCAGTGCGGGAGGGTTCCGATTTCTCTGTATCCTCATTAACCCACTAAAATGGCTAGAATTGAAAAGTCAATAATATCATGACTTTTCAATTCTAGCCATTTTAGTGGGTGTGAAGTGGTATTTTGCGGTGGTTTTGCTTTACATTCCCCCGTGACTAATGATGTCCAGTATCTTTTCATGTGCCTATTGGACATTTGTATATCTTCTCTGGAAAAAATTCAAGTTCTTTGCCCATTTTTAAATTGGATTATTTGTCTTTCATTGTTGAGTCTTAGGAATTCTTTATATATTATAGATACAAGTGCCTTATCAAAAACATGATTTGCAAAATTTTTTCCCATTCTGTGTCTTTGGATGGTGTCCTTTAAAGCACAAAAGTTTTAAATTTTGATGAAGTCCAGTTTATTTACTATTTATTTTGTTGCTTGTACTTTTGGTATTTAATCTAAAAATCCTTTGCCAGATCCAAGGTCGTAAAGATTTACTCCTAAGTCCTCTTCTAAGAGTATTATGGTTTTTACAGCTCTTAATAGCTGTGTCTTTGGTGCATTTTGAGTTAATCATTTTCTGTGGTGTGAGGTCAGGATCCACCCTCTTCTGCACGTGGCTGTCCAGTGATCCCAGCACTATTTGTTGGAAAGATTATTCTTTCCCCATTGACTGGTTTTGGTGCCTTGTTGAAAATCACTTAAGACTGAATTGTGTGGATTTATTTCTGGACTGTGAACTCCCTCCATTGGTCTGTGTGTCAGTTCTCACTCTAATATCCCACTGTCTTGTTCCGCATTGCTTTGTAGTACGTTTATAATCAGGAAGTTTGAATCTTCCTAATTGCCAAATAATATTCCGATCCTAATTTGTTCTTCTCTTTCAAGGTTGTTTTGGCTACTTTTGGGTCCCTAGCAATTCATGAATTTTATTGGATTGGCCAAAAAGTTCATTTAGTTTTTTCCTTATGATGGGTCTAGTAGTATTTAGTTGTCTTTAACAACTAAGTACTTTTAACAACTTTAGTTGTCTTCTTCATTTGAAACAGTTTTGTTAGATTGTATTGTGACAGCTGTCATATCAGTGTGCATTTAAAAAACTTATCAAAATTGGTGAACTTTTGTACAGCCATTTTAATATTGAAGATGGAAGAAAATATGCAACATTTTCAGCATATTATGCTTTATTATTTCAAGAAAAGTAAAAATGCAATCGAAATGCAAAAAAAGATTTGTGCAGTATATGGAGAAGGTGCTGTGACTGATCAAACATGCCAAAAATTGTTTGGGAAGTTTTTTGGTACTATTGACATTTGGCCAAATAACTGTTTGCTGTGGGCTGTCTTATGCATTGGAAGATGTTTATCAGAACCCCTGGCCTCTACCCACTAGAAGCCAATAGCAGGAGATAGCCAATATACTCAAAATATCCAAATGAATAAAGTTATTGGTGAAAATGAAAAACATGTCTTTTATGGAAAAAACTAAATGGACTTTTTGGCCAACCCGATAGAATCAGTTTTCACAAAGTCAATTGGGATTCTGATAGGGATTGAAGTGCATCTGTAGCTCAATTTGAGTATTGCCATTTTAATGTTAAGTCTTCTGATCCATGGACACAAGATGTCTTTACATTTAATTGTGTCTTCTGTGATTTCTTTCAGCGATGTTTTGTAGTTTTTTAGTACAGGCATACCTCAGAGATATTGCGGGTTCAGTTCTAGACCCCTACAACAAAGCAAGTAATGCAATAAAGTGAGTTGTAATCTTTTTGCTAGTGGAGGGTCTTCCCTTTAGTTTTTAAATAACTCAACATCTGTGTAGTGTTGTAAAGCCAAGCATAATAAAATGAGATGTGCCTGTATACAAGTCTTTTACCTTCTTGGGTAGGTTTATTAACTTAGTATTTTATTCTTTTTGATAATATTCTGAATGGAATTGTTTTCTTAATTTCATTTTTTAGATTATTTGTCATGAATGTACAGAAGTACACTTGATTTTTAAAAAATATTTCATTTATTTATTTTTAGACAGAGGGGAAGGGAGAGAGAGAAAGGGAAACATCAATGTGTTGTCGCTTCTCGAGTGCCACCTACTGGAGACCTGGCCCACCACCCAGGCATGTGTCCTGACTGGGAATCAAACCAGCGACCCTTTGATTCACAGGCTGGCACTTAATCTAGTGAGCCACACTTGCCAAGGCCAGTTGATATTTTTAAAAAATCAGTTTGAGGAAGTTTCCTTCTAGTTTGTTGAGTGATTTTATCATGCAAGAATGTTGGATTTTATCAGACTCTTCTGGTGAGCTGTTCATGTGAGCTGTGTTTTTGAATTCTATTGATACATGTTACATTGATTTTCAGATTTTGAACCAACCTTGCATTCTTGGGATAAGTCCCACTTGGTCATGTTGTACAATAATGCATTTTACACGTTGCTAGATTTGTTCTGCTGGTATTTTGTTGAGGATTTCTTCATCTATGTTCATGAGAGATATTTGTCCAGGTTATTTTTTGGTCATGTCTTTATCTGATTTTGGTATCAGATTAATACTGGTCTCATAAAATTTGTTTTGAAGTGTTTCCTCTTCTGTTCTTTGGAAGAATTTGTGAAGAATTGGTATTCTTTAAATGTTTGATAGACTTCAGTGGTGAAGCCATCTGGACCTCGGTTTTGCCAGATGTTTTTAGTTCTTATTATAGGTATCATTCCCTTCATTTTATTGATCAGGAAACTGAGGCTCAGAAAGGTTAAGTAATTTACTAATAAATGACAAAGCTAGGATTTGAATCTGCATTACCTTCTAGCTGACATTTATTATATAGTTAGATACGTATCTCTAACCATACGAGGTGCTTCAACATTTTAATCTCCTGCTACACTCCCATCACCAAGTGCACGTACGGTACCCATTTTCAGATAGAGAATCTGACACTTAGAGAGATTCATTGACTTGCCCTCCTGAGCCGTAGCCAGGAAGTAACTGGTACAGCTGTGCTTCTCACTCACAAGGCTGTCAGACTTTGGAGCCTGCCCTCTTAATTGCTTTTCTCTGTTGCGTGCAGCCGAAGCAGCTGGGCTGTGTGGATAGCTAACCCAGATCAGGTTCAACCTTGATGTGAATGGGCTCACACTGCCTTTCAAGCTTCACTTGGACATGCCTGGCTCAGTCAGCACAGCACTCGGGAAGCACTGACTTTTCTCACTGTATCTGCTCTGTAGCTAACTCTCTAATCCATGGCTGTAGCAAAAGAGCCTGTGTATCATTCTGACTCCATGAAGGTAGAATGAAAGTAAGTTGTCAGTGTGTGTAACATAGAAATGACTTTTAAAAGTATTTTAGTATGTAAGTCAGCCAGCAGATTTGTGTAATATCTTCTGACGAACACATTTGAAGCACTTCACGTATTTATATTTATTAATGTTTCAGTCGTTGGTGAGAATAGATGGTATCTAGCTTATCTAATGGTGGACCTCACAGTGAGAGGTGAGTTCTGATCTACCAGGTAGGATGGTTGGTATCTAGGCCTGGCGGCCAGGGTTCTGGAAGCCCCAGAAACAAGGGGCGGGAAGCTCCAGTGTACAGAACCACAGTGTTGTGTGACACCTGTTCATACCTGTGCCCACCTGTGCTGTGTGTTGTCCTGCCCAGGGCATGCAGTCTGGCTTCTGCTGGAGCAGGTACAGGGCAGTCCTCTGACTATGCATTAGTAGAGGAGGTAGTCGGGTTGTTCAGCTGCTTCTGACTTAGGCTTCAGCCAGTTTTCTCTGCAGCCCCTCTCCCCCGCCCCTGTCTTCAGAGACACACAGTTTCCCTGAGTGCTCTGGGGTTTCCAGTGGGCCTTGGCACCCTTTATGAGCCTCTCCTCCTGAGGCACTCAGCTGAGTTGAGAACATTCACACTCAAGTCAGTTACGCAGACTTGATAGCTTTCCATCTTCCCAGATTGTGTTGTCACATTAGGCCCCTTTCCAGTGTCCTTTCCCTTGTCTTCCGGTGTTTATATCTGCTTTTATTCCTTGACTGTTCTTTTGTTAGGTTTTCAGGAAGGAGAGGAGACAAATGCCATTTGTATTTCTTTTGTAAATTACCTTTCTTGTCCTTTGTATAATTTTCTATTAGGAATTTCATGTTTTGAATTTGTAAAAATTTTATATATGAAGGATATTAACTCTGACATATGGTGCAATTCTTTGTTCTGTGTTAACTTACTTTTGAAACACTTGCTGGAAGGTGCGGGTGGGGATCTGAGCTTTCGCTAACCGGTACAGATGGTTGTGTCGGCAAATGGATCCTGAAACTGGCTGTACATTGGCTCTTGTATGGATGTGCTTTTCTTGTGGTTTTCACCACCTCATGGAAGCTCTCTTACCTCTTCGCGCTTGAGAATTATTCACAGTTTCACAAATGAAGGACCCTGGCCAAGTGGAAGCAAGTTATTTGCCATCTCCTCTGCCCAGTAGTTTAAATGTATGGTTCTGGTAGTCAGCTGGAAAGGTCAGGCAACAGCCAGGCTGAGGAACGTGGGTGCTCAACTGCCTGCCCAGGGTCCATTGCCTCACCCAGTGACATGCCCCCAGGCTTGGAGAGGGGCGACTTTTGCACATTCCTTGGAAGGGTAGGAAGAGGCTCTGGCAAAAATAAACCCACTCCCTCTGCATTTAGCACTGGACCCGGAGCCATGAGAAAGGGGACTGGAGGGAAGGAGTCAGCAGCACCCTGCCCGGTGCCCCATTTGGCATGAGTGGACAGGTGCCAGCCCTCCTCTGTGCATGGGGGTCAGGGTGACTGGTGTTCAGCTGAGTTGTCAAGGTTCGAACATGCTCCATTTCCACTTAAGTTTTTTCCAGGCCCCTCCTATTCTAGCCAGTATGAACAGAATGTCCTACATTAGCAGGTAGGAAAATGACGTTGGTTGCCGGCTAGGAAACCTCACCAGCTGGGGCCTGTTGATCCTAAAACATGAGCTTTCAGTGCACATGTCTGTCGGACACCCTAGTGGAACTTGGAGTCTGAAAGGACCCGTGAGTAAGCCCAGGAATGCCACCCCGCCCCCAGGTGAAATGTTCAGCTCCAATGGGAAAACCCGTCCTGGTTTCATTTCCCCTCCCTGAGGAGCATCCTCTGCCCAACTGCTACTGCCACAGTCGTTGCGGGCCTCTCCAGGCCAGGTTTATTGTCACAGCACTTACTTAGCCTTGTGCCGTGCTTTTCGCTTCCTCCTGTCTAATATGTCTCGTATGCCACTGTTTGACCTCTTCTCGTCCTGCACATCATGTTTATCACCTTACTCTCCACTTAAACCCTTGCCACTCTTGCCCGAGACCTGGCTTTTGACCTATCAAACTGCTGGTCGCATTCAGCACCAGGAGTTTGGCTCTGAGTTGCTCTGATTATTATGCCTGTGTTGGAAGCTCTTGAAGACAAGGGTGGTTGCCTTGTATTTCTTGAATTCTCCACTACATGTAGCTGGTCTTGTGAAAACACTTGTGAGTGGGCGCAGTTCTCAGACAGCAGAGTGCTGATGTCTGGGGAAAATGCTTAAAACTGAAAAGTTACACCAGGAAACCTCAGTCTCTGGAATCCAGCACTGACCAGCCGAGTGACCTTGGGCAGGTTACTGTTCTTCTACGAACCTCAGTCTGGCATCTGCCATATGCCAGGAATGCCGAATTGATCCTCTTCCAATAAAACCAGCTTCTCAGTGGCCTACCAAAAAAACAAAAATAAACAAACAAACAAAAACCTGAAAAATTACCTTGGCAGATGGAGGAAAAAGTCATAATATTGTAACTTTTTTGAGGGGGTTTCTTGAGCTTCAAATCTACCATATAACTTAACTTTGGAGTTTTCTTATTTGTAAAAGGGGAGGGCTGGAGTTAATTATCTTTCAGTTCCCACCCAATTGTGAAAGGCTAATTTTCCTTCATTCTTTGCCTTGATCTTTTTCCTGAAATTAAAACTGGTGAGCAGTTTCTGGACCTTGAATTAGGAAATTTTCATTTCTTTGTAATCCTTTCCCTGACGCATTTTTCAGTTTTTTCCGGGTATGTGCTGTTAAAGGAATTTTGGATTTGCCATTTGGCTACTTTTTAGGAGAGCAGACAAAAAATGCCATACCGTTCTGGTTTTTTCTACTTGAGCCTTTCACTTGTAAAACTTTCAGTTCGGTGCATGATTTTAACCCAGTGTTGTTCTTCCGCAGACACGATGAGGCGAGTGGTGCGGCAGAGCAAGTTTCGGCACGTATTCGGACAGGCGGTGAAAAACGACCAGTGTTACGATGACATCCGGGTTTCTCGAGTGACCTGGGATAGTTCCTTTTGCGCTGTCAATCCCAGATTTGTTGCCATAATCATAGAAGCGAGTGGGGGAGGTGCGTTCCTTGTACTCCCTTTGCACAAGGTAAGTAACCTGGCTTTCCATTCTGTTAAACACCAGAAGAGATTGACAGTTCACTAAGAATCGTGTCATTGCCCAGACCATTAGACTCTGATGTAACTGAGATTTCATTCCAGACGGTTTACAGCCACATCAGTTTTTCTCTAATAGAGAACATTAAACAGAATGGTGAGCTCTGTTCTGGGCGTGCCCTCTATGGATAAAAAAAGATTATTATAATGATGCTGTGAGCAAAAAAGGAATTTTATGATTTGGTTAGTAGGCATCCACTTCTCACAAACATCTTTTTCCAAAAAGTGCAGTTTAAAAACACTTGTTTTTACATGTGCAGAAATTTCTAAAATCATCTTTTTGTGTGTGAAGTCATAAGGACTAAGACTTTTGGTTTCTTGAATGGTAAGTGGGATGAGAGCACAAGGAAATGTCCTCAGTAATGCCGATTTGAAGTCTGGAAAACAGTAAGTTTCAGCGTAGGACCTAAACAGTGTTAATAAGTGGTAGAAATAAAGCATCAATACTGAAAGTGTTTCGTGTGACCTTCTTCAGTGGGCTTCCCAATCCTCCCTTCTCCATCCAGAGAGCCATTGCTAATAGAGAGGATAGGAGAGGGAGAAGATAAGGAGATATGTGATTTTCTGACTATTCTTGAATATTATAGATAAAAATCTGTACTTGTTTTAGCAGGAAATCCCAAAGTCACCAATAATTGTGGGGGTGGGGGAATGGGGATTGCTGTGATGAGAAAGAACTGGAAAGAGTAATTTTCTAGTTAGCTTTTAGGAGGAAAAAGTTTGGTGAGTCCCGAGCTCTACTATAAGGGCCCAGTGCTGGTGAGGATGCAGGTGTTGGGTCACATCCCAGCTGTTTCCACTCTGCTGGGAGCAGTGGGTCTTCCTGCGTCTGAGCCATGCGCATTAGGAATACCTCTCGTCATCACGGACTGTGGGATTCTGAGAGCGGCTACAATAAACCAGTTTTCTGTCAAAGTATTGTTTCCCACTTTGGTGTTTTTTCCTTAGGAAAAACTCTCACTGGGAAAAGTTCCAATTTTCTTAAACTTTTCTTTCTCTCAGATGCTCATGACTAATTTGTTTTAACATCTGATTTTTACTTTAGTGACTGGATTGATGTGATATTTTCACAGTAGGACCATTTCACTACAGAAATAGGGGATGGCTGACTTTGGGGAACAAATTTGATACGTGTTTTCAGTGTATCTCCTTATTGGCAGAGTTGTTGATGATATTTTCATTAAATTGAAATTTAATTTTCTACTTGGATACTTTGATTTCTGTGGAGAACATGGTTGTTTAGTGGCAAATAATCCATGACATTATTATAAGTGGACTTAAACCTGATCTTGGAGTGGGAGTTTGAATTTAGTGCCAGTTATATTTGGTCTCCACAACTTTTCAGTTTATTTGTTCACAAAGAGCAAGGAGCATTTGGAAACCCGACTTTTTAGTGGTGGGTTTGGTGGCCAGCTCAGCAGACATTTCGGCTTCGTCAGCCGAGATAAGGCACTGGAACGCCATGATCTGTTTTGCAGTCAAGAGGTATTTTTTTCTTGTCTTTTTGTTTTTTTTAAATCCTCACCTGAGGATGTGTTTATTGATTTTAAGAGACCGAGACAGAGACAGAGACAGAGACAGAGTGAGAAACATCAGTTGGTTGCCTCTCGTACTTTCCTCACCCAGGGATTGAACCACAACCTAAGTATGTGCCCTGACCAGAGACTGAGCCTGCAACCTTTTGCTGTACAGAACAATGCTCGAACCAACTGAGCCACCTGGCCAGGGAGGAGTTAAGAGTTTTTATTTCATCTTTTATAGACTGAGAGAGAGAGTTAAGATTTTTTTTTTTGGTGGGGTGGAGGGGCGGGGGTCTTCAAAGAAATGAAGCCAATTAAGAAGCCCAAGATAAACTTTTTAAGAAAAGCTTTCATTTATTTTTAGAGAGAGGGGAAAGGAGGGAGAAAGGGAGAGAAACATCAATATGTGGTTGCCTCTCACACACCCCCTCCCGGGGACCTGGCCTGCAACCCAGGCATATGCCCTGACTGGGAATTGAACCAGTGATCCTGTGGTTCACAGGCCAGCACTCAGTCCACTGAGCCACACCAGCCAGGGCCCAAAATAAACTTTTAAATCTTCCTCTGAGTTTAGATAGTTCTCTTCAAGCTCCACGTCCCCATAAGGCTCCATCTTTGCTTCTATAAACCATGGGAAACTGTGATTTTCGTTTATGCCATTTAAGGGAGGCCTGTATGCAGTTCCTAAGCTAACTGGATCTTACAGTTTGGTTTTCACTTGCATTAAGTAGACTACACTTAATAAGTAGAATTTAGTATTTTGTTCTTTAACCAGCTGCATGGGGGTTAGGATAGAATAAATTATTTTAAAAATAGTCGTATTTGGATGAAGTGTTGATTTTTGGAGGAGCCTCAAGGGTCTTTCTTTCCCAGGCTGTAATGCTGTCTGTGTGGCTTTGCTCCTTACATGTTAATTTATTTTGAAGGAGTTAACATTGGTATAAACTAAGCCTGGTGACAGCCGTTGGAAATAAGGTCAGTTCTTGGGATTATTGACTTACAGTCGATGGATTTACATATGCTGTGTGGGATTTTTGTGAATTAGTGTATTTAGCCCTTAGGGTCAGTGTGGTATAGAGGAAAGATCAAAGGTCTAGGAATTGGGGAGCCGGGGCTTGGGGTTCAGTCCTGGCTCAGTCACTAACTTATAGTGGGACCTGGATATGTCAGTCTGTCCTCCTGCTTTCCATTTCTCCATCTGTAACATGAGGGGCTGTATGTAAAAGTGATTTTCTGCCTTGGAAATTCTAGATAATCTCAGAAGTGACTCTTCCTGTGGTTCTCAGTTAAATTGATTTCTAATACAATTGATATCTAATCTGCTTTGGTACCCAAAATTAACAAAGGCCACACTGTGGTTCGATTTCTCCCTCTTCCTTGGTGCCAACACATAACTTTGGAAAGTAGATACCTTTTTATTTGTGGCTGCTTTTCCACCAAAGCCAATGCAGAGCCCAACAAAGAAGAGCGGTCTTGTGGCCCTGTAGACAGTTCTGTGCCTAGAGCTCTCAGAAGGATCTGCTGTGATGGCAGGGCCTACCCCGTGAGCCCCGAAGTGTCAGTGACGCTCCCCTTCCTTTCCTTCCTAAGAACTGTCTCTGGACTAGTTATTATCTAAATTGGGCATCAGCAGCTGCTAGAAAATAGAACTGTGTTCCACATTGTCAGGAAACCTACATTTCCATCTGCTGACTGCCGCCTTGATACCTATCTGCCTTTGAGTAAGTGCCATAAGTTTTACATTTTTACAGATGTTTATACAATACAAAGTCTTTCATTGTCTTTGACTGTTTACACGTGTCAGTTGGTTGGATCATCTATAAACCGAGTGTCTCCTGGTTGCCAGCACCTCTACCTTCCAGGAGCACTCGCGTCTAGTCTTCACCGTGGTCAGAAGATTGTCGGTCTTCTCTTACCAGCTTTGAAGGGTGCATACAGTGGGGACCCCAAGGACATGGGGAACCCATTAATCCTAATGTAGGGCTCGGCCCTGGAAAAGAGATTCCTACAACTTCAGTATTTTAGCAACTTTGAAATAGTTTTGAAATGAGGTGCTGCTTTTGTTTAAAAGTGAAGAAAAACCAAATTCCCACATATAATAAGAAATGACGCTTGAAATCAAGACCACAAGAAATGATGCTCTAGGGTGTATATTGGGCTCCAGTATCTGTTGATAACAGTCTGGGGTTACTCTAAACATGAACTTTTAGAAATGTTTGTTTTTTTTTTTTTTTCCAATTAGGGGTATGGTTTTTATTTTATTTTTTATTTTTATTTTTTAGCTTAAAGTAGAATTTATTGGCTTTAGTAGCTAAGAAGTTTGGGAATGCATCTAGCTTTAAACATGACTAGATCCAGATACTAATATTATTTAGTTAGAACTGTCTCTTCCCATATCTCCATATCTCTCTTTATCGTTCCTATGTTTCTTTTTTTAAATATATTTTATTGATTATGCTATTACAGTTGTCCCATTTCCCCCCCCTTCACTCCATCCTGCCCACCCCCTCCCTCCCACATTCCCCCCTATAGTTCATGTCCATGGGTCATACTTACAAGTTCTTTGGCTTCTACATTTCCTCTACTATTCTTACCCTTCCCCTGTCTATTTTCTACCTACCATTTATGCTACTTATTCTCTGTACCTTTCCCCCCTCTCTCCCCCTCCAACTCCCCCTGTTGATAACCCTCCATGTGATCTCCATTTCTGTGGTTCTGTTCTGTTCTAGTTGTTTGCTTAGTTTGCTTTTGTTTTTGTTTTAGGTGTGGTTGTTAATAACTGTGAGTTTGCTGTCATTTTTACTATTCATAGTTTTTATCTTCTTTTTCTTAGATAAATCCCTTTAACATTTCATATAATAAGGGCTTGGTGATGATGAACGCCTTTAACTTGACCTTATCTGAGAAGCACTTTATCTTCCCTTCCATTCTAAACAAAAGCTTTGCTGGATAGCAGTCTTATATGTAGGCCCTTGCCTTTCATGACTTAGAATACTTCTTGCCAGCCCCTTGTTGCCTGTAAGGTCTCTTTTGAGAAATCAGCTGACAGTCTTATAGGGGTATGGTTTCTAATAACCATCTCAGGGACTTCTGGTAAGTTCCCCCACCTTTTTTTAATTATTATAGACAGGCAGGTTGGGCTTGTTGATGCTATGGCTCTCTGTACATATTAATATTGAATATACATTATTGATCTGAAGATGTATTGTGACACTTTCAGAAAGGCTCCCATTTAAAGCCATGGTCTTCCATGAATTTCTCTTCAAAGCTAGTCAGTGTTAGCAGTAAGTAGGACTCATTATTACAACCTCATGAGGTTTGTGGTGAGATTCTGGGAGAATCATGGTCCAGGCCTCTCAGGGCTTAAAAAATGGAGAGAGGGGTAGGGACAAATACATTAAAACACATACATAGCAAGAGGTAAGCTTAGGAATGAATGTATGCTTATTTTAACCATATAGTTTATGAGGTTTTTGTTAGGGAGGTTCTACTAGAGAGAGCAGGATTTTAATTGTCGCTGCCAGAGGAATAGGGAAAGCACTCAACCTCGAGGTGGGGCTGTTTAGGCTAGCACACGTGATTCAGGATCTCTTTTGTAATGCGTCCTTCAAGCTATGGCATGCCATTCTGCCCTGACTTTTCAAGGTGTGGCATTTTCTTATTCTTTGTTCTTTCAGAGGCTGAATAATGGCAGTCTTGCCGAACAGAAGTTGGCTTTGTGGTTTTGGCTATAGGGTTTTTTTTTCCCTACAACTGCATGAACTGCCTTGTCCCAGCCCCCTGTGTACCGACCACGTGGGCATGAACAAACTCTCCTGTGTTGAGTGGCCACACTCGTGATGTGGGACTGAGGCATTCCCATCCCTGTTGTGAATGAATCATGTGGGACATTCAGACTCGCCAGTGTTTGTGGTTAGGTGCACGTGCACACAGGCGCCAAAACTTCAGATCACACTGAACCTGCACATCCTAAACTTCAACAAACAAGGGTGAGAGGAGCGGGTTAGAATTATATGCCTTTGATCTCTTAACAGTCACTTGCATGGAGAATGCAAACTGGAGGGCTCCTACCTCCCCTAGTTTCTTTCTCCCTTCCTCCCTTGACTGTTCTTACCTGGGAGTACTGGAGTGATGGCTAATTTCGTCCTCCCTCTAATTGCCTTGGAGAGTAGCTCTGCTCCCCGCCCTAATGGGATGGGTGTGGCCAGGGCTCTGTTGACCTTTTGGGTCACTCTCTCTTCTCTCCTTCTAGCCCTCAGGTGTAGCTGTGTAAGTATTATGCCTTATATACAGGTATGTTTCTGCCATTTATTTTAGGAACCGTGTGTGGGAATATTGAGATCTTGCTGTATTTATGTCTGTGAATGATCTTTTTAGTTCATTTTGCAGTTTTAGCTAGGGTTTTGTGAAAAATTTTAGCCCTAAGGAAATCACTTCAGTGAATATTTTCTTAGTTCTCTCAAGGATAGGATATAGCTGTGCCTTCTAGATGCATAGGAAGGAAATTAGTTAATTACTTATAGCACCTCCCTTAGGGCATTAGGACTTAATTCTCTCACAAAGCTTGCGTCGACAGGGCTGCTTTAGTGCGATTTTCTGCCATACTTATACTGAGGAAGAAATACTGATTCACTGCAGTCAGTATTCTGAGGGTCCCCCCTAACTGTTCAGTGTCTAACTCATGTGTTACCTCTAATTCACTGAGGCAGTGGAAACCATTCTTGGGGTTCTCTTAGCTGCTTGTCCATGCTGCTAGTACGACGGGCTGCATTATGACAATGCATTATAATTATTTTCCTTGTTACTTAACAGATAAGGGGAAGGCAGTTAGAATGACAGGCTCTTGATCTCCTGACATTTACTTGCATGGAGGATACAAACCGGATGGGTGTTTGATTGGTAGCTCTTGATAACAGGTTCTCCAAAATCTGGCCTTACTCTACTCTGTTGTGGCAGCAGCCTCCAAGGTAGCCCCCAGTGATTCCTACCTCCTTATGTTCATGCCCACGTTGTGCGGCCCCTCCCATATTAAATGGGGCTGACTGCATAACTGTTAGGATATGCTGCAGTGGGTGGAGTTCGACTGTGAAGCTAGATCATAAAAGCATATTGTCTTCCACTTGGTCTCTTTTGGAGCCTCCATGTTCCAAGCAGCTCTGTGGAGAGGTCCACAGGACTTATCACCAGGTGCCAACACCAACCTAGCAAACGTGAGTGAGCGAGTGAGCTGTCTTGCAGATGAATCCGGTAGCACTGGCCAACACCTTGGCTCAGGAGAGCACAGAGCCAGAACCCCCCAGATAACTGCTGCTTTTATACTCCTTCCTGCCCCTCAGAAACTGTGAGACAATAAGCATTTGTTGTTTTAGGTAGCTAAGTTTTAGAGTTAAGTGGCAGATGATAACTTATTCCTGTAATCTCAGAATATAGTGCTTGATTCGTAATGTTAGGTCACATAATGGAGAAATAAATGAGTACTTCACAATGACCTAAAAGGCCATCTGGTAGGTTTAAGCACTCTTGCCACTTCTTTAAAAAAATTATGTAAATATATAAATACACAACATTCTTAAAACATCTTAAATAACTAATTGATGGATTCTATACAGTAACGAGAGAAATTTGTTATATGGCAATATCCTTATGTTCCATGATACTGTCATGTGACCTCAAAGGTGTGTTACAAGGTCATAGTCACTATCTCATATATAACTTCAAATTACGTTATTGGTTTTGGGAGAAGTCTGGGATGTTAAGATTGGTGGTGCGTCTGAAGGGGATTTCTGTTTTCTTCTTTATAATACTTGTACTTTTTTCAAAATGCTTTACAATGAACTTACTACAGTATTTTAATATAAAGATTATTTTTTAAAGTATTATCAATAATATCACCAGAGCATATATAAAGAGCTAATTGTTGTTTAAGCTTTAGTGAAATCTAAAACAGTACATTGAAAAATCACATTCATTCATTCACGTACTTGTCCCTTAGACATTGGAGCATCTGCTCTGTGCCATGCCCTGTGCTGGGTTCTTGTTCTTAACAAGCTTTGATAATAGTTGACCTTGATCTCTCCAGTGGGGAGCTTTGTGTGTGCATAAAGCCTCTGACACAGTGATGAGAGATGCGTTCCACCTGAGGGTCAGACGTCAGGGAAGACATCAGAGAGATTCGGTTGGAACTCAGGCTTTTCCTGCGTGTTGGAGCTAGAGATGAAACAGGAGAGGAGCCCAGCTGACCCACTACACCAATGAGTTAGAAGAGTCGCTCTGTTCTGGGAGGGCAAAGAATGAGGTGGGAGCCACATTCCACCTTCGAATGCCTGGGTCTCTGGGTATTTAGATGGACTTTTCTAGTATTGGAAAAGTGGGATGTTTGATTGGAGGGTGAGTAAGAGGAGCTGAAGGGTAGCTTTTTGATAGAAAAATCACATTTCTTGGCTCTTTTTTCCATTTCTCTTTCATTGTAAATAGTGTAAAATTGGTGTTTTCCATGATCATTTTATGGAGGAGGACCAGAATAAGCACTGTTCTTCATTTCTTGGATTATAGTTATAACTGGAACGACATTGCACATTTCCTCTGTACGAGCTTTAGGAAAAGGTAGTGACTTCATGTCGTAGTCTGAAGAATGAGACCCCAAATGGCATCAGAATGTGCTTGGAGGCCCCTCCCTAGACAGGGTTGTTTTTACATATGGTAGGACTGCAGTCCTGCCTCTGTTCTTCAGCTGCAGAAATTGAAACGCAAATGGAGTGATTGCCCAGGGCTGTGGGTCTTTCAGGGATTAGAACTTAGGTCTCTGAGTCTTTGTTTGACTTGTACATGTATATTTTTTATTAACATTTTTTCCCACTGAGTGTGAAAGATTTTTTTGTGTAAAAACTGCAGTGTAATTGACACTTAATCCTTTGCATCTTTCTCTGGGATTAGAAGACTTAATAACAAAAACACTAGCTAGTCAGGGCTTTGATTCTGTCAGCTCGGAAAATTGTCTTAAGGATTGGAAAGTGCGTTGTCTGTACTATGCCTTGTGTAGAAACAGCAACGATGATGAAATCACAGCAGTTCACATTCTTGAGGACTTCTTTAAGAGCCAGGCGCCTTGGTGATAGTTGCATTCTTTCGTGGACCGGTTCAAAAGGAGCGGCAGTCCCCCGATGGTGCTTTTAACCAGCACCTGCTGGATTTGCACTGGCCGCACCCCCTTACTGTACACTAACAGGCCATTTCCATTCCCACAAGTAGCGGTGCTCCACTGGGGCAAGGGTAGCAGTGCCAGTAGCCCTTTGTACAGATGTGGGCTTTGGGCCCGTGGTGGCTTTGGTGTCATGGGCAGGGGAGTTTATTCTTGTCCGTGTCCTGATGTGTCCGGAATGCCCATTCACTGCTTTCTGAAATAGAAGCTGTCTGATGCCCTGAACACCTTAAACTGTCAATAGTATGGGCTGTGAAAGGCAGGGAGGCAGGGGGTGTAATGGGGGGGGGTTGGCGGATGCAGGGGGAGGGCACCAGGTGCAGAACAATGACTTCCAAATAATGTCACGAGCTGCCAGCCACACGAGTGAGCCCTGCATGGCCTCATTACCACATGAAGTGCCACAGAAGGGCCTTTTCATTTTCTCCCAGTGACTCTGTTTTCCACAGTCTTGCTGTGGAGGGGGGAGGTGGGGGACTCTACTCAACCTCAGTTAACAATGGAGCACAAAGTCCTGGCAGAAGGAACCACACAATGTACCCTGGGGCTATTTTTGATTACAGTGAGTGACAGTGACTCAGAGTGTGCCCTGGCAGATGACGGTTTCCCCCTTCCCTCCCCCTCCCTCCTCCCCTGGAGATGAGCAGGCAGCCTATCCTTTGTGCGTTTCCTTGGCTGGCTTCTCACACTGCTGCTGTTCACTGATATGTCCACGGCAGCGGCCCGCAGGCCTGACAGGGCTCTGACAGTGCTTTTTACCATATATGGCCATCAGAGCTCTGGGGCTGTCAGCTGGCCAGGATAATTTCCTTCCTTTGCTTTGATTGGCTGCACAGCGGCTCAGAGAATGGTGGGATCTGGGAGTGTGTGGTGAAGGGAAGCCACTGAGTCAAGTGCAAAGACCGTTTAACTCTTTCCTGGTTTTCTGGAGCCCAAGTCCGTACACACAGGCAAGTGCTGCTGGCAGGAGCCCTCAGCGTGTGAACATTAGCCCAAGTCTGGGAAAGCAGGGAAGAAAAGGTTCCTGTACATGGATTACTCTGAAATACACTCCAGGTTTAATGAACAAATATCTGCAGTCCCGATTCGTCCAGAAGCCACCTTGTAACCATAGGGAGCAAGTTTTCTGTTCCTTAACACGTTGAGTATCAGTGTTAGTCAGGGCTGGGACCTGAGTTGACTGCAGGGAAGGCTGAGCTAGGAGCACGTGTTGGCACTCTCAGAGGAGTGGTGACTTGGGTTTCCTTCTGGCTGAGCTTTAAGTCGAGAGTAAATGATACAGGCTACTGAATTGGGTCTCTACTCCCGGCCTCCTGCTTGTTTACAACCGCTGCCTTGTGTTACAACCGCTGCTGCAAGATGGGAACTGCCTCAGCCACAGGGCCCAAGGCATTTACCTAAAACAGTTGTAATTTTTTCTGTTTTTCATCCCCACATCAAGGAGGAGGGATTTTTATCCTGAGGCTGTGGGCACACCAGTGCAGAGCTGGGAATGGAGGGGGGAGCCCTGGAGCCTTTCATCCTTCTCAGAGGGTCCCAGGAGAGGTGATCTCCAGTGTCGTTTGCTCGGTGCCAGGGGCTGAGCAACGGTCACTCTACTTTCTAATGTGATGCCGAATGCTTTGTTTTAATTTCCTATATGTGTACTTAATGTCGATAGTTCTTTCGTTTTTCAGCTTTTGCTTTGAAGCTGAATTTTATTCTGACTTGGTTCTACCTCATCTTGGGTTCCTAGTTTTTTGTTCTCAGACTGGAAGTACCATATGAAATTACTTGTCTGCAATGATGAGGTTTTTTTTCTTCGTAAGTTTTGTGTTAAGTCAGGAAGTTAGGAAATAAAGCTTCTCTGGTTGCTATTGTGAATTTAGGCGTGGCTAAGGAGGAGTTAACTCTTCTACTCTTGGGCTTTCTGATGATAAAATATCCATCGTTTTAAAGTAACTTCCCTCAGGTTCTTGAAAATGGTCTATTCGATACTGAAGCCAGTTGTCAAATGATGTCTAAATGATTTGCCTCGCATTTTCCCTGGGCCTGTAGGCTCCTTGGTTTACGCATCGGCAGGTGCGGTCTCTGCAGAACCACACTGCCCCACCCTGGTGGCTTTAGTGCTTAGCTTATCTTACAGGGCTGGGTAACCCAATCCGTATGTTTTAATTGGGAGCTCCTTCTCTTAGGTTGGTGTTTCTGGTTCATTTCAAGTAAAACCTACTCAGAATGTTTTATTCTTGGGCCATGAGCTGTCACTTTGGGTGACCAGCCTGTCAACAAGTCATGTATTGCATGCATCAGTCTTTATGGTCTGCTGCAGAAGTTCCTGTCTCCTTGTCTGGGCCCCTTCTCAAACCCTGTCCCTGGACCACACTCACTAGAGCTCCTCCCTGTGGGGCAACAGGGCCTTAGGAGATTTCAACAGAACACGTATCCACATAAATAATACTGTTACAAGAAAAAGGAAGTTGAGTAAAAAGGAAAGCCCACTTCAATAGACATCCCTTCCTGACTCCTTTGAACTCTGCACTGTGTGAATGGAGCCCTTAGGCCTGGGCTGGAAACTTTTCCTTTGCTTCGGAGCACGTGTTTGACTTGAACCATTATCCTTGCCTGGAGTTCAGAAACCCCATTGTGTTACACCAGGGCCAGTAATGCGTTATTCCAGTGCCTTTGAAAAGGATCTCCAAATTTAGGGACAGTATGATAGAGTTTTTGAAATGTGGGCATATAAAGTGATTCTGATTAGCATTTTTTCCTAAAATGAAAACTTTGATGGATATACGGTGGGGAAGGACAGTTTGGAAAGTCTCTATACCTTGTTCCTTGAGTCAGGGTGGGGTAGGGCTGTTTATGCCCTTACATCAGAGGGTGGTGTAATGAGTCTAGATAATAAACACAGAGCATAAGAATGGATTATAAAATGGCTGCAAAATAGGATGACTGTAGATTAGAAGTTGGAAAAGTACTGGCAAGCTGCCTGTGCTGGACTAGATAAGGGAGACCGTATGGAAAGCAGTCAGACCCCAGCACCCTGGAAGGTCTTTGGCTTGTGTGCTTGAACTCCAGAATGTCAGCTAGAGAGACCTGGTTTGTGGGATTCCTTGAGCATCTGACAGGGTAATATTTGATTTTACTGATAACATTAGTGTGGGTCACTTTTTGTCACCCTGGGAGTTTATTAGCTATGTGAAAGCATGCAAGTTATAAGGACGAGTAAGGCTGCTGGGTAGCATTATGTAGCTTTAACAATATGTGACATTTGGAAGGAACCAGTGATTATTAGATTGATTCTCCTTAGCTCCAGTTTAGTAACCTTCAACCTGAACAAACTAAAGTGTGGATTGAAAACAATGATCATGTGAGGGGCCAGTCTTCTATTAAGAAATAATCATTCTGAATGATCTTTAATGTAATGTAATGCACAGGCCATATGGAAGCATCCCAGTGTTGAATTTTGAGAGTCTGGATACGTTACCATGCCTGCGGGTACATCTTTAATACACCATTAGTTCCTTTCAAACCACATCCCAGAGTGGAAGATTTCCATATGTGTTTGTTAGTATGTATTTAGAATGTGTTGATCGCATGTACTGGCCTAGGTATGTAGGATGAGTGCACTTCTTAAGTGCAGATTCTTTTTCGAAATGAGGTGTGAGAAGACACACTGTTACATGATGTGGAAGCTGTGGTGGTTTTCCATTGAGATTGGTGGCAAATATCCTTACAACTGGAAATGTTTCATAGAGTTACACTGAGTTTTGTATGCCTAGGAGGAATGTTTTTTGCAAAGTTATTGAAAATTACGAACATTCCTTCTTAGAGCAGTTAGATGAAGTTATGTATTGACCAATGCTTAAATTCTTATTTCCCACACCCCTCCCCCCCTTTTAAAAAATGCCCATTGCGGGAAAGTGTTGCCTAACTCTGTGGGTTTAGCTGAAGCATCAGTCTCCAGGATCTCTGCTGAGGTTTTTGTTTTGTTTTGTTTTAACTTTGAAATGTTTGAGGACTTTTCCCAAACCTAAAGCAAATGGTAGTGCTGGTGTCTAGGAGGTTTGCTGCCACTGTGAGGGCTGCTGGAAAACGTCAAAGCCGTCAGCCTCTGCTGGGGCCAGACGCATGGAAATTGTGCTGTCACACCTCTCTCTCGTGCCAGCTGTACGCACACTTGGGAGGCGGAATTTTCCCTGGGGCTCATGTTGCTTGGCCCCTGGCGGGCCATTGGATCTTTTAGATAATGTCTGTAAGCTAGTGCCCTGACCTATTTCACTAATGCCCCACAAGTTTTGAACTGGACTCTGGGCCAGAGCCTTTGGGGACCTTGATGTTGGTCATTGTTACCACTTGAGTTGACTTTGCTGGTAATGCCCACCATTTGGAGTTGCAGCTAAAGTGGCCCAATAAAAGGTCTCTATGGCATGTGATTGGGACTAGTAAGTAATCAGTTAAATAAAAAACTTTGTTTAAAGTGGGAAGTCTAAATGGCTATTTATTCTCAGCTAAATGTTCATTTCCATGCTAGAAAAGTAGTACTATTCTCGATGATGCAACTGAGATGACCCATCCCTAATGAAACAGTGGACTGATTTGTTAGTAAATGAAATTATGCTATATATAAGCTTGGAAAATTGATGGATAGTTCTTAAAATATCACCAGTTAGTCAAAAAAAATTAAAAGCAGACATTAAATTCTTGTAAACCTTCCTTCTAGCCTCAGTGTTCATTTAAATTTGCTGCGGGGAGGTTCCAGTAAGCTATGTTGTCACTGCGACTTCAGTGGATGTCTTTCTGGACAGTCCTTCACAGTCTAGCGAATTCGACATGGATTCCTTGGTTTATTAACTGGATGACAAATGAGGCTGTGTCATGGGTCTGGATGTGAAACGCATTCTCATTTAGATCCTAGTGCAAAATGTCTTTCAGAAACGGTGTGTCCTCCTCTTTACCATATAAGGCCATATTGTATGGTTTCCTTCATTTTCCATGTACTTGAGCTCTCAGCAGCTTCTAATTGCCCAGCTCCGCCCTTTTAATAATATATACTCATTGGGCGAACTCTGTTCTGCTTTTTTAAAAATTTGATTTTGTTATGGGTAGGAAAAGATGGAGAGATACAAGCCATTGAAAGCAAGATAGCTGATCCTTGACTGTGTGTTGTGAACATCCTGTGTATAGAAATATCAGTGTGTTGTACGTTAAAAATGCTAGTTTTCTCACACTTTCATCTCCTTTTTGTTCCTTTATCACTGTTAAACATTCAGTCAATTCCCTTTCTGCTGTGCTGCGATAGGATTCTAATTTCCCTGTTGCATTTGTCGTAAGGATTTATGATGATGTCACAACTAGAGGGAGCAGCTGTTTGCAGGATTTAATTTTTTATTAACTCCTTGTTTCTGATGATCAGCTGCCAATAATTTCAGCATTGCTTTTATGCCTTTTTCACATCCCCGTGGCTTAGTGGATATTTCTTTCCCTATAGAAATCTAACGATGTTTTAGATCTCTGCTTCTTGACTTTCTCTGTACTTCAGTTTCCTTATTTAGAAAATGGGTATAATGAAGTCCCTGAATCATAAAGGTGCTTGTGAGAATGAAGATGTAAGGGCTTTCGAACAGCTTCTAACATGTAATGTAAGCACTCTGAAAGTGTTAGTTGTTGTTGTTAGTATTTGTTTCTGATAGAAAGGAGGGAAATACATGGTAGTTACCCTTTAAATGATATGCACATTCCTGTGAAAACATTGAACTCTAGTGCTTTTTTGCTGGAGACTTGTCGGGGCTGAGTTGAGGAAGGCAGAAGCGCTTTCTTACTGTTCTTAAATATCTTACTTGACTGACAAACACTGGTTAACAGCTATTAACTTTTAGCCAGGGTTGCTTAATTTTAACCTGAAAAAGTCATTTAGTAAGCTTCTCAGTTTGTAATTAAGAACAACTAGTATTAGCACTTCCAGATTTCCCTCAAAATTGTTTTGTGTCTGAGTAAAAGCTCTTATCCTGGATTGAAAAAAAAATTATTTGGTGTCCTTGGAAGTTAGTTCAGAATTCAGAACTTTGCCATCAAGATGCCAGATGTGGGTTGCTGGGGAGAGCCTAAGAATGCAGAGTTCCTTGGGTAAAATAAAACAATTCATTTATAAAAACTTTTTTCCTTGAGAGTAAAGATTATTTAAAAAACGTAAAGTTAGTAATAATACATTGGTATTTCTCAACTTTATTGTTTTACTAATTTAAAAAAAAAAAAGGAACAACCCTGGCTGGTGTGGGTCAGTGAGTTGAGCACCAGACTGCAAACCAGAAGGTCACTGGTTCGATTCCTGTTCTGGGCACATGCCTGGGTTCCGGGCCAGGTTCCCCATTGGGGCTATGGGGGGGCAACTGATAGATATTTCTCTCTTTTTCCCTCCTTTCCCACCTCTCTAAAAATAAATAAATAAAATCTTCAAAAAAAAAGGAAATAAATCAAACAGACAGAAAATAAAATAATATAGTCACCCACAAGATTAAATAGATGTTAATATTTTGCCATGTTTGTTTCATATCTCTTTTGAAAAAACAATAAAGCATAACAGATGTAGCTAAAATACCATTCCCCTGTACTTCTTTCTCCTTCCCCAGAGGTACTCGTTTCTTCAAGGTTGGTATGTATCATGTTTTTATACTTCTGTTCCATGTGTATATATCTAAACAGACTATTATTTTGTGTGCCTTAAACTTTTGTATGGTATTTATTCCCAAACCAAAGGACAGTTAAATTGCTTCGGGTTCTTTTGTTTAGCTTTTCCCATTATTCCCAACAGTTCGTCAATTAAAATCTTTCTTGTGCAAAATATGAGGCTTTTCTCTCACAGACCGCCTAGAAGTGGGACTTTTGAGGGGTGGGGATCTTCACATCCAGCCCTTTCCAGATTGCCCTCAAATAGGGTGGTAGCATAGTCTCGTCTGTGATCAGTTATGAGTTCCTCTTTCCCAGCCTACTTGTCAGCACTTGTATTTAGACTTCTAAATTGTCACCAGTTTCAGTAGGTATAAAATGTTACCTCATTGTTTTAATTTGCGGTGCCCTGATTCCAGTGAGATTATCTTTTCATATTTCTATTGGCTTTTCAGGTTTCCCGCCCCTGCGATTTCTCTGCCTTTCATTCTGTGAGGTTGCTGTTGCCTTTGTCAGGTCTATATGTTGCACGTGCATCTTCTCCCAGTCTGTATCTTGTCTTTTCACTTACGTTTTTTGAGACCAACCCACACGGCTGAATTTGGTTAACTTTTTTTTTTCTTGCGGGGAGTTTGCAGAGACCTCAGTTTCTCTTCTTTATGTTGTCTTTTGGTATGAAGGTGTACATTCCTTATGTAATGAGTTCAGTGGTGCTCCTCTTTTTTCTCGTTTCTGGGAACATTTGTTTGAATGTTTGGTAAAGTTCACCTGTAGAACCATCTGGTCCTAGTGGTTTTGGTTTTTAGTGAGTGCTTGATTTATGGGAGAGTGTGCGATATACTTAACTCGTTCTTTTTGGTTATAGTTCTATTCAGGTTTTCTTTTTATTGAAAAAGTTTTGATAAGTTAGATTCTTATCCAGGAGATGCTTATGTCATCTGAAGTTTTCAAATTTATTATCAAATGTTATTCCTAGTATATTAATTCATATATTGTAAATTTCTGCCATATTTGTATACATCCCTTTTTTTATTCCTGGTGTTTGTGCCTTCTTCCATATGTAATTTTACTGATTCGGTTTATTGTTTTTGTTCTCGTTTCTTCTCCTAGTTTTATGTTCTTTGGGTTTATTCTGTTTATTTTCTAACTTCTTGGATTAGATGCTTAACTCATTAATTTTCAGTCATCTCTCATATATGCATTTAAGGCTATAAAATTTCCCCTAAGATCTCTTTTAGCTATATCCTACAAGTTTTGATAGGTCATTGAAAAGGGTTCTCAGATGCAATTTTACGTGTACAAGTAGGCTTCTCCACACCAACAAGCAAGTCTCAGGCACCAGCAGTTTGTTTTCAGAATTCAGCGCAGTTCTGATACTATCTTCCCAGAGATAACATCACATTCCACAGTTTAAAGGCTCAATCTTACCAGACTGCCCTCCTCCCCCAACACATACTTAAGATGCTGGTCACCAGCCCAGGTTGTTACCTGTGCTTCTGACTCACAAGTTAGATACTCCAAAGACCCCCTTCTTGGGTTTGGTTAATTTACTAGAATGGTTCACAGAACTCAGGAAAACTCCTTTACTCACTAGATTACAGATTTATTACAAAGGACAGTAAAAGATATGAGTTAATAGCTCATACATTTGGTGAGGCCCCCAACAAAGGAGCTTGGGGCCTTGCATGAAAGCGTTGGAAGTGTTCCTTAAGAGACCAGCCTGCTGTCTTCCTGGGTTTTATGGAGGCTTCATTACATAGTTGTGGTGGACTGAGTCATTGGCCATTAGCAGCTGAACTCAATCTGCACTCTCCCCTTCCCAGACAGAGGTCAGGGGGTGGGACTGAACGTTCCAAACCTTGAATCACCTGGTTGGTTTTCCTGAGGACTAGTCCCCATCCTTGGTTGGGACCCAAAAGTCACCTCACTGGCATAACAAAAGACACCTTTATCACTCTCAACACTTAGGAAATTTTAAGGGTTTTGGGAGCTGTGAACCAGAAACTGTGGGTAAAGACCAAATATCTTATAAAGCACAATATCGCAGTCATGTGTTTATTATCAGTTTCACTGTCTTTTGGCTTTCATAATTTTCTGTGTGAATTATTTAGTATATTTAAAACTTCTTAGATGCATCAGAGATTGTTGGTTTCTATTTTTCTGTCTTTCATTGTATTGCACTGGACTCAGAACATGCTCAACAGGATATTGATTCCTTGGTATTTTTTGAAATTTGTTTTGTGGTGTCCTAATCATTAAAAAAAAAATTTAATGTTTACTTGAAACAAATATGAATTTAAATGTTGGCTACAAGGTTGTGTATATTCATTAGATCAAGTGACTTGTTTGTCTTGTATATTTATATTAATTTTGTCTGCTTGATCTCTTACATGTTACTAAAATCTCTTAAGTTCTTTAAATTCTTCTTATAGTTCTTGAGGAGAAAAAAGGGGCTAATAAATCTAATCAAAGGTAATCTCACAGGGTGATCTGATCATAATTCCTAACTGCAGATCTTGGTGGAGCAGTCCTGCCTCAGGTCTGTAACTTCTCTAGTAAAAAGATGTCTTTTCCTGCCTCAGGTCTGTAACTTCTCTAGTAAAAAGATGTCTTTTCCTTATGCAAGCCCTGACCGTTGTTTCTGTGCATCTGTGTTAACACATTTTAAATGCCTATTTTTCAGACCCCTCAGAAGCATGAACCATATGATTAATGGGATCTTGTTAACTATGCTGTAATCCAGTCATAGAAATTTCCCTGCCTGGCTTTCTTCCACATTCAAGTAATGTTCCTTATGTTCCCTTCTTAATTCCCAGTGTGTAAAACTGCAACACTGGCATTCTCTGGAGCATTTGCGCGCTTGCTTCCTGACATGTCGTCAATTTGGCTAAAATAAACTCATAAAAATTCTCTATGGGTTTGGGCATTTCTTAGTCCACATTTTGTCTTTTTGCTTTAATAACTTTGAAGCTATGTAGTTAGATGAGCTTAAAGTTCAGAGTGACTGTAGCTTCCCTGTGAATTGTTTCTTTGAATGTTAAAGTGTAACACTAATCTTTAATAATGCATTTTATTTTAAAGTGTTGGTTGTAGTATAACTACCTGGTGTAGAGTTTTGTATCCCCTCCAGCTCTTTGTTTCTGTAATTGCTTTTGAGAAATCTGCCTACGGATAGTCAAATTACTTTCCCCGTAGGGAATCTGTCTTTCCTCTGTGGCTACTCTTGAGACTTTATCTGTTTTCAGTGTTCTAAATTGCACTAGGATGCCAATAGATGTGGATTTATTTTTCTTTACTCTGCCTGGGACTCATGCCTCTTGAATCTGAAGACTTATGCCTTTAATTGAACCTGGAGAATTCTCAGCCATTATCTCTTCAGTTTCCATTCTCTTTCTTCTCTCCCTCTGGAATGTCCATTTCAATGTACATCAGATCTCATCCTGGCCTTCCTGTCTCAGAATGTTTTAAATTATGAAATACCACACATTCAAAAGAGTAACTATCTATAGTTTGAATAACAACAATAATAACATTATACAGTGATATATTAATAATGTCATCATAAAGTGACACCTGTGAGTCCACCAGCAGCAGCTTGAGCAGCAGAACATTACTGGGGGTAGCGGTTCCAGGGGTGAAGCACTCACGTGGTATTGGTGAGGATGTTACAAGGGGACTAGGTAAAACCGCCTAGCTGAGGTGCTTACTAGCAGTTTCTGTGTTAAGGAAAGAGACCATCAGGGTTGTGGTAGAGTGGGTTCTGGCAGTTGTTAAATTTTGGGTAACATTTATTGAGCATCTCAAGTACTGGGACAGTACCAAATAAATACTCGACCTTGATTGTCTCAGTTAATCCTCACATCAGCTCTTAAAGAATGAACTATACAGTAATGTTCTCATTTTACAAGTGAGGAACTGAGGTTGAGAAATGAAATAATTTGGCCAGGACCTCAGAGCTAGAAAATACCAGGGCTCCAGCTCCAGCCCTCGTTCCCCACCATTGGTGCTCCGCTGTGTATGAGCCATGTGGCTTCTCTTGTAACTGCCAGCCTCTGTATAATATTGTGCTTGTTCATTGACATTTTCTTTTCTGAGTTCCTTTTTGGGGGATGTAATTCAGGAGATTCAAAGTGAATTTAATTAGTTTTGCAAGAGAAAGAGGGCGAAGCATGTGAAAAAACTCAGGCCATAGGTCTGTAAAGAGGTCCATTCATCTTCACACCTGAACTTAAAACTAACCTTTGTCTGTAGGAAACCTTCCCAAAGACTGTGACACCCTGGTTGAATGCCCTTCTGTGCGTGTTCCTGCCACCCTGGTGCCTGTCCTGGTGGAGCACGTCTCAGGCTGCACTGTAATTAGTGGTTTAAATGTCTTCTGTCCTCTTCCTGGACTCCATGCCCAGCCAGGATAGGGCTCTTCTGTTCACTTCTGTATCTCCAACACTCACACACTGGTCCCTAGAGGCGCACAAATACCACGTGTTTATACTTCCTAAGGATGGAGTAAATCCATATACTCTGCTCAAAGAGCTAATAATAAGTGACAGTAGTTTTTTATTGAGTACTTAACTGTATTTTAGGTACTAGAATTAGATTTTTTATATCCCCTGTACAGGTCATTATAATACTCAGTTAAGATTTACCTAAAAACATTATCTCATTTAATCCTCACAGTAATCCTGGGAAATAAGTGTTATTGTTACTTATTTTATAAATGATGACCTGAAGCTCACCAGAGAGATTACCCGACTTGCCCAAGGTCACTCACGGTTTAAGTAGGAGAGCCTGCCTTGGAACTGTATCTGAGTCTGGAGCTGATGGTCTTTGAACTTTAGCGTACTGGTTCTCCGGAGATTTCCATAGCCAGGGTAAAGTGGGAAAATCATAGAATTCATTGATCTTGAAATATTGCCAAGTGCCTGCCCCAGTGTTGTGCTGTCTTGCCATAACAAGAGAGCAACAGCAACGCTGAACGGGTTCCGGTTTGTGTTGCAGCGATTCCTTTTTGGGCCCCTGCCGTTAGAGCATGTTGGAACCTCAGCACGGACGGACGTTAACCTGTTTGAAAAAGGAAGTAGCTTTTGTACACCTATTGTTATAACAGCAGTTGCCCCGGTTAACACAAACTTGGTCTAAGCCAGATCAGCTTCTTTGATTCAAATGTGTAGCACAAGCAAATTGTAGTAAACAAACAAATGTGAAATATTTTCAAAAAATGAGCAAAGTTGTGATGGCCACTTGTGACCAACATTAACAATTGTATTCTTAGTGAGATGTGGAATGTATAATGGATGAGGTCTAGGTTGATGTTAACTTAATTACACTGTCCAGCTGGCATTTCTGTTGATTAGAGAAGGAGAGATTGAGACGTTGAAATGTAGTATGTCCTTTAGCCCCTAAGCAATAGCTAAAGTATTTAAAATTTTTTTTTAATTAATTGATTTTTAGGGAGAGAGGAAGGGGGTTGGGGAAAGAGAGAGAGGGAGATAGAAGCATCAAATTGTTGTTTCACTTGTTTGTACATTTTTTGGTTGATTCTCGTGTGTGCTCAGAAGCAGGGATTGAACTCACAACCTTGGCATATCAGGACAACATCTAGCCAACTGAACTACCCACCAGGGCTGAAGCATGTCTTTTTATCACCTTAACTTTGCTTGCTCACACTGCTGTTTATTTCCAGAACTGTTAATTTGTATATTCAGGAATATTAGGCTATTATATTAAAAGTTATATTTTGCATTTTGAATATTATTAAGTTTTTTTACAGTAGAAACACATACAATTTATAATTTGGTTATCATAGAAAAATACTTTGCTAAAAGACTTTTGTATTCTCTTGCTATGTCTGTTAGTGGAATTGATTAAATAAACTGTGATACTAGAAATTTGGATTCTTAATTTGGTGGAGTGTCTTCAGTAGTAACTATTTTTAGAAATGAAAGTTAACAGTTCTTACTAGTTGACATTAGCTGATAGCAAGGTCATCATATGTAAGTCTTCGAGACTTTTAGGTGGAGGTGGTAAAGGTGAAATGGATCTGAGAAAACACAAACTCTGTGGCATTGATGTTACATAGTAAATTTGTTTCTCTCTTATTTCAGACTGGTCGAATTGACAAATCCTACCCTACAGTGTGTGGCCACACAGGACCAGTGCTTGACATAGATTGGTGCCCACACAACGACCAGGTCATTGCCAGTGGTTCCGAGGACTGCACAGTTATGGTAAGCTCCAGGGTGCAGCATGCACACAGGCCAGTACGACTCACCTACTACCTTCATTGTGTGTGTGTGTTTGTGTGTGTGTAGAGGCTTGACAAGCACAAAGTCGTAGTGGTTTTGTCCATTGGATTATACAAGATTTAGTGACAGTAACGTTTAATGGCAGATAAGCCTTTTATAAGCCCTTTTATATCAAGAGGTTGGTTGCCTTTTTTTCTTCTTTTGTTATGGCTGTGTGTGTGTGTGTGTGCTTATTGATGGTTCTGTGGGAAAATTTTAGGGAAACTGAAATGACTTTCAGTAATTCAGTGAATGCCATTGGACCATGTGCCCGCCCCCCCCCCCCAAAAAAAAGGAGAGAAAAAACTACTACCAAGAATTGTACATCACAGTAAAATAAAAATCCCAGAGGCATGTGAAGGATTCAAAGGGTATGTAACAGGTACTGAGAGGTGGCAAAGAGTTGTTGCAAGTGCTTCTTTCCAAGTTAATGCCAGATGATATGTTCTGTCTTGTGGACCCTGGTTAAGAAATTCCTTTTTATGCAGCTATCCAAACATTTGGAAAGATTTTTAAAGTAAGTTCTTTATATTCCCTCATTTGGATTCCAAAAGTAGGTTACATATGAAATCAGGCTTTGGGGTGCTTTTTTAATGTACAGCTTCTTGTTCTAGATTATGTTCTCCTTAGTCTTAAAATGTAATTATTGATTTGGTCAGTTTTTAATCCTAGCTCAGAATATGTTGAAAAGTCTAGGCATGGCACGGATGGGGAGTGCTGAAATTAGTACCAAAATAGGTAGAGGAGGTCCCTGGTCAAGCTGCAGGCAGCCTCACACACATCAGGTGGGAGCTGGGAGAGCCCCTCTACTTTTATTTCCCTCTTCACTCTCTGTGGACTGAACCAGACTCAGAAACATTGTTGGAAGCCTTTATTAATAAAAATTATTTTGCATAAACACAAGGTAATTACTGAATTGTTCATTTAAACATTTACTCATTCTTCCTCATGGACTTTTGGCTGAGGATAGCTCCTCCTGTGATCTCATAATTTTGGCAGCCAGAGCATATGAAAGAAATACGCTGCTGTTAAAAGGAATTGTTCTGTTTAATGTGCCTTGGTAAACTGACCATTTCAATGGTCGCAGACACATTTTGCTAAGGGAAAAGAACAGTATTTTGACCTAATGCCAAAATTTTAAACTGAGAGTCTTACCCCCTCTTGAAGAAGCAGGTTTGGTCCATCTCTGTCTCTAGCATTATTGGTCATGTTGCCCCTTTAAAAAAAACCCAAAACACTTGTATTATAAAAAACACTAAAGTTTAGTGAATGAGGTAAGTGATTTATTATTACAAATTGAATACTCTGGATCCACCATGCCAGTCAAGAAAAAAAACTTTCACCCTGGCTGGTGTGGCTCAGTGGATTGGGTGCTGGCCTGTGAACCAGAAGGTCGCCGGTTTGATTCTCAGTCAAGGCACATGCCTTGGTTGCAGGCCGATCAATGTATCTCTCACACATCAATGTTTCTCTCCCTTTCTCCCTCCCTTACCCTCTCTCTAAATATAAATAAAATCTTTAAAAAAAATTAAGAAAAAAATCTTTCTTAACCATGCATCCCATCTCAACCACAGCCCCCTCCCTCCCAAAAGGTAACTACTATCCCAGCTTTTCTAATATTCACTCCCTTGCCTTTCTTCTCTTTTCTTTTGCAGAAAAAAATGTTTTTTGACTTTATATTTTGGAATTATTATAGATTCACATATAATTGTAAGAAATAATGGAAGCCCAGTACTCTCTTCACCCATTTTCCTCCAATAGTAACATCTTGCATAAATACAGTGTAATATCAGAACCAGGAAATTGACATAGATGTAATCCACTAACCCTATTCAGATTTCACCTGTTTTTGTATGCACTCTCCTGTTTGTGTATTTAGTTCTTTGCAATTTTATCACATGTGACCAATACCACAGTCAAGATACAGTCCATCACAAGGGTGATCCCTGATGCCATCCTTTTATAGTCACCCCCTTTGCCCTTTGCTCCCTATACCGTGACAGCCACTGGTCTGTTATTTATCTGTATAATACCATTTCAAGAATGTTAGGAGTAGAATAGTATAGAAATGTAACGTTTTGAGATCGACTTTTTCCACTTAGTACAGTTCCCTTGAGATCCATCCAAGCTGTTGTGTTTTCCGATTCATTAGTTCATTCCTTTTTATTGCTGAGATGTATTCCATGATATGGATGTGTCACAGTCTGTTTAACCATTCACCACTGAAGGACATCTGGGTTGTTTCCTGGTTCGGCTACTCTAAATAATGCTTTATGCATATTTTTATGTAGGTACGAGTTTTCATTTCTCTGAGATAAATGCCCAATGACACATAATTTGAGACTCAAAACTGCAGTAGCCATTTGGCTATGTCATCAGAGAGACTTCCTTTGACCACTCAACATAAAGAGATACCCCAATTACTCTCCAGCCTCCATATCCTAATTCATTTTTATTAATGGCATCTTTTATATTATGTATTTATTTCCTGGTTTGCTTATTGTCCGTATTTCTCTCTAGAAAGCAACTTTGTGCGTCAAGGAACTTTGTTTTGTTCTGGAGCCTAGAAGAGGGACTAAGTCCTCACTCGTCATGTCTTACTCAGTTTGGTGCCTTTCACTGCACCGACTTAGTGCTGGCTGCCACCTTCAAGACTGCCTCATGGTCCAAGACAGGTGGCTTGGGGTCCTGCGTCAATGCGCACATTCCAAGCTCTGTTACTGGTTTCTGAGACTCATGTTTTTGTTTGTTCCGCCCAAGTGTGGGTGGCTGGGCCTCCTCTTCTCTCCAGGAGGGAACAGTCCAGGACCCAAGTCCTTGCCTTTCTTTATGGTTTTAATCACTCAGTTGTGCATCTCTAGACACTAGCTTAGACTTGCAAGTTTTAAAAACTTGATAAGTCATTTAAGTCTTTCACAATCCTCCTCCATCCTTTTCTTATCCTTATCAGTGTATTGATATGTGTTGAAGAAGCCTGACCTTTGACCTGTATCTTTCAACAGTGTGGATTTTGCTGATTATACCCTTGTGGTGCAGTTCAACATACTCTCGGTCCTCTGAATTTTGTGCAAATTGACTGCTGGATCCTGAAGTGTGATCAGATTCAGGTTCGAACCCTTTGGCAAGACTTTATGAGATAAGTGTTAGATTCTTCTATCAGTAGACTTTGTCCACCCTGCTGTTCTAACTTCACAGAGCTCTACCTTCGGTCATTTTCAGGTAGTGTTCTAAAACGTGGTGGCTTGCTTTCTGAGATTTTTCTGGTCTGCCTTTATTTGGCCTTTCTTATCCCTCTGTCCCTCCTCATTCTATCCTGCTCAGATTTGACTTCAGTTCTTAAAATGTCTCCTCAGTGTGGGTCCTGTCTTGGAAAGGAGGCCTGTCCTCTTTGGTTTCTTAAACCATTGGGGTCAAGACTTCTCCGGCCCCTTCACACCTTTGAATGCAGGCCCTTACGTTCAACTGTCGCTGGGGAGGGCAAGACTGCTCCCAGTTCCCACTGCGGGTCTCACGTTGGCATGCTCTTCTCAGGTCTGGGAGGCGCCTCACCGATGGCCTGTGACTTTCCCCCACAGAGTCAGATGACGCAGGTTACCTTGCTGTTGGTGAGGTTTCTCCACTGACTTGCATTTTGAGATTAACACCGAGTTTTGTGTAAATGCTGTTCCTGGGTGTTTGGTTTGGTTATCTGCTCGCTCTGTGTTTTTATGGAGGGACTTGGGATGATCCCAGAACTATGCTGCCGCCTTCCCAGAACCTTCTAACATTGTGCCTGTGTTGGTATCTCCAGTGAACATTTTGTAAATTAAATAATATGTAAAGCTTTGGGATAATTCCTCCTCTCCTCGTTTCTGTTTGGCCCTTAAGTATGGCACTGATTTTAATTGCTTAGTGTCCCCCAAATCACTCGTTACTGTTATTGGGGTAATTACAAGAAGTTTTTATAGCTTAGCAAGTGAAATGAAATTTGAAATAGTTGATCATCTCCTACACCACCTACTTCTTAATACCTAATGTTCCACTTTGCTCTCCTGAAGGTAAAAGAATACCATATAATAGATTGAATGGTTTCAAACAACACCCATTAAAAACAAACAAAGAAAAAACAGAAAAGTTTTCTGCAGTTTCCCACACCTAGGCTGTTGGTGTGACCTGTGAGCTGCAAATAGTGGATAGTGTGTCAGGCCTGGTTCTAGTAGAAATAGGGCGCTGAGAAAAGCCCGAGACTGGGAGTTCTGAGCACGTGCATGTTGCACGAATGCTTCAGTCTCTGTTCTTACGTGTAAGATAGTAATAATAATGACATGAACGTGCCGATTGAAGGAATCAAGGAAGGTATAAATGTATGATTAGTTATTTTTGCAGTGAGTTTTGATAGGTACCTATAAGTGAATTCACAGCATAAGAATGTCTTTAGCAAATATTCAGTAGAAAAAGTACAATAGAACTGGTTTATGAAATGAACTGTAAAATGATTAAATTCATTAAAAAACCTGCTTCTTCTATTTATGGGATAATTCCATTAAGTCCTAAGCATTTAAGCATTGATTCACTAATTTTGCGAGCATTGATTTCATGACAGTGGTGTCACTTTGATTGAAGCCTCAGGAGAAGGAGCCAGCCTTATGGTTCGTTCCTCCATCTTTCAGAGATGGCTTCTTTAAGCAGCCTAGAAGTAAATTATGTTGGCATAATTAAATGTACTTTATGTGCATTTAAGGTACTATCAATACTTTTAATGTACTTCCATTTGAAGTGATGTTTTATACCAGCAAATTCAATTACATAAACCCTCCTAGAAACTATACTTCACTCCTAGGTTTTCCATATTTTTGGTACTGTAAGTTTTTTTCTCCAACAGTATCTTCTCACAGAGTTGTGTGTTAGAGATTGTGGCTACTAGCATTGTACTTGGGAAAATTTTAGCTCCAGGAAAAGAATAGTGCTTTAAATAATACAGAGAGCAGCCAAATTAAGTTTTGTAAATGGCGTTGACTCAACCTTGTCCTTTATCTGCAGGGTAGTAATCAAACACAAATGTAAAAACTGGCTAATTCAGTGGGGTTGCACAGCTGGTTCTTACAGGGTCTGGGAGAGGGAAAGATCTTGATGGCAGAGTAGGTGTCTTCTTTGTCTCCGGCTACATGTTCTAACCTAAACAGACCCAAATGATTGTGAAACGGACGCTTCCATTTTCCTCAGTCTCACACTTCTATGGAAATCAATGAAAACAAACTCCCTCTTTGACACATTTTTGCTACTGTTGTAACTTTTTCTAATACAGTTTTTGTTTTGAAATAAAAATGGTGGTGATGTCGTCGTTGGTGATGAGAGTGCATCCCTCAGGACTCCCCTCCCTCTCAGTGCTTCAGTGGGGCTTTGTGTCATTTCCTTCTTGTACGGGTTACCCCGGGCCATTTGCCAGTGGGTATTAGAGCCTTGGCAGATCAGAACCCAAATGGCCCAAATCAGTCCTTGATCTTCCCCAAACTAATGTTGTTCTTCACGTCATGGCTCATTTACGAATGGCGTGACTCGCCGCGTCCTACCCCTTGGGGCTGTGCTGCTCTGCAGCTGCCACAGAATCTGTGCGCCTCTTCCTGCCTCTTAAGATCATTGCTTTCCTTCATTTTCCCTTTGGAATTGGTTTCCTTCACGTTTAAAAACTACAGCTTTTCGGGGAATAGCCCTTTTTATGGCTGTAACTCGAGTGCCTGGCCCAGTAGCAAGTTCCCGATGGGTGTGTGAGATGGGGCAGCAGCGTCTGGAGTCACTTTGTGCGCTTTAACTTTGCGCTGTGTTTTAGGAATAAAACCACCAAACAAATTGCCCTTCAAAATTGCTATTTGAGAGAAGCCTAAGTTTCTTAATTTTCCTTTTTTCTTGTTGGAAGTGTTTTCTCTGCTGTCCTTTTTTCACAGTCAGAACTTCACTTGTGGAAAGGATGGTAGTGATAGTAGTTCCCGAACATGTGCTTAAAGTTGTTGTTTTTCCCCCCAGAACCATGATGGGTTTTCACTGATTGATTCACTTTTTCATCTGGAAGCCCTTGGGACTGATTGCGTTTTTTCCTTTCTTTCAAAACAAAACAAAACATTGCCATAGTAATGTGTTGTCCAAATAGAAGATTTCAGGAACACACATTACTATTTAAAAAACAAAAACAAAAATCGACTGGAGGGGAGATAGATGTAGCTTACAGTCCCCTGCTGGGCTGCGGTGCCCACTCTCGTTTGATACCTGTTTTCCTCTCTACTCACTGCGTGTTTTTGAAAAAGCTGCTGGGCATTAGAGCACTAGCCTGTGGCCGTGGGACAGAGAAAAGCTCAGGGACCTGTCTAGAGACAGAGCGGAGCTGTCCTCATCTGTGCTAATTGGCCTCGGCGTGAACTGGAGCCTCCATACATGTGATTTTTTGGATGTAAATTAGACTGTTGGGTACAGTGCTGAATTAGCTTGAAGATAAAACTCCTTCCAGGAAATTATGTTCACACTTAAAAATACATACGGGTCATAGTAACAGCAAGAACAATAGTCATGAACATATAGTAGGGACTTTCTTTTGCCAAGTGCCATTTTAAGCCTGATTAATGTGCGTGATTATACCGAATCATTATACCAGCAAAGTTAAGTATCTCCCATTTTACAACTTAGGAAACAGCAGGCCTAGGGAGTAACCATTTTGTCAGAGGTCACCCTATTTGAGTATTTCACATTAAGGTAGTGCTTGCGTGTGCAGAATGTTTTAGCTCATTGGACCTTTCCAATAACCCTGGTGGAAGCTGAGCTGATGCTGTCCCCAGTATCAAACAAGGAAATGGAGGCTCCAAGAGGTGAAGTAATTATTTTATTTATTTTTGTTGATCAATTTTAGAGAAATTGATTTGTTGTTCCACTTATTTATGCATTCATTGGTTGATTCTTGTATGTGCCCTGACCAGGAATCAAACCTGGCAACCTTCCCACATCCGGAGGATACTCTAACCAGCTGAACTGCAAGGCCAGGGCTGTGAAGTCCCTTTTTAATGCTTACGTGGCCGATTAGCCCAGTTAGTGTCCCAACTCTGATGGGAGCCCCGGAGCCTGTGCGACTTCTGACACCCAGGCCAGCGCCCTTTTTGCCACACCAGGATGCACATGCACTGAGTGGCACCTCTGCTCTCTCATGTCCTGGGGCTGCAGAAAGCCTGCAAGGCCAATGCTCGGAAGCAGCAGACGGTCCTAAAAAGGGCAGAGTGGCACATAATGGCAAGCCTGTGAGTAGGGCCAGCGGGCACCAACCATGGGGTGTGCACGCTTCGTGTGGAAAGACTTACAGCTCTGCCGGCTCCTTTCCACAGTCCACAATGGAGAACAACACCACCTTTATGTACCAGCAGAGGCGAGAGTTCCATCGTCTTTTCATTTAGTTTTACAGGCTTTTCCAGTCCCTTTCTCCTCCCACTGTAAGTCCTCGTGCCTGTGCTATCTTTGTTACGCTGGCCTTTTCCTGTCAGCTGCTCAGCCAGCCTCCTTGGGGCATTCAGTTTTTAGAAAATTGCTGTATGCATCTGTGTTTTGGATTTCCTTCCTCATCCCCTTCCTTCTTTCCTTCTTCCCCCTGTCACCAGATTCCTTTTTGTCCTTAGAGGTCATCTCCCTAGAGAGCCTTCCTGGACAGAGCAAACTTGAACAGCAAGAAGGTAACCTCGTGACACTTGTATTTTTGCTGAGCACTCGGCTTACACCAGCATCGCCTTGTTACATATGCTGTGTGGCTTCCTGGTAATTCCCGTAGTTAGCACTTATCCAGAGCCTGCCTTATGCCAGGCATTATTCTAAACGCCTTAGACTCCATGAGGACAGGTTTATCATTACTTCCATTTTATAGGTGAGGAAAC
This sequence comes from Desmodus rotundus, assembly GCF_022682495.2. Lineage (NCBI taxonomy): Eukaryota > Metazoa > Chordata > Mammalia > Chiroptera > Phyllostomidae > Desmodus > Desmodus rotundus. The sequence goes on from NC_071393.1 coordinate 12,017,307, forward strand.
TTAAGGCCCAGACAGGTTAGGTGAGTATCCCCAAGGTCATACAGATGATGTGTGGGCGAATCAGCAATTGAACGGTCTGTTCAACTTTGGGAGCCCATATTCTTAACCCCTGCACTGTGCTTTCTCTACATTTGGGGGGCACTGGTTGTATGTGCCATGTATTGTTCTCTGGGCCTTATTAACTCACTTAACCCTCACAGCAGCGCTAAGGAGTGCGGGTGCTGATGTTGCCTCTGTGCACGGTGCTGTTGAGTCGTCTGCCAGGACCATCACAGTCAGTGGCCTGGGCAGAATCTGAACTAGGATCCCGTTGGCTCCAGAGCGCATGTTCCAGCCCTGCATGTCACAGCCTTTGTCCTTGCTGTTTTTGGTTTTGGTCTCATAGACGTTTCTGCTTTCCGCATCCCTTCCCACCTTGCCTGATAATGACCGCCTCATAGCGGTGCTCCAGAAATGTGTTGCGTGAATGAGCAACCAAGGTAGTAAAAGGGGCTAGGGGGCCTGTATTTAATGTGTAAACCTAGTTGAAGGAACCATTGAATCTTCCAGCAGTGACATGTAGAAGAAAAAGAATGTTCTTATTTTAAAAATTGTATAATAAGTGTTTTGCTTCAGCATTAAAATTTCCTTGAAGTCTACGGAAAAGATGACTCAAGAAACTAGAGAAAGGGAAAAGTGAAGTGCCATGGTGAGCTCTGCTTCCATCCTAATATTTAATCTGGAAATGCTGATTATAACCGGAGCATCCTGTCACTCCATGCTTTGTTTAGGACTTAGAAAGCACACTATTTATTTAATCGTGGTCAGTCAGGCACAGAGGTTTTGCAATCATTGCAAGAAAACCCAGCAGCCGTGGTTGTGATGCCATCTGGAGGTGGTAGGTGGTATTACCACTCTTTCAGCTCTTAAGCCTGGGTCAGCATTCATCTTGCAGGATGCATTTCCTGTTGAGTCACTAAAGTCTCATTTCAAGATTGTTTCTCTGCCGACTTCATGCTTTGATCAAATTAGTCGTCATTTCCTGTTCGTTCTGTTCAAAATTTCAGCCTTCCTTTATATTAGATAGCCAAGTTCAATTTGGAGCTGTTTTACTAATCATAAACACTTGGATAAAAATAGTGCTTATCAGGATGAAAGCATGTGTAGTGCTGGGCAGGTGGGGAGAGGCTGTGGTCTGGGTGAGGGACAGAGAGGCAAGGTAGGTTTTCTGTTCGCCTATTGTGCTGGTTTGCATCTGTTTTGTTTAAATTTCGCTGAGTGATGAGGGTTCAGGGGAAATTAGTGACATCCTAAACATGGACTTCAAAAGCTGTATTTATTTTGCTGTGATTTGCATAAGGAGTTGTATTTAGCTATAAAAATGAATGGTTACTTAACTCATGACTTTTCCCACTCTTCAGAATGGAAAACTTTTTGTTCTAATGTTTTTGTAGGACAACAGAATAGGGCTGAACTCTAAACACTCAGCTACTCCCCTCTCTCTTCCACTAAGCAATTGAAAACAGACAGTTGTTTGCGTCTTAAAAATCCCCAAGAAAGGAAAATTCTGTTTCTGACTTGTTCCACTGTTGAGCATGATTTTTTACTGGCAAGTTCTAAATTCTTCATGAACTATTCCTTAAATCTTTTTTATTTTTGCTGGTAAATTACTTATTTTAATTTTCATATATAAGATATTTACTTTTTACTTGAGCCTTTTCACAAACTTAAATATACCCTGATGTCTGGTTTTCTACAGGGTTCTTGGTGCTGTTGGGCTTAGCTATGACTCAGGCCCTTTCTTCTTAGAGGTAGCTCTTAGGTCTGGCAAAACCCGGGTACTTCCATCGTTAAATATTTTCTGATGCTTCCCTGTCCTCCTGTCCCCTTGCTGCCCAGGCATGTCCCCCAGTAAGATACGGTGAATCTTCTGAGTTTTCACCCGAGAGGAATTTCAAAACAGCTTTATTGAGATATAATTCACATATAGTTCACCTACTTAAAGTGTACAATTCTATGGTTTGTAGTCTATTTACAGGTAGGTACAACCATCACCATAGACAATTTTAGATATTTTCACCACCTTCAAAAGAATCCCCATGTCTTTGAGCTATTACCATTCCCCAATTCCCTAGCGCAAAGCAACCACTAATCTACTTTCTGTCTCTGTATCTTTTCCTGCTCTGGACCGTCCATGTACACGGAACCTACCATATGTGCTCTTTTGTGACTGGCTTCTTTTACTTAGCATAATGTTTTCCACGCTGTCCATGTTGTAGCACTACCAGTACTTTATTCCTTTGTAATAGCTTTTTTTATCCTCACCTGAGGACATGCTTACTGCTTTAGAGAGAGGGGAAGGGAGGGACAGATAGGGAGAGAAACATCCACTGGTTGCCTGCTATACACACCTCGACCGGGGACTGAACCTGCAACCCAGGCATGTGCCCTGACCAGGAATCAAAGCTGTCACCATTTGGTTTATGAGATGATGCTCTAACCAACTGAGCCACACCGGCCTGGACAGTCCTTCATTCCATTTTATGGTTAAATAGTACTCCATTATAGAGACGTGTCACATTTTGTTTATTAATTTTATCAGTTGCTGGACATATGGTTGTTTTTACCTTTTGGCTATTACAGATTATGCTTCTATGAACATTCAGGTACAAGTTTCATTTCTCTTGGGTAGATTCCTAGGAGTGGTACTGCTGGGTCATGTGATAACTGTGTTTCATCATCTGCGGAACTTGCAGACTGTTTCACGCAGTGCTGCACGTTTTACATCCCTTCCAGCAGTGTATGAGGACTCTGATTCTCTCCCTCCTCACCAGTACTTGTTACTATCTGTCTTTTCTATTCCAGTCTCCTAGTGGGTGTGAAGTGAGGTTTTATGGTGGTTTTTTATTTCCACTTCCCTAATGACTAAAAATGTTGAACTTCTTTTCTGAGTTGTAAAAGTTTTTTATATATTCTAGATAGAAGTCCCTTATCATCTATATCACTTACTATTTTTTCTCTTTCTGCGGGTTGCCTTTTCACTTTCTTGGTAGTATCCTTTGAAACACAAAAGTTGTTAATTTTGATGAGGTCCACTTTATTCTTAAGAGAATTGGTTTTCTATGATACATATTGCAAAACTATTAGGTATATTTTTATTTTCCAAATGTAAAATTATAGAAAATACGATGTTTTTTAAAACTGTACCATACCCACCCTGGCTGGTGTGGCTTAATTGGATGAAGTATTGTCCCATACACCAAAAGGTTGGGGGTTCGATTCCTGGTCAAGGGCACATTCCTAGGTTGCGGAGTTGATCCCCGGTCAGGGCATGTGTGGGAGGCAGCCAGTCGATATCTGTCTGTCTGTCTGTCTCTCTTCCTCCCTTCCTCTCCTTCCTCTCTCTCTCAAGTCAATAAATACTTAAATAAAAACAAAACCACACCACTCCCAAAGGGCCCTTGGTGGGTCAATTTTACTCTTTTCCTCAGGAACCATGGACTTAGAGGATCTCACCCTCTGCTGCTTTCATGAGTGCTTCAATTCTTTTGTATTTTTCTTTTCTTTTCTTTTCTTTCTTTTTGCATGCTTCTGGCTATAGAGTTTTGAACTTAACAGGGAATTTAAAATATAATCCCAAAGAATATTAAAGTGGAGAGGTAACATTTTGTAGGCCTTAACAAATGTTCTGACCTTTAATGTCTTACCACATTTTTAAAAACAACGGTACACAGTCATTTATTATTCTGCATTTCATTCAAAGGCCATTATTGTATGTCCTGTTTATTCAGAACAAGTCTTCAAACTGGATGATCACCGTAAATGTGATAATGAAAGACGGATCATCTTTGTCTTCCTTTTCTAACAGGTGTGGCAGATTCCGGAAAACGGACTCACCCTTTCCCTGACCGAACCTGTGGTGATTTTAGAAGGCCACTCAAAGAGAGTGGGCATTGTGGCCTGGCACCCGACTGCCCGCAACGTGCTTCTTAGCGCAGGTAGGGGCCACACAGTCCTCTCCTTCCCCTTGTCCTTGTTTCTTGCAGCCCTTTTTGCGGAGGGGGCCGGCGGATGTGTGTGACTGAGCGCTGAACGGTTTTGAAGTAGATCATGAGGAATCCCGGTGAGGTGCTGAGATGGTGGTCCCCAGCCCGCACGTGCACACACGTGTGCTAAGGCTACTCTGACAGTCCGGTGGGAGGTAAAGACTTCCTACTTAGGAAATGAACAGATGCCTGCTTATTTGCCTGTAATTTCAGCAGGTCCGTGGTTCCAGCTGGGGCCCTCCACGGACCACAGTTTTAGTCATTCCTGGATGCAGTAGATGGGACACAGAGGGGAGCCAGGCGGGAGCCCTGGGTGCCGACTTCCAGGTGACCCTATTAGGCAAATATCCTTCTTCCTTTTAAGAAATACTTCTATTTTTCTCCTTATACAAGTAGTGTGTGTATGTTACAGAGAATACATATAAACAAAAGGAAGAAAAGAAAAATCACTGGTAATCCTACCACACAGAGGGACCATCATTATTACCATTTGGTGTTTCTTTGCGGAAGATATTTCTGCCCACACTTAAGTGTTATTAATCATGAAGATGGATTCAGAGACTTTGCATATGTGGTCTTTTTCATGAGCCCTTAAGTGTTCTTCCTATGATATTTTTAATGACTCCATAAATAGTCCATTGTTGGGATACCTCAGTTTTTTAAGTCAGCCCCTTATTTCTGGACTTTGAGGTTTTTCTCATTTTTCACTTTTAAACCACTTTAGATTTTATCTTCTTATAGAGAAGCAGTACAAAGGGCAGGAGGAAGCTTTGTGGGGTGATGGAAATGCCCTGTATTTTGATTGTGGTGGTGGCTACATGAATACATGTTTGTCAAAACTTAATGAATGTGTACTTCAGATGGGTGCATTGTGTTGTGTGCAACTTACACCGTAATGCAATTGGCTTATAAAAAAAGGAATGCTAATGTTAGTGGTAGAATTTTAAAGCTCTTTCCCTTAACCAGTGAAAAGGAGGGGGGAGTTCAGTTTTTAACTGGGAATAAAGGATGTTGATGATATAGTGAGTTAAATAAAAAATTTAATGTCAGGTACCTATTAAAACCAAGGACTACTTTTCAAAAAGACACTATGTAGGATTCTCTTCTTTTAGAATCACATTAACTGTGCCTGGGCGCCCTTCCGTTGTTCTACCTAGAACCTCAGTCCGATGAGGAGAGGAAACAGTCCCCAAGAGGGAATTCCATCATGGAAAATTTCCCGCTCCTCTTCTCACTGAGGGAAAACTTCTGGTATTATCAGCAGGCTGATCCCCATGCTCCCCTTTACAAGCAAAGGAGAAGAATGGTTGGTTGCAGAGTTGTGCATATTTTAAGACTATGTGATCCATCCTTGGTGGCTGAAGTTACCTACTTGCCTGTGATGAAGGAGGCAGAGGAAGGGTCAGGTCTCTGCCCTGGAGCTCCACTCCGCCTTCTCACAGTGCCGTGCAGTGTTTCCACCCTTCCCCGCTTTTCCCTCCTGGGTGACCTAGGTGTTCTGGGTATTAGTGGGTCATTTTCCTAAAGGGCTTGCAAAATTGGTTTATTGGCAAGAATTCACTTTCAGGATGTCCATTCCTTATTTTTTCTTCATCCTTGAGATAATGTCCTAGAAGCAACAAATGATGCTGTTTTTAAAGGGGTCCCAGAGACTTGGGACAGACCCTAGAAGGAAGGATGTGGATGAGCCGAGGGGTTGTGGCTGAGTCAGCAGTGTGGCTTCTTGGGGGACAGTTTCTGAATCTCTGGGCCTGTGTGATTAGTTTGGGCTTCTCCAATCAGGTCAGTCTTGGCCTATGTTCTCTCCCCTTTAAAGATGAAGATCTGTTGTGAGCAAAGGGTTAGACCGGTCCTTGCATTTCCCTTAAACTTACCGTAATTTGCTGTGCATTTAATCCAAGACCACGTTGTGTAGCATCATTGATTTGAATAGCCTGCCACCCACCACCTCTGTTGAGTGTCCTAAACAGTTATTTAAGCTCTTTATTTTTAGTTCTTCTGGAAAAGAAGTGAGCTGTATTCATTCTGATGCTTGTTTTACTGGGAAAGGAGACCGACAATTACTTGGTGTCCACTCGCGCAGTTAACTCTTTACAAAACGTAGGGTTCCATTTGCTTGCAGTTCTTCGTTTTGTTTGGTGGTTGTGTTTATTTGTTTCACACAAACCCAGACTCAACAGGTTGTATTTTTCCTTTACCACTGATTTCCTTTACACAAACGTCATTTTTGGGCCACTTCAGTTTTTAACACCTGGTAAGTGGGACCTCCTGTCAGCACCCCTCTCTCAGTGCGTGTCTTCATAGTTTCCACAAATGTGCCGTTGTGCAGGTGTTTATAGTATCTGGGGGGCGTGGTTGTGCTTGCTCTCAGGCTGTGATAATGCCATCATCATCTGGAACGTGGGGACCGGGGAAGCCCTGATAAACCTGGACGATATGCATTCGGACATGATTTACAACGTTAGCTGGAACCGGAACGGCAGTCTGATCTGCACGGCTTCCAAAGACAAGAAAGTGCGGGTGATCGACCCTAGGAGACAGGAGATTGTTGCTGTAAGTACTCGTTGGACAAAACCCCAGTATTTGTGGCACCTGAGTGAGTGTTAACCGTCTGCTTTTTGAGGCAGGACGCAGGGGCTGCTGGTCAGTGGACCCTTGCTGTGTGCAGATGCCTGTGGATCAGACGAGGCTTCTTGGACATTTCCAGTTTTTACCCAAGTCTTATCTCTCATTTGGTGACCACTTTTCACAAAGAAATAAAGTTTTGTATTAGTTCACTGGAGTCGTTAAGAGTTGACAAGTCTACATCAGCTAACCCAAACAATTAACTGCATTCTTGGCTTAGTGCTGAATATTGGTGAATTGGTTCCCACCCCGTTCCAAAAATGACTGTTAAAGTGTCTCACAAAGGTGCAGCAAGTTCTCTCATCAGCTCAGTGTCTTAGCTTCTGCCACCTAAACGACGCCTCCGCAAAATCACCTCATGACAAAAGATGGGCATTTGCGACTTAAATCAGGGTTGAGACTGAAAGTGTTGAATCCAAGAATGCTTCACTTCCCGTTCTGAGGCCCTAAATCGCCCTTCTCAGAGACTGGGGGTTCTTCAGCTGCAGTGCTTCTCCAGAGCTGGGCAGCAGTTGCAGCTAGTGCTCAGGGAGTGTTGGGACTAGCTGGCCCTGCGCAGAGTGCTTTCTCCACTAGGACCTTCCAGGGATGGTACTAGTGCACTCTCATTGAGCAAACAAGGCTAGGGGCGGGGCTAACTAGACTAGACTCTGTCCTATGAAATTAGTAGACACTGTAGGCATGTCCCCCTTAAGCTTATTATCCTCTTGAGAAACAACACTTGGCAGAGATCAGTCGTGTGTTTTATTTTTGCCATGCGTGGACGTGGGTGGGCAGCAGGGCATGGTGGAAGGATTGAGGCTTTTGAGTCAAGCCCTAACCTAAGCTGAGGGGCCTTGACCAAATCATGCAGTGTCTCCTTCCTCACTGGGGGAGGGGTCCTGCAGTGTCTCCTTCCTTACTGGGGGAGGGGAGGTGGTTATTAATGCGAGACACACATACACACACACACACACACACACACACCCGTCAGCATGAATGGTGGGTGTGAGGGTGTGGTGGGGTGGGCCCCACCCTTCCACCCCACTTCCTTTCTGCAGTGTGAATGAGTGTCATGTGCCTCTTTGCTCTCTGTCCACCAGGAAAAGGAGAAGGCACACGAGGGTGCACGGCCCATGAGAGCCATCTTTCTGGCCGACGGCAATGTCTTCACCACCGGTTTCAGCCGCATGAGTGAGCGGCAGCTGGCTCTCTGGAATCCGGTATGCCCCGTCCCAGCCTTTCCACCAGCCTACTCTGAGCCTTCTCTCTTTTCTCAGTGGGTCTTTGGGTTGGTACATAGAGTGTGGGGTCCTTAATATGGTTTTCTGAATTCCCACTTATCTTAAATTGGATGTGAAATTTTCGTCATCACTAGAGACTTTTTGCTAAATGTCTTTCAAAAATGCATTTGTGATACTCCCAAGGAGTCTTTGTTGACCTGTGTTTTTTAAAAAGAATGCGTGAGGAATCCAGACTTGGGAAATGAGTTTTAAACTTAGTTGTAGCTTATACAAAAATAAATGGAGCCCTGACCAGCGCGGCTCAGTTGGCTGGACCTCTTCCCGCAAAACAAAAGGTCGCTGGTTCAATTCCTGGTCGTGGCACGTGCCTGGGTTGTGGGTTTGGTCCCTGGTTGTGGTGCACACGAGAGGCAACTGATTGATGTTTCTCTCTTACGTTGATGTTTCTCTTCCTCTTCTTCTCCCTCCCTACCCCTTTCACTAAAATTAAATAAATAAAGTCTTTTTTAAAAAAAGAGTCAGTGGAAAAATACCAAACTGCACACATGGTATGATCCCTAGCTCTGTGTGTACATGTGTTGGGAGAAAATAGACCAAAATGGTCATCGTTTCTGTGGGATAATGGCATATGAGACGATTTTTATGTTTTTCCATGTAACTTTTTAAAGAACATATTTATAATAAGAAAAAAGTACTTTTTAGAAAAAATAAAAGTCTCAAAGGAGAAGGGAGTTCTTTGTCACAGAATCACACTCAAGTGTGCATCAGTTACGCTATCACATGAACATAGTTTTCAGCAGGTTGGATCCCATTTAGTGTCCCTGTGGGTAGTTCCATGTATGAGTATCATATGTGCATTCTTCACACTTTCATTTTTCTAGGAAAATAGCTTAATTAGGGATAAAGAATGCATAGTAAGATTACAAAAAATTGATACTTAAAAAGTGTGTGTGTGTGTGTGTGTGTATTTTTTTCCCCTCCCCAGAAAAACATGCAGGAACCGATCGCTCTTCATGAAATGGACACTAGCAATGGGGTGTTGCTGCCTTTCTATGACCCTGACACCAGTATCATTTACCTGTGTGGAAAGGTGAGCAGTAATTCTGACGTGTAACGTGAAATTTAGTCCTGTGGGAGGAAAAGGTTATTCTCCAGAGACTCAGTAGATGGGCAGTGCATTGTGTCATTTTAATGAATTTGATGTGTGTGTGTCTGAAGCTAAGATAAAGACGGGTGATTTTGTCGTGTTTTAGGTGAGAGCGGAGAGTTTGTAACCTGCCGGTTGCATGGCGCTGACAGGCCATGCTCTTACCTCTGCGTGAAGCAGGGCTCGGGCTCGGGCGCTGGGGCACCTGCCGGCTCCGCTCCAGCACGCGGTCTAGTGAGACAGAGTGCGCGCTGGCGTTCTGTTTTGTTTGTTCCTTCACAGATTTTATGTTTTGTTTGTGTTGTTTGTGTTTTTGTTTGTGTGTATGTATTTATTTTTACATGCTGGTGTCTTGTACTTGCCTGGTGGTGCTGTGTGGCTGGTGATTTTTTATTTCTCTTAATTGGTGTCAGGGATGAGTAACCAGTTCACCACATCTACTGCCAAAATCGGGATAGTTCTGGGTTGGCATTTAGTACGTGCGACTACATGCTGGGCTCTTAAAGAGAAGGGTGTTGGGGATGTGAGCTTTTGAGGGCCTCACAGCCACCCCGTGTTAGGGCCCTGGGCTTGAAAACTTGCAGCCTGATTAAAGTTCCGGGAAGTGACAGTTCCAGGAAGACCCCACACTGCAACGAAAAGCTTTCCTCCTGCTTACTGCTCTCCGCCTAACTAAACTGGTGGTGGCTTTAGTATTATTTTATCTTAGTAGATGCTAACCTCATTATTACTTTGTAGATTTTTTCCTTAGAAATGTGTGTGGTTGGAATAAATGAATTAATAAAAAAGGAGTGATAGAGGCCCTCAAACCTGTTAGGATACCCCTTGCTGGGTAGAGCCCCGAATGTCTTACTGCTTGTGGTGGTTGGTTGAGCGCACTGCAGAGCTGCTTCACATTTTTATTGGGTCAGTTACTTAGAAAGGAGATCTTGTCTGTTTCCTTGAGAGTCATTCTCCCTCAGATGTTCACAACTACCATAGACTGCATCAAAACAAAGGACATGCTCCCCAGGGGTCATTAGCGCTGGGTAGGAAATTATTTTTAGTTTGCACAGAATCAATAGTATGTATTCAGCTTTTTTTCCATTGCTTTAGACATTTATTTATATGATTGAAACAAGTGGAAATCATGGAGACAGACAGGATTGTTAGGGTGTGACACTGCCCAGCTGTGTGTGTATATGTGTGTGTGTCTGCACACACACATATTTACGTCTCCCACCAGGCAGAATTGCCTTCATTGTTCAGGTTGGTATAACTGCGTGACAGTTCTTTATACTTAGACTAGCGCATGCTTCAGATCTCCAAAAGAGATCTGTCCATTCTACGCAAGATTGTTGTCGAATTTTATTCATTGCAGTGAGATAGCAAACCTTGTAAAGTTAAATACAACTAGTTTCTTAGTTAGGAAAATCTTAGTTTTTATTATTATCTGACTGTCATTAGTGCCCTCAGGTCCCTGAACGACACTGCCCTGTGCCCGTGGACATATCACTTAGACCAGTAGTGGCCCTCTCGACAGTCCTGGTCCTTTGTTTGCCTTCTGGAGTCGAACTGCAATGCAGTTGTTCGGCAGAGGTGGGAACAAGTTTGCCCTGACTCTGATTGGCGTGTAGACTCTGTGGAGTAATGTTGAGCCTTCAGTAGGGGGCAGAGGAGACTGTTTAAAGGGCATGCTGGTGTTTGGTAAACGAGGGCTTACTCTGCCAGGATGAGAAAGCACCATGTGCTTTAGGCAAGCCTCTTAAGAGGAAGAAAAGTCAGCTGCTGTAGCAGAGTCTAACTAGTACGCAGTTTATAGGGGAAAGAGACACGCACTTAAATCAGCTATTTACGTTAATAATAAACACACACTTGTCTCTGATTTCTTGTAGGGTGACAGCAGTATCCGCTATTTCGAGATCACGGATGAATCCCCCTATGTCCACTACCTCAACACGTTCAGCAGCAAGGAGCCTCAGAGAGGGATGGGTTACATGCCCAAGAGGGGACTTGATGTCAACAAATGTGAGATTGCCAGGTAAAGCATCGGCACGGTGAAGTGTGGAAGCTGTTTACACTGTCTGTGTTCTACGAGAGCAGCACAACTGACTGCAATTCTGTGATGCCCAGGCCTTTCTGCCCTTGAGTGTGGCATAGAATTAGTGTCTTATTACCATTGGAGACAAGGAGTTTTAGAGCAGGGGGAGCCTTTCCAAATCACCTAATCTAACTGCCCATCTCCATTCTTCAGATTATATAACTAGACATGCAGCAGTTAAGTGGCTTAGCCTGCGTGTATCGGACGCTTATTTGAATAGTGAAACTGTCATCTCTCATCTTCAGGCTGAGGCTGTGGCCACTGTCCCCTGGGAGGCAAGCACGGAGAGCCTATCCCTGGGGTGGAAATAAGGGATGGCTTTCCTGCCCAGTGAGGGGACAAACCAGGTTCCACAGTGGCTTGTGGACCCCATGGACCCTAGGCTACAGAAGGCAAAGACCTGCAGCAGGGCGTTGGGTTGGGGTCAGTTGGTGTGGGAAGTGCTATAGAATCCCCACCTCTCTGTACTGCTCTGGATTTTTTAAAAATGTGTATTCCATGACGTTAGCGGGCTTCCTAAGGTGCAGGCTCTTTTCTCATACTAGTGACCGTAGGTCCTCAGGCCACTGGAAATAGCAGCAAGCAGCGCTGCGTTACCAGGCCGAGACCCCAGTACACGTGCAGCGCTGCGCTTCTGTGGAGGCCACGCCGTTTTTAAGTAATTGACACATCCTTAAAACTCAGAATTTTTAAGCCCTTTTTTTATGTTAATCAGTGTGGTTTATTTATTTTTTTTAATACATTCAACTCTTCTATAGCTGGCATAATGAAGGAAAGCTCTCACTGATAATTCAAAATTGTGGTTTAAACCAAACTAATCAAAATGTGCTTCAAAATATATTGAATTTGAATTTAAAGATTATATTCAGTATTTGGGAACACATTTTATTTTCTTGTCACCTAAAAGTTTAAAAAGCCAGAAAACCATTCAGGACCCCTCCTGTTTATTGTGTCTTGAGCCTTCATCTTGTGTCAGGCTCTGCATGGCGTGCTGCCTGGGTCCCCCCTTGACCTCGTGTAACACCCTGTGCGCAGGCGTGCTCTCACCTCCGCGGTGAGGAGGAGGGCCTTGAGGATGGGTGAGGTGGTCACACGCTCAGGCACTGCACTAGTTGAACTGGACGTCAAGCCCAGGTCATCTTTTTTCCACACTGTACTGACTGCAGAGGTTTCGTGCTTTATATTCCTACTCTGTCCACATTTGAGACAGTTTCAAATTTTTGAGTGTTAACTATGTTGTGGCTTGATTGAATGCCAAAATTTTAATTCCTAGGATTATTTTCTTTTTTCTTAAAAAAAAATCATTTTTGTACTTAGTTTGACCACCTCGGGTTGACAAAAGACCAGGTCGTAGATAGTACCTGATGTGTAGGTGTTCATTCTCTCCTGTCCGTGACCTGGTGATTTTTCACAACTGAATCATCGTTGGTAGTGGGGTCATTTCCACCCCAGCTGATGTGCCCCCAGATCGTGGGAATTCCACTGTCACCGTCACGCAGAGGTCTGCTTCTGGTTCCGGTTTCCAGTGTACCACTTCCTAGCATAGATACGCTCGGCTTCCATTTTCTCATCTGTACACTGGGAATCCTAAATTCTGCCTACTCCACGGGGTGGGGCAGCCGAGATGATGGGCAGAGCATACTCTATCCCATACAGCATTGTAGAAAAGTGGTTGTTATGGAGCCTATTTGATACTTGGCCTCCTATTTCACTTAATGCAACTTTTGCCTTTATTTCCTTTTTGAAGATTCTTCAAACTTCATGAGAGGAAGTGTGAGCCTATTATCATGACTGTTCCCAGGAAGGTAAGTGCCCAGTTTTCTAAGCAATCTTTGTTTTAAAAAGTTTTTTAAAATCTCCCACCTTTCTTCTTCCTTACCTAAGGGTTTCCCCAAAATGTCTCTTATAGTCAGACCTTTTCCAAGATGACCTGTACCCAGACACAGCTGGGCCTGAAGCAGCCCTGGAGGCAGAGGAGTGGTTCGAGGGGAAGAATGCAGATCCCATCCTTATCTCCTTGAAGCACGGATACATTCCAGGCAAAAACAGGGACCTCAAGGTGGTCAAGAAGAACATTCTAGATAGCAAGCCCACTGCAAACAAGAAGTGTGACCTGATCAATGTCTCCAAGAAAACTGCAGACACGACCAGTGTGGTAAGGACCACAGGAAGTTGAGGGAGGGGTGCACTTGCCTGGCTCAGGCCTAGTCCTCTGGAAAGCTCCTTGCAGTCCTGCGCACCGACCAGTGCTGTCCTAACTATGGACAGAAGGGGGTTTCAGTAAGTGATAATCTGTGCTTATTTGTAAGAATCTCCTCGGTCGTGACATTGGAATAGTGGCCGAGTTTGGCTTCCTCAGTTCTTTGTTATAACGACATGGTCTTCTGTGGTCTTCAGGAGTAAACCGGATCCCTGGGTTCTTCTTAGCTGTCTTTCCCCAAACCATGCACACATTACCCTTCTCCAATTTGGGGTAGGATGAAACGTGAGGCCATGGGGTCACAGACACCGGGAGGAGAAGGCCCTGGGAAAGAGGGCGTGCTGGGTGGGGTCAGGCGCCATTGAGGGTCTGAGTGACGGAAGTACCCGGCGGTGAGTAGTATTCAGCCACAGAGAAGATCTTAGGCATCTCGGCAAGAACCATTTCAGCGGAGTGATGGAAACTGCAGCCTGACGTTGAAGACCGCATGGCACGGGAGAGTGCTGCTGCTGGGAGAGCAGGTTCCGGCCAGGGAGGGCAGGAGAAGGGGAGGGGAGTGAATAGGCAGCAGGCAGGTAAGCGTTGTGGCCATGACTGAGGAAGCCACGTGAGTGCGGCCTTGTGGACTGTGTTGATTTCAAGGTTTCTTAAATGAATCATTTCCGCATGGGTGAGGCTCAGGCTCTTTAGAACAGTTAGCAGGCAGGGCAACGGATTTTGTTCCCAAGAAGGTTCCCCCCGGGAGATGGTAGGAGCTCCATAGCCTCTGGAAGTTCACCCCTCACCCGGGGCACATCGAAGTCCCTTGCGGTGGAGCTGCAGGACTGGGAGTCAGGGCGGCCTGGAAGGAATTAGTCTTGTCCTGCAGCTTAATTGCGCCCTGCGAGTCGGCCCAGGCCAGTGCACAGGCGTGGGCACTGGAAGCAGCACTGCGGGGCGATGCCGGTTCACTGGGACTGTCAGGTGGACCAACCAGCATTAATTACTTGCTGATAAGGCCCAACCTGGCAGCTCTGGCTCACCACTTCCAAAGTGGAAATCCCATTTAACGCCTTATAATTCTCAGCTGCTTTGAACAGTGTTGACTGCTTTTTAGTCACCTCTCCCCTTCCCGCCTTCTTTTGTTTTCTTAGCAAAATGAAGCCAAGTTGGACGAGATTTTAAAAGAGATCAAATCTATAAAAGACACAATCTGCAATCAAGATGAGCGTATTTCCAAGTTAGAAGAGCAGATGGCAAAGATAGCCGCCTGAAGGCCGACCCCCACCCCCCAGAACGGGAGCAAGAACTCGTGCTTGGTAGCTGGTCGTTGGTGTGGTCCCAGGGAGGGCGCGAGGGGGCACTGCCGTTTGGAGACATTCATTTCCGGTTTGTCAGCCAGCGATAGGCCACATTCCAGTAAGAACTCAATTCGTCTCCCAAATTTGCAGAAACAAAATGTGATTTAAAAGCTGGGCTTTTTATCAGAAAGCTTTTTTGATGTTTTAAGTGTTTATGTGACTTGTTGAACTTTTAAAAGACAAAAGTGCTACTTTTAAAATCCAAGATACTCTGAATTTTAGAAACCCAACCAATTCTGATTCAGTGTCGTGCCCAAGTACCTTTTTTTAACAAATAGGGACCAATGCCACATTGCTTTTTATATTTCTTTTTTTTTTTAATGTTGCCAAAACCAAAAGTAGCTTTTTTTCTTTGTATTTTACTACTTTGCAGTATTTGTGTGTGGGGGTTTTTTTTTTTTCCTTAATTTGAAAGGGACAGCACTGTGTATGTTTATAAACTAAATGAAGATGAGATATTATTTTGTATAAACATTCATCTGAGAACAATCGGAGCAGTAGCCACACCGTGCTGGCTCGTTCGCAGCACAAACCCGGTCATCTTAATGACCGCACACAAGGAAGACTTGAAAAATCATGTGGATTCGTATTACCACCCCTCTCACTTCATTGAGTCTTCTGATCAAAAATGCTCATCGTGTCATTTCCTGTCTTTCCTTTCTCCTAGAGATTGGGTGGTTGTACCAGAATGGAATTTCGCTTCTTGGTTACCCTGTGCTTCAGATGATTATAACCTAACCTAAACTAGCATGTGTTTCTGCAGTTTGTTACCTGCGTAGGCTCTGCTGTAGTCATCACTCTGAACATCACGTTCCAGGTTTCGGTCAGTACTTGACAAGGGCGCCAGGACAAGAAGACACCAGTACTGTGGAATGTTCCTTCTCGCCCATTTCAGCAGCTTGCCAGCTCTCGAGTACAGGGGGGACTACAGACTAGGGAACTGGGAGGGGGTGTTGGCCTTCTGTGATCCTCTGCTTTCCTGCATGTCCCGTGCTGTCCCCGTGCTGTCCCGGAGGAAGAAGTGGCTCCATGCACCACCAGAGCCCCTGCCCTGCCCTCTTCCTCATGTAGGCAGCCACCTCTCTCAGGGCTCCCCCCACCATTCCCCTCTCCTTCCAGCCTTTCAGCCCTAACTGCATTCCACTAAGGTGAGGCCAGGGGGTGCTACTGAATACGGAGACTTAGGAGAATGGTCTACAACGGAGCGAGACCAGGAACACGGATCTCTGGTGTAGCTTTAACGTGCACAGATGTGTCCCTCTGCACCCTCCACATAAATTAGCCCGCTCTGCCCCTGCTGCTTGCACCCAGGCCATGTGAAAGCACAGAGGCTCCCCCGACTCAGGGCGGAGCCAGAGGCCGAGCTCTGATCACCTGTCCATCCCAGGGTTAGCTAGAACTTCTCTCTGTTTCCAACTTTTCGTATTGCATGTTTGAGAAACAAGATTTAAGGACCTCTGTTTTGCAAGGAGTGAGTGTGTGATTGAACATGAACGTGTAGTGCAGTTGGGACCACGATGGGAACTGGTTTGCATACATTCCTGCTGGTGTGGGGGTGGGACTGGCTAGATGCATCTAAGTGCAGGGAACTGGATGGAGGCAGGGTGTGGACAGGGGTGGGCGTGCACAGCCACGCTGGGAGTGACGTGTGCATAAAAAAGGTACCATGTTCTTAACTGACGTTGGGATCGCTGTCTCCATAATTTCAGGGCATCTGAATGTTCGGTGTGGCTTTGTGTGAGTGTACGTGTGTATTTTAATATTGACGTGGATAATGAGACGTAAAGAAAGCAGTAATTATGGTGACTTGTACATGTTTCTTTACCAACATAATCTGCTGAGGGCCTTCGTTTTTAAGATTCAGAAATGTTTTAAGGTTCTGATGTCAAATGAATTAAGTAAACAAAATTGTTGCTGATGCTGGTGAAACACCACAGGGACCGTGGTTCAAAGAGAAGAGGGAGGGCAAGGAAACGCTGTCCTGACCTTAGTGTGTAGCTTGTGACTTATTTAATGCGCGATGCCCAGTCAGGCTCAGAGTTGGTGCCTGAAGCATTGTGGTTTATTTTTCCTGTTGTGTCTTTTTTTTTTTTTTTTTTTTAAAGCCGTGCTATCCCAGAGAAGAACCAGTGACTTACTCCTAGATCGGCTCTTATAGAGCGGCCATAGTATTCTGTCAAAACACTTGCTTCCATTTTCAAAGATAAAAAAAAATCATTGATTACAAAACGGTGTCCGTGTTTATTTCACGCCTAGCGGGCTTTGAGGCAGCTCACACCCCCTGTCACAGCTCTCTGACTCGGTGGAACTTGCCAGGTGACTGTTTCCTCTCCAGCGGTAAGTGTGGGAGGAGTGTGGGTGGGCCGCTCAGCTCCAGCAGGAGGGGACACGTAGTGGGGTGCTCCTGGGCCCGATTCCAGCAGGCCTAGATGTGTGAATGCTGCCCGCGGCCTTCGCCGGGGTCGGACCTGGGCAGATTTCCCGATCTCGGTGGCCCCTCTTCCTCATCCTGCGTGAGGGACGAGCGTTCCATTCCAGTGTAGATGAGACGGATTCCTGGGTCTGGCCGCTCGAGTGCCCCTCGTTGTGTGGCTGCCATTGTTACTGCTGGGAGCATATGTCCGGTCGGGGCCTTTCAAAGCATTCTTTTCCTTCAGTAGAAGGAAAATTCTCGTTTGGGGCTGTGATTTTTATCCCAGCAGAAGGTTTTCAGGGTCATTTGAATGTCATGGTCCTCTTTCAAGGGCTTCCCTTTTTGCACTAAAACATTGTCTCATGGCACTTTAGTGACTGTGGTGAAGAATTTCCCACTGTTTGGTTTTTCTAAATGGTGTAAGTGTGATGGCCACTTGGCACACAGCTCCCCTTCCTCAAATACCTTCTAAATGTGCTGTCGTGTCGGAGGAGAGTGGTGGCCAGGCCCGTGGTCGGCGCGTGGTCACAGGAAGTGGAAGTTGGCGGATGCTGTCTGCAGCCCCGCAGTGCCCAGGGTCAGGGGGGAGACGCGTGGTGTGGGGTGTTTACGACTAGCTGGTTTGCCCACTTGGCACCTTGCTGCTTTGCCAGAAGACTTAATGAATAGGTCACCGTGTTGGCCCCAGAGAGCCAGCCAGGCCCTGTTGAGGGAGAACTTCCCTTTCTTTAAAGGTGACTTCCCTTGCTGTGCTTGATGTTGTGTCTAGAAAAACTGTCGGCTCCTAAGAATCTGTTAACTCTAAGTGGCCCAGTCGGTCTCCTTTTGCTGGCACATTGGAATGTCCTGCAGCCATTGCTGGGTCACTGCCTGTGTTGTCATCATCGAGGACACACCTTCACTTACTCAGATGGGCTGTACTTGTCCAACCTGGACAGTGCCCTTTGTTCCTTTTTTTTTTTTTTCTTAATTAAAAAAAAGTCGTTTCTGCCACTGTTAGAAGAAGTTTGTGGAAATGGGTACAGCCTCTGTAGAGGGCAGGCAGCATGGCAGGGTCTATCAGAAGTCTTAAACGTTCGTTCTTTTGACCCAGGATTTTGTTCCAAGGAAACTAATGGGAGATATATTCAGGAATTAGAAGAGTAAGAATAAGTCCAGCAAGATTGGTTAATTTATTGTCACATTCATACATTGTAGTTCTGTGCAGCACAGGTGGCAAACACGAGGCCCGTGGGCCGAATCCAGCCCTCCACCTTGTTTTATCTGGCCCGGCACCTTGTTCCTACCCGGCACCACCGCCAGACTCCTTGCCCCTAGTTAGTAAGGAGTAGTTGCATTTACACAGTCTTAAAGTTACATCTGGCCCTGTGAAGGCAGCGGCGAGGCTGATGTGCCGCACCCCCCCCCCCCCCCCCCCCCCGCCATGAAAGTGAGTTTGACACCCTTGCTGTGCAGTTACTGGAAGCCGTGCATTATTATTTCAGGGTGTTGGTTGGCCGCCACCAAGTATATTGCAAGTGCCCCACAGTGAACTGTATTGCTAATGTCATCAGAAAAGTAAAATTTGTGTTTAAAAAGAATTCCCTCCAACTCTCCCTGCCATGAAGTCACTTTGAGGTAAATGACATTAGTTAGCTTATAAAAGTACTTTTTCAAAAGTAAGATGGGGGAGGGGTGTCAAGTCCATTAGGCCTGTTCATGCAAACGTATAAAAGACCAGGATTCCTAGTCAGGAGGCTAGGTCTAGCTCCATGAATAAAGATAGATAAGATAAAATAACTACCCCAGAAGGGATTGTTTTGGGCAGACTCTTTTAAGGGTATAAGTATATATGATGTATATATTTTTAAATTTTCTTTAGATTTTTATTTATTTTTAGAGAGGAAGGGAGAAAAAGAGGGAGAAGAAACATCAATGTGTGGCACACACCCCTTACTGGGGACCTAGTCTGCAACTCAGGCATGTGGCCTAACTGGGAATCGAACCAGCGACCCTTTGGTTCACAGGCCTGCACTCAGTCCACTGAGCTACACCAGCCAGGGCTATATGATGTATATTTATGTGTAGAATAAATGCCACAAATGTTACTATGTGGACTTAGCAATTTCGAGTAATCCTTATGTAATTGGATTTTTCTGAATTTCTAAATTTCCTATAAATGTCTTTATTCCCAGAAAGGAACTGTTAAAAGTAATGTGTGCATGGTGAATGAGTAACACGTTAAAACCAGCATCCTAAGTCAGCAGTGGGGAGAAAATGCTGTGGCTACATGAAGTAGCTCTGGGTGCAGAGACTCCTTTGAGCCTCCCGGCGACACAATGCACATTCTTAATGGAGTCAATAGTTAAATGAAAGGAAACTCCCCCCCCCAAATTTATAAGGAAAAAGTAAGTTCCTTCTTAATCTAGACTTCAGACTTGGGGGAACATTTTAAATCCCAAAGCAATGGAATAAATCACATGGGGAAAGATAGATTGGCTCCATAAAAGTCAAATTACATAAGACTTTAAGATATCAAAAAATGAAGGCCATACACACTGGGAAGTATACTTCCAACCAATATGGTATGGGACAATGTATTTTAATGCTTAATCTCGGTCCCAGCTGCCACTTCTGGCTGAAATGGGGGTGGCATCACCTCCTTGGCACAGTGTATTTGATTTTAAGTCCAAAAGGCAACATTCCTGGTCCCCCCACCCCATGAATGTAATCCACCAGCAAATGGTTTGTCACAGACTTGGAGGTGGAAGGACTTTGCTGGGAGACACTAGTCATAGCGTGCTTTATGAACGTCCTCCAATTGCAAGTTTCTGAAAGGTGGAAGGGAGAAGCGGGAAGTGAGACACTGCTCCAGCTCGAAAGCTACTCGAGGATAAGGTAGCTGCTGAGTTTGTGGGAGTGGTTGACGTGGAGGAAGGTGATTTTAGGCTGGTGGAATCTTTGAAATTCAGAGTTATCTTATTGCATGGAATTGAAACTGGATAAGAGAACTGATTTTAAGAGCCTGAGTAAATGGGGGATGGGGCATAGAAGTTTGGGGTGAGGAACAGCTCACATGACAGACTGCATGCATGGTAAGGGACCTTGGCAGGTAAAGCCTCTCCGTGGCCCTGGGCGCCTGGGGTCAGAAGACAAGAAGGGCCTCCAGTGCTCAGCTCAGAAGTCTGCAGTTGAAACGCAAGTGGACAGGTCTCTTCTGTTACCAAGAGAAACTCGTGCGCTCTGGAGTTTGGGGACTGGCCACTAGGTGCTTAGGTTTTTCTCTTCTTTTAATGGGGGCTTATTCACATCTCATTAAAGACTAAATGGTTTTTTTGGGAGAGGATTTTGTGGTTTTGCAACAGCACTGTGGAGAGATGATTGCGATGGGATCCCAGCAGGCAGTTCTGCTGTGGGGTCACAGAGACAAGCAGTGTTGCAGAGGGGAGAAGCAAGGGGCTCACCTGTTACCAGGTGGTGTGTGTGCATGCTGGGGCCTCAAATACACACGAGGCACCTTCCCCACCTTCACGGCCAACCTGTGATGCAAAAAGACTACAGTGTAAAGGGATCACACACAGGTGCCTGGGCACCCCAAGGTGCTCTGGAAGCCGAGGGGGTGCGGGTTACCAAATTTGACCTTCACCTCCTCCAGGTGCCCCTCAGGTCCTAGCAGTGGGGCTCACCTTCATCATAACCCTGTCTCATTTCTAATCCTACCTAATCCTATCCACCCGCTGGACATGGTTCTGCTCATCCTGGCATTCGCTAGGTGAATATTTTTTTTTTTATAGTGACAGTATAAAGGTCCTGGAGAAAACTGTGGAGTGAATGGGCAAATAAATGGTCTAGCAAGGAAAGGTGTTTGAGCTCAGTGCCCTGCGGGCTGAGAAGTCAGCCATCGCGATTTCAGCAATGAAATCCAAGCTCTGAGGCCACAGTGACGAACCTGAGAACCGGGAAGCTGCCCAGTAAATAACAGGAAGTTGCTGCAGATTTGTTTCCATGCCGAGGTGCTCTTTGGGTCGTAGGAGGTAGACTAAGCATCTCACGGTTACCAAATGCCTTAGCTGTGTCCTGCCGCCCTCAACTGCGGTTTCAGAATGACAAGTGAGTTATCACTCTGGCTAGTTTCTACTACAGGCAGTGTTATCAAAACATCAGAAAAGATGGCAAAATGAAGGTTTTTTCAATTACATTTATTGGGGTGACATTGGTGAGTGGAGATTCTTATCTGAGCCCCTGCCAAAAACTTGCTTATAGAGACCAGGCCATTTTTTGACCTGGTTCCTCTACCTCTACCCACTTGTTCCCTATTTTGCTTCCAGAGTGATGTTTTCTAGAACAGAATCTGGCAAGATTTCACAGGAGACCCAAGTCCACACTCTTCAGCCTCTCTTCTCTGAGGCCCCCCTTGGCCCCAGCCTCCCACCCTACCTGATTCCCATCTCTCAGACCCCACATGCAGGCTGTTGGCGATGCATGTTGGCTCCAGCGTCAAACTACATCCTATTCTAGCTACTTTTTTTTTTAAGATTATTTTTTTTAGAGAGAGGGAGAAAGAGAGGGAGAGCAGCACTGATGTGAGAGAGAAACATCGATCAGTTGCCTCTTACATGCCCCCAGCTGAGAACCAGGTGTGTGCCCTGACCGGAAATCGAACTGGCAACCTTTTGGTTTGCAGAAGGATGCCCACCCTGCTGAGCCACACCAGTCAGGGCATGTTCTAGCTTCTCACACTTCCACTCTTACCCTTCTCATCTCTGATGTGGACTGAGCTCCTGTAGTAGGGTTCTCCAGATAGGGTGGGTCCAAATATACTCATTTATAGAGATTCATTGTAAGGAATTGAGTCACACAATTATGGAGGCCAAGTCCGGAGATCTCCAGTTGGCAAGCTGGAGACCCCGAAAAGCAGGCGTTCCAGTTTGAGTGTGAGGCAGACAAAAACCAATGCTCACAGGCCATCAGGCAAGGAGGCCCATCCTGGCCTTCGACTGATTGGGAGAGGCCCACCCACGGTGCAGAGGCCGGTCTGCCCCTCAGTCCACCCAGTCACATTCATCTCTCCCAGCAACACCCTCACCGTTTGACCAAACCTCTGAGCACACTGGGGCCCAGTCAGGTTGACACGTGATCTAACTGTCACAGCTTCCCAGCCAGCTTCCTGTTGTCCCCTGCTTTAGTCTTGACACCACAGCCAGAGTAACCTCTTCAGATACCGAGGCAGGGGTGGGCAAACAGACCCACGGGCCAGGTCCAGCCCATGAGCTGAGGACAGGTTTTACATTTTTAAGTGGTTGGGGGAAAAAAAAAGAATAGTGACAAGGAAAACATGAAATTCAAATTTTAGTGTCCATAAATAAAGTGAGTGGGAACAAAGCCACATCCACTTGTTTAAGCATCATCCACGGCTGCTCTTCCACATTTGTAGAGCAGCCGTGACAGAGACCCTATGGCCAAAAGTGGAGTATTTACTATCTAGTCTTATTAAGAAAAAGCTTGCAGACCCCCTATGCTTAGACTTAAAACCCTCCTTGACTTCTCATCCCACTCAGAATATGAGCTCAAATCCTCACGATTGGCAGAGGCAACCTGTCCCTGCAGACCCTCCAACCTCCTCTCTGGGGTCCCCACTCTGTTCGCAAGGCGTCTTGCCTCTGAGCCTTTGCATTTGCTGTTCTCTGGACTGCCTGCCCTTCCCCCACTTGCAGCATCTGCACAGCTCATTCCCCTGCCGCCTTCCCCATTACACTGGATTACCATCAGATCTGTCGGCTCATTGAGTTTTTGACTGTCTCCCCCAAGTTCAATGTAAACTCCGTGCGGACAGGCACTGGTTTCATTCTCTATGGCATCCCTAGGGTCTGGCGTGTTGTGTCAATAAGTGTTGAATGAATGAGTTGAAAAATACAGACATCTGGGTAGGGGGCATCTATTGGGTTATCTGTGGCAAAAATTTGCTTGCAGAATACAGCCCTCCCCTCACCACAGGTGACCCCAGGCTGGGCCAGTGAGCCCCTTGGAGTTCACTACCTCCAGTGCGTCATATCTGAGTTTTCATTCGCAGGGGCCTGGATGTTGGGGACTCCAGGGATCCAGCAGGCAGAGCAGGGGTGCAGTGATGGAGGAAGGGCTTCTGGGTCCCTTTTGCTCCCTAAGTCCACACCTAAGGTCCAGCTGCTTTTCTGACCTTAAATTCCATGAGATACCCCCGGAATCCTACTGCCACCTAAGCCAGTTTGAATCAACCCCTCCCCACACAGGTCTGCTTTGGAGCCCCTTGAGACCCAGGGCTGTTCACCCCCATGCTGCCAAAGCCTCGCGCTCGGGTTGGCTGTTGCAGGCATGGATTCCTTCAGCTGCTAAACCGTTCTTGTGAAATCACCGAGTCTGGAACATGGTTCTAGATTAGATTGCCCTCTGACATTCTAGGTTTGGGACCAGCCCCTGCGTCCACCCTTCCATGCCCATGCTGACCCAGTGACCCCTGGGGAGTCCTATTCTTCACTCTGGAGGATCCGGCTTCACTCCGCAGGCCCGCATCCCAGATGCCACTCCCAGATGGACAGCCAGAACTGGGGCTGAACTCCCAGAAACTGCAGAAACTCCCTGCAGTTCTGTTCCCATTTCAGAAGAGGAATTGCGCCTCAGCTGCAGGGGCTTCAGAGTGGCCATTTCCCCTTTAAATGATTCCAATAGCAGAGGAATCCCTTCAATGGCAGAGGATAATGGGGGGCAGCAGCTGGTTATCAGGCCTCCCTTCCCTCCCAGGGCTGGGCCTTTCATTGGAGCGGCTCTGTTCTCTATGAGACCTTTGCTTTCATTTGATCAAAGGTCCCATGGCTAGCAGGTAAATTGAGAAAGCGCTGCCCCAGAGAAAGGCCGCCCAGCTGGGCTGCCCAGCCAGCTGGACTCTTTCGGGAGAAAGTGTGGGCCTGGCCGGCTGGACGACCTGAGCCCTTCCCTTCAGCTTCCTAGTCGCGCTGGGGAAAGCAGGCCTGGTCCTGCGAGAGACAGCCCCCTCGTTTTCCAGCAGTTTTCAGGGAGACGAGCAGAGGGTCTGACAGGAAGTGGGCATCATGTGGGGAAGGAGCCACAGAGAGCTCCCAGCGAATTACAAATAGGCGGTCAGATCTCAGCTCTGCCTGGCCTGCCACAAATTTGCAGGATCCCACACGTGTTTAACTCCCCCACCCCCATGTTCCTTAATAACTGAAGGCATGCTTGGCCAGCTTATGCCTGGTAAATGCCGGGCGGGAGCTAAACTGGGTTGGCTTTGGCCACCTAATGCTTCCTCTCTTTGTCTCTATGGCATGACGTTTTTTAGGAGTATTCTCGTCATTGGTGTGAACAGTTCCCCGGTCCACTGTCCACCCAGGTACAGCAAAGGAGCAGCACGCGACCAAACAGACCACTGCGCAAGCACGGCTGGACAGGCCGTGGTGACCGGTGCTGTGGTGAGACCGTGTGGCACATGGGTGACTGTTAGGCGTGTCCCCGTACAGGCAGACCATGGATGTGCTGTGGGTTGGGTTCCAGACCACCACAATGCAGCAA
The DNA here is from genome assembly GCF_022682495.2 of Desmodus rotundus. Lineage (NCBI taxonomy): Eukaryota > Metazoa > Chordata > Mammalia > Chiroptera > Phyllostomidae > Desmodus > Desmodus rotundus. Next base: position 12,041,899 of record NC_071393.1, read on the forward strand.
GTCACACGAATTTGGGGGTTCCCCAGTGCGTGTAAAAGTTATGTTTATATTATACTGTAGTCTATTAAGTGTGCAATAGAATTATGTCTAAAAAACACACCCTAGCTGGTGTGGCCTGGCTGGAGTGTCGTCCTGTAAACTGAGAGGTCACGGGTTCGGTCCCCAGTTGGGGTGCAAGCAAGAGGCAAATTGATGTTTCTCTCTCACATCGATGTTTCTCTCCTTCTCTTTCTCCCTCCCTTCCCTCTGTCTCTAAAGCTAATAAGCATGTTCTCAGGTGAGAATAAATAAATAAATAACAATGTCTTAGTTTAGAAATAACTTCACTGCTAAAAAAAAAAAAATGCCAGCCAGCCATTGTGGGAGTCTTCAGCAGATTGTAATCTTTTGGAGGGTCTGGCCTCGATGTTGATACTGCTGACTCATCAGGGGGTCGGTTGCTGAAGGTGGAGGCGGCTGTGGCCGTGTCTTAAAATAAGATGACATCGATTCTTTTCACGAACGATTCCTTGAAGGTCACTGGTCACAGAGCACCATAACAAATACAGTAACGAGAAGGTCTGAACCCTTGCCAGACTTAACAGAAATGGGACACGGAGACGAGAAGCGAGCAAATGGCACGGAGAGACCTGTTCTCTGCAGGGTTGCCACGCCCTTTCAATCGGTAACACGCACACACAAACAAGCAAACACACCAAAACCCCTTCCTCAATGTACCTGGGAAGTGCCATAAACCGAGGCGCAATAAAGTGGGGTGCCCCAAAGCGGGGTACAGTGAAGTAAGGTAGGTCGGTGCAGGGACCCCACCCAGTGGGGCTGCAGCTTTCCTGTGGAAACGAGCTGTGTGCACGGCAGCGAATGAGCCTCTTGGCACAGTCTGAGCCCCGCCTCCTGCCAAGCAGGCCCCTTTCTGGAGGGCTCTCCATTCCCAGGCCTCCCAGCCTTTGCCTGTGCTCTGCTCTGTGCCTGGGCTGCACCCCCAGCCTGCCCTACCTGTCATCTCAAGTGCCACTTCTCCTTGGAAGAGTCTCCTGGCACCCCCTCCCCCACCCAGGATGGGTTAGGGGCCCCTCCCTGGCTCGCCACAGGGTGCCTCTGTCATCACAGTGTCATTGTGGTCTGTTTATTTAACAGCTTCCCCACCCATGGGGGGCGGGGGGGCTGAAATTGCTTGGCTTTGGGTCTGGGCACATCCAGCCTGGGGTGCCCAGGTGGGCTAAACGAACAAATTGGAAAAGAAAATAAGCAGGCCTTGCCCCGTGGCCTGGGCTGCAGCCAGAGGGACCACCTGTGCGCCCAGAGAGAACATTTGGGTTGCAAAAGAAAGACTCCCCATCAGGGTCGCGAAGTTCAGGAAGGCCTGGGTTGTGTGTTTTCCACCCCCACTCCCTTCCTGGGCAAAAAGCCATTACTGCCCTCTTCTGCATCTGGTTACTCCCTCCCAGGACACGGTCCCTTGTCACCACCACTCTCCTTCATCTGTGGTGTCAATGCTGTGGCCTTCCTCTGCTGGGTCCCCTCAGTGGCTGCTCCCCAGATTTCCATGTGGTTCTCGGTGTTTTCATGGTTACCGGAACCCAAACATGACATCAGGCCCTGCAGGCCCCTGCCTCCCACCCCGACCCAGTGCAGTCAACATTGTCACTGAAGCTGTCACAAACAAGGAGGTATGGGCCATCACGTGGCCCTGAGTAACCACATTCTCGCTTCCTTTTTTCACACTCGGCCGTTGGGCGTTGGCAGGGTCTAAGACCACGGCAGGGGGTGCCACAGCAGGGCCCTGCAGCGTGGGCTGGGTCCTTGTCGCTAAAACAGAGAAGCCACTTCTCCTGGGCCCACAAGGCAACTGTCCCATGCTCTACTGAGCACGGTAAGTGTTGGCTGGCTTGTAAAACCACAGGGAGTGGCTGGGGTACCCCAGGGGCCAGCAGTTCTGCCTGGCAGCTGAGGGCAGGTGGGGGCAGGCCCTGAACTGTGGCCCCTGGGGAGGGAGGGCAACCCAAAAGTCTGGGTACTGGGACCCAGGTCTCCCTGGAGTGTGTCGCCTCATTCTGCTATCTCCACTGGGGCTTGCTCCCCTCCACTGCCATCTGCCCTCATGGCTTGGAGACATTCTGAATTCAAAAAAAAATTAGAGAAATGGGGAGCATTTCCCTAAAACCATCCCACCCCCCCTTCCATGGGTAGGAAGGACACCGGGGCCCAAAGAGGTGAAGGGATTTGCTCAGGCGCAGAGCTGGGGTTGGGCCCGGGCGACTCCTCGGAGGCTGCAGGATGTGTCCAAAGCTGCCTCCTTCGTGCTTTTTCATTTTTATTGTTTATTTTTTTAATCCTCACCCAAGGATATGTGTCTTGGTTCTAGAGAGAGAGGGAGGAAGAGAGAGAGAGAGAGAGAGAGAGAGAGAGAGAGAGAGAGAGAGAGAGAGAGAGAGAGAGAGATTGATGTGAAAGAAACCGTGATGGATTGCCTCGCGCATGCGCCCTGGCCACGGTCTTCTGGCGCCCGGAATGATGCTCCAGCCACAGACCCCCTGGCCAGGGCAATTTGCACTTGTTTTGTTTTTAATAAGATTGAGGAAATGACATGTGTTCATAGCCAATTATTAAAATATTAGAGTTAGGATACAACTGCTAGCAACCCCCCCCAATAATTAGAATACTCTTAATTTGTATTGGGGTGCTTTAGGGACAAAAAGGAAAACGTGGGGCTGGTGGCTCTCCTGTGTACACACACCACGGACGAGGGGCAGGGCCCTGGTTACCTGGAACTCTCCTTCTTCCTTCCCGAACCCTCTTGCTTTCTTTCCCCTCCTACCTCTGACTTTGGGTTCCCCAGGCCAAGCCTCTCAAAGTCCCTGGGCAGGTTGCTCGGGAAGTGGCTCCCTGGCCTCGAGCCCCAGGAGTGGCTTTCTCAGGGGGTTGCCTGGGCTGGCCACACCCTAAGGGGCAAAGGCCTCCTCAGCAGACTTGACTAGCAGCCTCGGGAGAGCGAAACCCGGATGTGGGGAGGGCTGGGCTGCAGGGCTGCCAGGCTCCAGGCCGCGCCTCCCAGGAACCTCCGCCAGGCCAGGGCATGGCCTTCAGAGGGGCCGGGAATCTTCGGAGAACGTTGTGCCCCTTCTCAGCAATGAGAAAACCGAGGCTCAGAGGGGACAAGCAGCTGCTTCAGGTTGTAGGTCCTCAGGGAGCTAGCGATTGATGTGGAGTTCTTAGACCGGGGCCCGGCACGGGGTTGACACTCCACCTCCACAGGCAGGGTCCGGCTGGAGTAAGGCCTGCTTAGGTAGGGTAATAATATGGGTGTAATAATTTATAGCTTTAATTTGAACATTCCACCTAAAATGTCATACAGTGTGCTTGAGTGTGATACTGTTATGTGACAGGATTGCATACTTATGACGTAATAAAAACGGGGTGTTATTTGTGCCGGACCTGCACGTGATTTACAAGCCGGAGGAGGCCGAGGCTGTACCCTGCACCCAGGGCTTCCTCCTGGCCCTCTCTGACTGACAATGTCAGAGTTGTGTCAAAGCTGTCCCAGGGCTGGGGACTTTTCAGGGAGGTGGCCCTAAATGCAGGATTGACAATGTCAGAATGACAATGACAAGAGCTGGCCTTTATTGAGCCCTTACTACGTGCTAAATAGGCAACCTGGACCTGCTCACTTCAGCCCCCAGCCCCACGAGGTGCAAATGCTACCATCGTCCCCGTGCTCCAGCCAGGAATCTGGGGCCCAGAGAGGTGAGTCCAGTCGCCCAAGGTCACACAGCTTGTAAACCACAGGGCTGGGACTGGATCTGGTTTGATATGGATTTGATCCCTAGTTGGGCCAGGCCCCGTCCTGTCTGCAGAAACTTAGACCTGCACTAGGATTGGGGTGTGGTGGGGTGTCACCTGGGCCTCCATTTGACCGACTTGTGGATTCATAGCCTTCCCCTCTCTGGAAGCTGCTCAGCCCACACCCTGAGAGGCTCAGTCTTTCGGATCCTGAGGTTCCAAGAACTTGAACATTGGGACTCCTGGGGTCCAAGATTCTGAACGGGAGGTCCCGAGTGTCTAGGAGTCCCATGGGCGTCTTTCCTGAGCCCAGGGTGGCTGCACAGTGCGGGTCCCTGGAGCTAGGGTGTGGGCTCCCCAGCAGGCTGCCCAGCCCCCTGAGCCCAAGCTGATTTCAGGGCGAAAGATAGGAAATAGGCAGTGTCTGACCCCCTCCCGTAGGTAAGTAGAAGACAAAAAAGATGTAACAGCTCTTGGCCCCTGTCTTGGAGCCCCACCCGGCCCCTCCTGTGGTAAGTGGCTGTCTTCCTGCCAGCTGTAGACAGACAGGTGGAACTCGGGGCCTGGAGGAAGTGGCTCGGAGCCTCGCTTTCTTAATCTGTGTAATGGGCATCCCCCCAGCCAGGGTGGAGTGAAGAGGGAGGAGGTCCCCTCAGACGATGAGAGGATGACAGAGCCCCCCCCACGGTGAGGGCTTCGCAATACAGCTTTCGTTGTATTACACTAACTTTATTTCACCAAATGTTTGAGTTACTGTTCCACTGTTCATACCCAGTGCTCGCGCTCTGCCCCTCTTCTTTCCTTGCTCCTTGTGTGGCCCCTCAGACCCTCAGAACCTCTGGGAGCCGGTTTTCTTCCCATTCCATGGGCTGGAGCTGGGCCAGCCTCGGCCTGGTGTGGCCCCTTCCCCTTGAAGCCTGTGGAACAGGACAGCAGGCCCCAGGATGGGGTGACCAGCTGCCTGGCTTGCCTGGGACTGAGGGGCGTGGGGACCAGGACCAGGGATTTCTAGTGCTCATGTCAGGGACATCCAGGACAAGCTGGTCGCCCTACACGGGCCCAGGCAGGGAGATGTGGGCTTACTTTTTTTTCAAAAATCCTCACCCGAGGATGTGTCCGTTGACTTTAGAGAGAGAGGAAGGTGAGAGAGGGAGAGGAGCGTTGATGTGAGAGAGAAACATCGATTGGGTGCCTCCTGTATGTACCCAAGAGCAGGGATGGAAACTGCAACCTAGGTATGTGCCCTGACTGGGAATCGAACCCACAACCTTTTGGGACACGGGATGACGCTCCAACCAACTGAGCTACCAGGCCAGGGCCCAGTGCACCCATCTGTTTTCTCAACAGTGGGGAGGTCTCGGCTCTCACACAGGACCCTGAAGCTTCCCTACCTCTTTGTGGGGGAGGGGGAGGTTGCCATCTCTGTACCCTCCCTGGGTGTACCTTTCCTCTGCTCCTCTGCCCCCAGGCCCAGAGAGAGCCCCCCAGACAAAATGCCTCCTGCTGGATGCCAGCCTTGGGAACCTTCCCTGCAGCATCTCATCCCAAAATTCTTGTGACCATTCTTTGAAACAATTGTACCTATTCTACGGGTGAGGAAACTGAGGCTCGGAGACCGTGAAGTGACCTGTCCAGGTCACACAGCTGCTAAGGGGTGCCCCCCCCACCCCTCTGCACGCAGGGGACGGTGGGGATGGGAGCAGGGTTGAGGGCCCACCTTGGGAACAAACCCCGGCCCCTTCATGGTATCCTCCCAGCCCCCAGCCTGTAGAAAGAGGGGCCCCAGCTCTCTCAGATGCCTCTCCCCACCCTGGAGCTGGTGGGTTGGGCCTCGAGGTGGGTTTGCCCCCTCTCGTTCTGCCTCCAGGAAGTGACTGACAGCCAGGCGTTCCAGGAACTGAGAACTGAGTGGGGGTGGGGGGTGAGTCTTTTCATAATTAGGGAACAAGGCTCTGAGCTGGTGACTTCCCCCTAAATTCCTCTGCCCCGGGGAAAGCGGGGCCAAGGTTAGGCGGTATACTCTTCTCCCAAGTGGGAACTCCACCTCCAGAAGGCAGGTCAAGGGGGCAAAGAACATGTGTGCACGTGCTCATGCATGTGTGTGGGACACATTTATTAAGTGCCTACTGTGAGCCTGGAACTTTTGAATCCACATCATCCCACTGCATTCTCTCAACAGCCCCATGAGACAGGAACTGTTTGTGGTTCCCATTTGACAGATGAGGAAACCGAGGCTCAGAAAGGCAAAGATCTGTGTGAAGGCCATCCAGTGTGTGAGAGGCTCAGCCAGGACTCCAATACCTTTCCGTCTGACCCCATAGTCTGTGCCCCCAACCCTGTGCCCTGCGTGGCACCCAGTACATAGGGCCTTCAAGGCCCTCCTTATCCCTACTCTGCCCTCCCCCTCCCAACTGGGTTCCCGTCCCTAGCCACAAACACAGCAAGCTACGCTCTCTGCCCAGCCTTTGCTCCATCTGCCCCACAGCTGGGTGAGGTCTCCCCATACAGCCTTCCCGTATCCTCCCTGGGTTCAAATTCGATCTCTGCCACTCTCTAGCTGTGTGTCTTTGGGCAAATTGCTTCACCTCTCTGAGCCTCCCCCCTCCTCAGTAAAATGAGGATACCGGTAATTGCAAGGGCCAGCTGTGTCTGGTGCAAAGCTCATGACATTTGGTTTGAGAAATTGTTTTAAGATCTGCTCAGACTGCCGTTTTAGAAACCAACGTAATTCTCACCAACAGGTGAAGGAGGTCAGGTTGAGGCTGGAAGCTGAGGGAACTATGAGTAAGTTATAGTTACTCATGGGGCGCTAAGCACCTGCTCCTCGCTCCACAGGGAGGGTACTGGAAATCATCCCAGCTCACCGTGCCCCAGGCGCTGTGACAGGGGTGGCACACTGTGGGAGGGTCTTATGTCCAGGGACCCAGAAATACCTGAATCCTGGCCTGGAACATAGCTGTATCCCCTCTAAGGCAAGATTCTAAATCACACAAACTCCAGCCAGGGGTGAGAAGTGTGGGGAGAGAGAAAACAAAGAAGCACAAGCGGTCACAATGCCAAGAAGAAAGACCAGGGAGGTGGCCCGGAGGAGAGGCACTGCCCTTTCGGGCTACCTGGTCTGGAGGCCAAAGGCAATACTAGAACGGACAGTGACCTACCCACAGGCAAACGAGGTGACTGTCAGCTCCCCAAGGGCAGACTGGTCTGAGAAGGTTTTGCTCCGGCCCCTGAGAGCACAGCAGATGGCTCTGGGCCCTGGGGGACTTACAGGATAAGGTTTCCAAAAGAATCGAAGTAGCTGCCCCAGGCCAGAGCTCATGGGAACAAAGTACTAAGGACTTTGTGGGTATCACCTCATTTCAACTTCACTACAGCCCCTGAGGTGGGGGCTGCCATCCCCACTGTGGACGCGAGGACTTAGCCAAGGGGGGCCAAACCCAGCTGAGAAAAACTGAGCATCTGAGGGACAGGCCAGGGCTGCGTGGGGCGGGAGCCAAGACTGGGGGAAGTGGAGCAGAGGGGCAGGATCAGACCCCAAGAGGCCTCCGGAGTCCAAACAAGCAGCTTTACCCCGAAGACCTGTGGTCTCCGAAACCTTTTGCGCATGGACGCCACCAGTGGGTGTGCCCATGGATCTGTTTATGAATTGTATACAGGTAGTGCTCTATTCATGTTATATTATAAATGTATACACACATGAAAATTGAGAAGGGGTGACAGAAAAGTTCACTTTACTAGAAGATCTCACATTTTCTCCCTGCACCCCAGCAGACGGTCTTGCCCAGAAATAAAAAGCGTTCATCAGAAACAGTCGGGAGGCGAGTGGTTTCTGTGCACCACGGAGAGAAGGTTGGAGCCCCCCCACGTGCATGTGTTCATGTCGGTAAATAGTGCGGCTGCTATTTGCGTAGGGCCTGATGTGCGACGGCACGGGCTTGGTCACGAGGGTGCCTAAAGCCACACGTCTGCCCAGGCCAGACACACGCCCGGCTGTGGCCATCCAGAACTGCAGTCGAGGGTGCTCAGCAAGCCCAGCGGTCAAGCTGTCCTGATGTCCCCTCTGTCTGTGTCCCTCCAGGTGCCATGCCTCTGCAACTCCTCCTACTGCTGACCCTGTTGGGCCCTGGCAGCAGCCTCCAGCGGTGGGACACCTGGGAGGATGGGGCCGAAGAGGCCGCAGGCCACCTGCTTGACCGGGGCCGGAGGCAGGTGGACATTGGGGACGAGGACTTTGACACATACGATCTGTCTTATAGCACAGACCCTCCAGAAATGTTTGAAAATGATAGCACAGAGGCTGCGACCCTGAGCCCCAACCTCCAGGCTGTGACGGGACTGTTGGGGCAGAGGGATTCTGCAGGGCCTGGTACTCTGGGGGTGGCCGGAAGCATCTCTGCTGGCCTGGATGCAGGAGGGGCAGCCACTGGGGACCTCAGCACGGAATTTGTGACAGTGGGGATTCCCATCACACCAGTCTCTCTTCCCAAAGAGCTGGTCACTTCAATCCCTCCCATCACGGAGGCTCCATCCACAGAGCTGGTCTCCGTGAAGGCCCTGTTCATGGGGCCAGCTGCCACGGAGGCCCTGACCATACAACCCATGGACACGGAGGCCCTGGCCACACAAACCCTGGCCATGAAGGCCCTGAACACACAAACCACAGCCACAGAGGCCCTGGACACACAACCTGCAGCCACGGAGGCCCTGACCACACAACCCGCATCCACAGAGGTCCTGGCCACACAATCCGTGGCCACGGAGGCCCTGACCACACAACCTGTGCCCACGGAGGCCCTGACCACACAATCTGTGTCCACAGAGGCCCTGACCACACAACCTGCGTCCATGGAGGCCCTGACCACAGAGCTGGCTGCCACAGAGGCACTGCCCAAGGACCCAGCCACCATGAAGGCCCCATCCACACGACCTGCTACCACACAGGACCTAACCACAGCCCGTCTTGTGCCCTCCGATCCCCCTGGGGGCACCGCTGTGGCAGTCAGCAGTTCATCTGATGGCTTGATCAAACAGCAGAAAAACAGCCAGGGTCTCTCCCCCCAGAGCCCTGTGTCCTCCAGCCCCACCGCCAGCCTGGACTACATCCCGGTGAAGCACTGCCTGCTGGCCATCCTGGTCCTGGCCCTGGTGGCCACCACCTTCCTCGTGTGCACTGTGGTGCTGGCTGTCCGCCTTTCCCGCAAGGACCACATGTACCCCGTGCGCAACTACTCGCCCACCGAGATGGTCTGCATCTCGGCCCTGCTGCCCGAGGGTGATGAGGGGCCCGCAGTCACCGCCAATGGCAGCCTGCCCGCCACCAAGAAGCCAGGCCTAGAGGAAGGGTCTGGGGAGGACCGTGAAGGGGACGACCTCACCCTGCACAGCTTTCTCCCTTAGCTCCCCCTGCCCGACTGCTAGAGCAGGACCCCTCTCTTACCACTCCCACTACTGCCCTCCCCGGCCGCCACCGCGCACCAGGCTTAGGCCATGCATCTGGGCTTCATCTAAGCCCCCCGGGGGCAGAGACCTCTAGGGCAGGGCCTCTGGCCCCTCCCACAGGACAGTGTGCAGCCACAGTCTCCCCTTCCTCCTGGCTGCTGGAGCGTCTCTCTTCTGAGCCCAGGGAAGATTCCGGCCCCTGCCCTCGCCCCACCGCTGTTGTCCCCTGGTGGCCACGTTCGTCATGCATTTTGGGGACAGGTACTGAGCAGTGTTGGGTTCCCGAGGTCACTTCCTGTTGCCGCCTCACTGGAGGGCAGCTTGAATTTTCCCAGATACCCCTCTGCAGAGCCCAGGGGGAGGCCTTGCCCTGGAGGGCTGGGGGAGGCTTGGCCAGTCGAAGGCTACACACTTTTCTGATGCTGTGTGGACCAGCAAACGTCCTTCTGGTGACAGAGTAACCCCCTTGGCCTCTCTTGCCTGCCTGTGTCCAAGCTGCAGGGCGGGCCCTGTCATTTAAAGTGTGGGGCCAGCAGACTTTTCTTAAAGGGCCAGGCAGTAAATATGTTAGGTTTTGCAGGCCACATGGTCTCTGTTGCAACTTCTCCACTCTGTTTTCATCACGGATGCAGCGATTGTAACATGTCATGAATAAATATGTTTGGCTGAGTTCTAATAAAACTTTATTTATAAACAGGCGGCTGGTTGAATGAGTCTCTGTAAGAATGCGGGCCCTGATTTGATTTAAGCACAGGGTGACCAGAGGTCTCAGCTTGCGTGAGACTTTCCTGATTTGGGCCCCGGAAGTCCCACATCGTGAGAAAACGCAGCCCCAGCAAATCAGGACAGTTGGCTGACCTCTTTACGTGGCCCTTACGATGCGCAGTGCGCGTGCATCGCAGCTCTGGAAGCCCACCTTGATACTGAGCGTCGGAGCAGAAAGCCAAGGCTACCGAGGTGAAGCGAACCCCGCCTCCACCCCGCAGGGGCTGGGCTGAGTGGGGACACGAGCTCTGGATCCCCTGCCTCCCAATGCCTTGCAGCCTCTTCCCACAGGAAGAGGCACCCCCCGCCCCCCTGCTGCGCAAAGGGCGCACTGGTCTACTTTCCAGAAGAGGAATAACATTCCTCTCCGGAGACTCCTGTAGAAAAATGTCTCCAATGGCCTCTGCGGAAGCGAAGGACCCCTCCACTCCAGGACATAACCTGCAAAGGGAGATTTCGGAGAGAGGCTTGAGTCTGGAGGTCCTGGCCGCGGCTCAGGAGAGGGGTGTTGGGAGGAAGGGAAGGGACTGGGGCAAGCAGGAGGGAGAACGGCGGGAAACAGTCAGTGGAAAGTGGAGGAATGCCTGTCCGCCTCCCCACCCCCGCCCTGAGCCTCTAGAACAAGTGTGAACCGCAGGGAAGGTGTGTTCAAGGCGCTCTGGTGGAAGAGGGGTGTCCGCTGAGGTCAGGGGCCGCCTGCCCACGAGAAGGACGGCTGACGCGTTAGGAGCAACACAGCACTCACTTCCCCCCGCGGGAGTGATCCGAAAAATCAGCTGGGGGACCATCATGGGTTTGGGGACGTGGGGAACATCTGTGCACTTCTGTCGGGGTCCTGTTACCGCATCCCTCCGGGCAGAGAGCAGGTTTCTCTTTGTCCTAGGGGTCCTGGAATGTCTGATTTTCTCTATCCATTTCTCAAGGTGCAGAATTTGTCAGTGACGACCGGTGCTTAAAGCAGCCACCAGGGGGCGCCCGGTACCAGCTCTTAGCGTTGTTGGCAGCCTGGTGCTTCCTCTGGTTCAGTGTTTGAGGATGAAGGAGAAGGGACTGTGGGAGCTGCAAACCCAGTGGGGTGCAGGTAAAGGCTTAACAACTGGCTTCCTTGTTGGATTGGCACCCACGCTATGATGTGTAGTGCCTGCCAATTTCCTTGGTGCAAAATATCCCATGGCCGATTTTGAGCAAGGAGCCCTTCACGTGCTCGATGATACAATCGGAGTAAATCAGGAAAAGCATAGGGAATAGCCGAATGCGGTGAGGTAAGTAGGAAGTGATGAGTTCTGAGTATTGAGGACCTTGGTTTTCAATGTAATATGATTGAACTTATGAAATAACGGGCTCACCAAATTCTGAACATTTGACTCTTGGCTCTCAGAGTCAGGCCAGTTCCTGCACACCTCTGTCCCCTTCCTGCTGCCCTGACCTCCCGTAGCACCCAAATCACCCAATTAACCCATTTAGCAAATGCAGCCTGAGTGCAAACACCTGCAACATCTCCCTGAGACCCCTCGAACAGCCTGGGAAGGAGGCACTAGCATCCTCCCCACTGTACAGCAGAGAAAACTGAGGTCACCTGACCCAGGTCATGCATGAAGATCCGGGACCCAGGACTGAATCAGAAAGCCACGTTCTTACCACTATGTCACCCCGTCCTTGAGATCACAGTGGGGTTCTAGGGGAATCCCACGTCCCCAACTCTCACCCCTGCTGGCCAGACCTGGCTCCTGGAAGTTCCCATCAGTCACCCTTTGTGGCTCCTGGCTGCTAAGGGGAAGACAGTGGCACTTGGGAGGGTGACAAAGTTGAACCCAGCCACCCTCCTTGCCGAGAGCGGGACACAGCAGAGCTGGGGCCTAGGACAAAGGGAGATGGCTGGGGACAAGGAGCTGGCCTTTACTGGGCAGTGACTGCATGCCCAGCCCCACGCCAAACCGTTTATCTGGATGATCTCATTTGGCCTCACGAAAACCCCTTGACGTGGTACAGTAATTACCCCATGTTACTGCAGGGGAACTGAGGTGCAGAAAGCTGGATGCTCCCTCCACCAGGACACACTGCTAAGCAAGCAGACTGCTGACTTCAGCTCTGATGACAGGGAAGGACGGCCCGTAGACAGGAAGTGGGGTGGGGGGTGGCATGCTAAGTTTATTCCAGGTCCTTTTGTCTTACGAGCTCAGCTCTAGCTCAGGCTGGTTCTTTCAGCCGCTGATCCGGGCACAGGTTCCCCAAACTCATCCTCCATATCCCACCCCCACTGGCACTCGATGGCTGTGGCATGTCCACTCTGAGCCAGGCCCCATGCTAGGTCCTCCGATGCCAGGAGAGCAGATCAGGACTGGTGATGCCCTTCAGGGGATCATGAGTCTAGAGGCACAGAGAGATGAAGCACGTGATCACCCAGATTGTGGCTGGGCCCAGAGTCTGGAGGAAAGGGGCTGGGGGCTCTGAGCATGTGCTATGTGGCCAGAGCTTGGGGGTAGAGTGCGGAGGAGCCAGGAGAAGGTTTGAGCCTTGAAAAATGTCGAGGTGTTGACGTGGGAGGGAAGATGGAGAGAGAAGGATGTTTGAGGCATCGAGAACAGCATGGGGAGCAGGAGGTGCGCTGGGGGCACGGACCATGCCTGGCTGGCTGCAGGGAGGAGGACAAGGCTGTGTGAGGATGAGGGGGGCCCGGGCCAGAGAGGGGGTGCAAAGAAATCACAGAATCGAGAGATAATGGGGAAGGCCAAAACCTCGGCATGTGAGGCACCACGTGTGAGTTTGGGGCGCAAACAGGGTTGACCTTGAGGACGTGTGTACTACATGCCGCTCTGCCCCCCACCTTGGCAGGCACAGGTGGGCAGGGCGCTCATTGCTGGGCTTTGGGGGGCACAGCCCACCCAGCCTCTCACAGAGGGCAGCTCAGCAGTTGAAGATGGTGCTTTTCAAGGACGTGGAGGAATGCCACTGTGTCATGCTAAGTGAACTCAGCCTCGGGGTCCTCCTCCGTGAAATGGGATCACAGTAGTGTCACTTTGTAGGGACGTTGGCAGGATTAGTGAGAGAAGGCACGGAAAACACGTGGCCCAGTGCCTGGCACAGCGCTGAGTGCGCGACAAGCCAGAGCCACGGTGGGAGGACCATCGGGTGCCGAAAAGGGACCAGAAGGAAGCACACCGAACTGTTGAGAGGTCAGCCACCAAGTGTGGGATTGCTCCTTTCAACTTTCCTGTCTTCTCCTAGTGCTCCTCCACAGACGGAATGAAACCATACGTGTTAGGAAATCTGGGGGTCCCTGGCCTCCCCAGCTGGTGAGTAGGACTACCTTCCTATGGCTATTAATGTCCACACAGGAGCTCCCTCAGGTGGTGGTCCTCACCCAGTGGGGCTGGGCCCCCAGGGGACGTTCGGCAATGTGCGTAGATACTTCTGGTGGTCCCTGCTGGGGGCTAAACCTCAATGCTGCTAAACCTCCCGGAGAGCACAGGATAGCCCCCCACGTCACAGAGGCACCTGGTCCCACGCATCAGCAATACTGCTCAGCACTGAGAGCCCCGCAGAGCTCCCCTCCTCGAAGCTTTCTGGAAACCCAGAGCGGCTTCCGTGTGGCCATGGACTTGGTTGTGGAGGGTCTGCCCTCTTGGTGGGTGGAAGGCTGTAACCATAGCCTCTCCAGCTCTTGCCACCCAGAGCCCCACAGAGCTGGAACCCTCGTGACCAAGGTCGGCCGAACCAGGATGCTTCCAGTGAGCCTCGTAGAGGGTCAGACGTGGTGTTGCTTTGGCCAAGAAAGGAGGAGAGAAGGAGGACCCTGTGGCTGGAGACTGAGCACGGAGGTGGTGCCGACACAGTCCTCTTTCCCGGGCTCATGGACCCTGCGGGGGGAGGGGGGACATGCAGGTGAGCCATGTGCCTGCCCCCCCCCCCACCCCAGCCTCAGCCCTCTGGGCTGCGCCCTGCTCTCTAGGCGGAGTTCTAGCAGGAGATGCTGTTGTCCTGACTTCGGGCCCCTGAGAGGCACAGGCTTCAAGCGATTTCCTCCAGAGTTTCAGCAGCGCCTCAGCAAGTGGATAGGTACAATAGGATGGCGGTCCCCTCATCCCACCAGCCACAGCTTCTGGACCCCAACTCCTGCCCCGCTCAGACCCCCACGGCTCCTGTTGGCAAATGTGCTGGTTGGATTAGTGAAGGGAAGCTCCCGTCACCTCTCACTTTCACTCTGCTCTGGCCCCACGGACCTTGCTTGTTCTTCTCCATGTGTTCCTGCCCCAGGACCTTTGCACTCGCTGTTCCTTCTGCCTGGTCCTCTCTTCCCAGACGTCTGTGTGGCTGGCATCTTCTCATCCCTGGGGTCTCCGCTCGAATGTCACCCCCTCAGAGAGGCCCCCTCTGCAGCCCTGCCCCAGTCGCCCTTTATAACTCTCTCCTGGTGACTGTCTGCAGTGACCCTGTGGATGCACTGAGTCTTGCTGGGCAGCCTATGGGCCTCTGTCTGTCCCTGTGTTCACTCTTCCATTGTCCCCACACAGGGCCCCGCTCACCGTCAGGGCTCAGGAAACCCTGAGTGGATGAACACATGCCGGGGAAGCTTTGCAAGGGCGTGAGGACGCAGGCAAGGCAATGGGACCGACAAAGACTACCTGCCAGGGTGGAAGCTCACGAGGTCCTTCCGTTTAAGGCTTGGAGTGGGGCAGATCTGGTTCAATCCCCCACTCCACCTGTTAGCTCCCACGCAGGTGAAATGGGGAGCAGCATCCTCGCTCCTCCTGGGGCTGCGGGGAGGGTGGAACAAGCACCTTCCTTCCAGTGGCTGGCACACCGTACTTGCCTAGTGGGTGCCCACCCGGGGAGACGCAGCCCCTGGCTACGTGGGGCAGGCGTGGACCCGCTGAGGGGCGCCGCTGAGGCTCCACGCCCCCCAAGCCTCCAAGCCCCGCCCCTGTGGTTTGGGGAGCCAGCCCTGCCGCCTAGCTCTCTGTCTTTTAGCCTAAAATTAGCTCACAAATTCCTTGGCTGCCTGGCTGGTGCTTCCAAGCGACAATTCAAACCAGATGTTTCCAGCTGTTGGGGCCCATCCCCCTAGCCAGCACCCACGTGAGTCCTGGCTCGGGGAGGCGGGACCCAGCCACTGTGCGCGTGCAGGAGCCCTGGCTGCTGCGTGGCGGGTGCTGGGGGGTTTGCAGGGGTGCTGGGGGTGGGGGCGAGGGTGGTGGAAGCAAGCCCCAGGCCTGCACACTCCTCCTAGGACAGGGCGCCCCTCCCTGACCACAGACCGACCTGTTGGTGGGTGGGACTGGGGCTGCTAATTGCTCTACCCCTTTCTATCCAGTACCCTTAGGAAGCCTCTGCTCTGTGCCAGGCGTTTGCGTGTGCGCGTTCCAGGTGGTGTGACAGAGTCTCAGTCCCAGAAGTCACTTGTGTTGCTGTTTTTTATTATTATTATTATTATTATTATTATTATTATTATTATTATTATTATTTAGTGCCAGGTGCCAAGGCTCATTGTCTTCTCACACTGATCCAGGGATAAGGGTGTAATTATTACCCCCATTTTACAGATGAGAAAATTGAGGCCCAGAGTGGCTGAGAAACTTAGCCCAAGGTCACGCCGCTCTGCAGCAGCAGAACCCAGAGCTCCCCGGAGGGCAGGAGAGCTTGGCTTCTCCTGGGTGGGCTGAACCTCCTTGCTGAACCCCCTCGTGGCCCTTTCCCCCGCAGTGGGTGGATCTGGGTGTCAGGAAGACCGTCACTGTGAGGTGGCCCCCGGCCCAGGTGCAGAAGGCCAATTCACGCCCAGAGGAGGTGGCTCATCTGGACAGCCCGGGAGCCCGGATGCCTGGGAGCTCGGTTCCTGGTCCCTACTGAGTCTGAAGCTGATGGTCTGGGCTGAGGATCTGTGTGACCTTCTTGGGGGCCTCACATGGAGCCCCTTCCTCTCTCCAGGGATGAGACCCAGAGCCCTCTCTTGGTCAGGGCCCTGGAGAGAAAGGGTGGATGGGGGGGTGCTGGCATAGAGGACAGGGAGTGAGGTGCAGGGTTTTGCAGATGCGGGGACGGCCGGCCTTCTCCACTCCTGGGAAAAGCCAGACCCCTGCAGGTGCCCGCAGAGGCCCTGCTCTGTCAGGCCCGGTGCCCCCGACCTCACTTCCTCCCGCTCTCCCCTCACTCACTTGGTTCCAGCCGCACCAGACATGGTTCTTCTCCGCTCCTGGGAAAGAGCAGGGCCCCCCCACACCCCGCCGGCCCTCCCTGTGCCTGCAAAGCTCTTCCTCTCATCACCTCCCTGACCCCTGTCTCCTGTCCCTCAGCCCTTTGCTCCAGTGCCACCCTTCCTCTGCTTGGTTTTTCTCCGTGCCCCCTGCCACCATCTGCCATAGCATCTACACATAGCCAGTTATCCTTGTAAACGTCTTCCTGGGGGGTGGGGAGAGGAGGGGAGGGGAGAAGAAGGAATGAGGGAGGGGGCAGGAGAAGGGGAACAGGGGAGGGAGAAAAGATGAGATGGAAGGTCTCCGTGTAGAGTGAGGGGGGAGAGCAGGAGAGATGTGAGGGGCATACCGAGTGTTCAGAGTACTTAGGACCCTGAAGTTCAGCTCCAGTCCCTCCCCACTTCTCAATCCTGGCCAGCCCCCCCTCCTCAAAGATGGGGAGAGACCCCCCTTTTGCCAACAGACCTGCAAAGGAAGTTCAGGAGCATCCTCTCAATCCCTTCTCGTGATGGGGGTGGGGGGAGTAAGAGAGGTGGTCAGTGGAGACTCCTGGGGACCCCGGGGCGGGCGGGGGCACTGGCAGGGCAGGAGAAGGCGGCCAGGTCTGCAGCAGTGTGGTGCGTGCTTACATTCCTGCTCTCGCCGGTGCTTCCACCCCGGCTGCTGAAGCCGCACGGGCCCTGAGGAATGTAAATGTTTACAAGGCCGTGCGCAGCCGGACAGACCACCACCGTCACAGGAAGCCAGAGATCCTATCAGCTCTGGTCCCCCCCCCACTCCCCCCACCAAGAGAGGGATACAGGGTTCTTTATTTATTTATTTATTTATTTATTTTGAGAACTTTCAGTGAAGCCTCAGCCTATGGAAGCGCACACATGTGAAGTGTGCGCCTTGGTTTTTCCACGAGCCCATGTCACCACCACCTGGGTGTAGGTATCCCACGCTGCCAGCCCCAGAGGTCCCCTTGTGCCTCCTTCTGGTCAATACCCGTCACAGGTGGATGCTTTTTGGACTGCTGTCCCCAGAGCTTAGTTTTGCCTTTGTTCTAGAACCATGTAGCTGGAATCACCCGGTGAGAGTATGCCTTTGGGTCTGGTTCTCCCGCTGGGTATGCCTACGGGATTTGCCCCAGTTGCTGCGTCTCTTCCTCTCGCTGCTGAGAAGTGTCCCGCCAGGTGTTGGGACACTTCTGCCCAGACGTACCACAGTCTGCCCATCCGGTCTTCTGCGGTGGGCGTTTGAGTTGTCACCAGTTTTTGGGGGTTTTCCTGTAGTGGATGAAGCAACCACGCACATCTTTGTTTCTGAGTAGCTGTACGTTTTCCTTTCTCTTGGGTAAGCAGACCTAGCGTAGCAGTCAGGTTGCCGGGTCGTCCCGGAAACGTCTGGTTAACAACCGGCCCGACTGCACTCCGGGCTCCGGAGTGGTGGTTGTTTTCTCTGCCATCGGCAGTGGGCGAGCACCCTGGTAGTTTGCAGAGGGGCAGGGGGGCAAACAGATGGAACACTTACTTAGAATCCAAAAATGACGGAGCTTGGAGGAGGAGCCTCTGCTACCAGAAAGGGGAACTGAGGCTCTGGGCACACAGTGCCTGAGGGGCAGAACCAGGAGCCAGGGCTCGGCATCTCCAAGCTCTGACTGCTCCCTGGTGAGAACGCATCAGCACCCAGTCTCGTTCCTGGGAGGAGGCCTACGCCTAGCCCTTCCTCACCTCAGGGCCTTTGCATGTGCTGATTCCTCGGCCCAGGACGCCGTTCCTCCTGCTCCTTGTGGGATTCCGCTTACTCTGCAGGTACTCGTTCAGATGCCTCTTCAGAGATGACGGTCCCTGATCACAGTTCTGAAAGAGCTGCCTAAGCACCCACCCCCACCCCCTCTAAAGCTACTGCCCCTCCTCATCCTGTTAACACTTGGTAACACTTAGCAGCGTTGGATTATCTTCCCAATTTGCCAGTTGACTTGTTGCCCATCTGTCTCCCCTGCAAGGAGGTCCCTGAGGCAGGAGCTGGTGCAGAGCAAAATCAGGTCGGTGCATCCCCTCCCTGGGCCTCCGTTTCCCCAGCTGTAACACGGGCAGACTGGACTAGGGTCCTTCGGCCAGCGGAGGAGATTTACGGAGTATCTGCTATGTTCCAGGCACTGGTGCTAGTGGTACGTGGACAAAAAAGTCCCCGATTCTGGGCCCATGAAGTGGACAGTGTAGAGAGACACACACAGGCCGCTACAGCCTCATCTGCTCAGCGCTCTGAGTGCGGAGTCTGGGTGCAGGGATTCAGAGGGACTGATCTCTCTCCCCAGAGGCTGGGGTTCAGGGAGGGCTTCCTGGAGGTGGTGATGACTGAGCCACAAGACATGCAGGGAGGCGGTCAGGCTAGGTGTGGGGAATGCAGGGATGATGCTGCAGGCGGAGGGAACAGCCTGCGCAAAGGCGTGGCCTCTCTTGTTCACAGCGCTCTCTGCTCCTGGCAGCTGGGAAGAGCTGAGAAATAAGTGAGCATCCCGCATTTACAGATGGGGAAACTGAGGCCCAGGGAGGTTTCACAGCACACCTGGAGCTCTGCCCTGCCTGGATGAAGCCCACCCTGCCTCTCTGGAGCACCCAATGGGAGGCTGCTCCACGGGTGTCCCTCTGAAGGCCAGGCCTGTGGGGCCGCAGCTCCAGCCTCTTGGGCCACATGAAAGGCTTGGGCTATTTTTTTCCCAGAGCGCGGGCCCTGGTGGCCCCAGGAGCTACGTAATTAGAGGGGCCTCTGAGAACAGAGAAGCTGGAGCTGGGGACTGTGGTGGACCAGGCACCCGCCCCAGGTTCAATGGGGGAGGACCCTGGTGAGGCTTGAGGAGGGTGGGTTTGGCCCTCGCCCTCCCTGCCTCCTCGGCTGTGGCTGCTCAGCAGGGCGGGGGTCACTGCTGCTAATTGCATGTTAGACACAGGGTGAGGTCTGAAGGCTGGGCAGAGGGCCCATTGCTCTGTGCCTCCGAAATTACAGGTTGCAAATGGGTGGCCCAGCCTGCTGTCTGCCACAGGTCTGCCTGTGTCCCCTTGGAGCCGTGGCAGTTCAGGCCACGGGGATCATCCAGCCAGGCTGCGGAGCAGGTCCTGGAACCATAGACTGTGGGATGTGAGACCCTCAGAGAGGACAAGGAGTGGCCGGAACAAAATCTCAGAGAGTTAGCTTGTCAAAACGTGGGAATGCAAGAGTGGAGGTCAGAGTGGCCATTGACACATCAACAAGCATTTATTGAGCACCTATTGTGTTCCAGGCACTGTCTTAGATGCTGGAGGTAAGGCAGTGCACAAAATGGGCAAAGTTTGTGGTCCCCGCAGATCTGACTCATGTCTTACTCAATAATAATCTTTAGGAGCTGCCGTGAAGCTGCTGGGCTCCCATCCACCTCAGGGCCTTTGCACATGCTGTTCTGACCACTGGGGATCCTCTTGCATCGTTGCCTTCCTGAATACCTCCTCCTCATCTTCAGCTCTACAATCACTTCCTCATGGAGGCCTCCATGACCTTCGGGACCAAATAGCCCCCTCAAGGCTAGCCTCCCTCTGCCCCTGAGCTGTCTCATCCCACCTCTTCGCACGGTCTGCAGTTAGACATTCCCTTGTTCGTTTCCTTCCTTACAGCGGGTCTCCCCCCTACTCTGTAAACTCCGTGCCTTTGTTTGCTCATCACTGTCCCCCACGGCCTGATTCAGGGCTGGGTGTAAAGTAGACGCTGAAAGAAATTGTCGCAGAATGAAGAAAGTGTAGAATGTCAGCATGTTGGAACCTTCGTGCTGGCGGGCGCGGGGCAGACAACCCCGCATTTAGCGGCAGCCCAGAGAGGGGCAGCGATCAGTCCCGCCGCCCCCAGTGATGAGTGAGCTGGGGCTGGCACTCCTGGGTCCTTTTTGCTTCCATCGGGGACTGACGTCCTTGCTGTTCTGGCCTCAGGTTGCGGGTTGGGACCGTGGGTTGGCTGAAGGAGGGGGTGTTTTGGTGTGCATGTTGACACGGTCAGAGAGCCCTTGCGTGGGGCAGAGCCCCTGGAGGTGGGGTCACTGGCCTGGCAGTTTCATTGCCAGGTAAGACCCAGGGGCTGGCACAGAAGAAAGGGCTCTGATTCTCACCACACTGCTGGAACTCAGTAGGCCGCCCTGCCGTCAGCCTGTTTCTGCACCTGTCGGATGGGTTTCCCTTAATTTTTCACCTGTCCCGAAGCACTTACAGAGCCTGCGCAGGGGTAGGCTCGATGGGAGGAGGAGCCCCAGTGTTTGGAGGGTGGATGTTTCCGGCTCCCCAGGGAACGAGTAACAGGATTCAGCCACAGTGTGGGGGACAGAATGCTGCCCCTCCCCCAGAGAGGTCCGCATCCCAGTGCCTGGAACCTGTGAATGTGAACGTGAGTGTGTCACCTTACATGGCAAAGAGGGTTTATTTGCAGGTGGGATTACATCGAGGTCCTTGGACGAGGCTATTGTCCTGGATGATCGGGGTGGGCCCAAGGTCATCCCAAGGGACCTTAAAAGTGGAAGAGGAATTGGAAGAGAGAACCAGAGTTGGTGGAGTGACAAGAACTCAGGCCACATCAGCCAGCTGTGAGACAGAGGAAGAGGCCTATGAGCCGAGGAATGCAGGCGGTTTCTAGAAGCTTAAAAAGGCAAAGAAACAGTACTGGCCAGAGTGGCTCAGTTGGCTAGTGTCATTCTGTAACTTAAGGGTTGTGGCTTTGATTCCCGGTCCCAGCATGTACAGGAGGCAACCAACTGATGTTTGTACCACACATCAATGTTTCTCTCTCTCTCTCTCTCCTCTCTCTAAAAGCAGTGACAAATAGGCCCTGGCTGGTGTGGCTCAGTGGGTTGAGCGCCGGCCGGCCTGTGAACTGAAGGGTCCCCGGTTGGATTCCCAGTCAGAGCACATGCCTGGGTTGTGGGCCAGGTCCCCAGTAGGGGGCGCTTGAGAGGCAACCACACATTGATGTTTCTCTCCCTCTCTCCTTCCCCTCTCTAAAAATAAATAAATAAAATCTTTAAAAACTAAAAATAAAAGCAATGGAAAATATGTCCTCAGGTGGGGATTTAAAAGAAAAAAGGCAAAGAGGCGGACTCTCTCCCCTGAGGATGCCAGGATGTGAATGCAGCGATGCCGACACCTTGCTGTTAGCCGTTGTCGACTTCTGGCTGCCAGACTGCAGGAGAGAGAGCAACAGGGGAGGGAAATGGGGACAACTGTAACTGAACGACAATGAAAACCAATCAATCAATAAATCAACAAACAACAAGAGCAGGCGAGGCTGTGGAGAAAGGGGGACCCTAGTGCACTGTGGGTGGGAATGCAGACTGGTGCAGCCACTGTGGAAAACAGTGTGGAGTTACCTCAAAAAACTTAAAATGGATCTGCCTTATGACCCAGAGGTTCCACTGCTGGGATTATACTCAAAGAACCCCAAACACCAGTTCAAAAGAACCTATGCACCCCGATGTTCATGGCAGCATTATTTACAATAGCCAAGTGCTGGAAACAGCCTGAGGGCCCATCAGTAGACAAGTGGATCAAAAAACTGTGGCGCATTTGCACATGGATACTGCGCAGCAGAGAGAGAGAAGGAGCTTATACCCTTTGCAACAGCATGGGTGGAACTGGAGAGCATTGTGCTAAGTGACATAAGCCAGTCAGTGACACATACCATATGCTCTCACCTATAGAGAGGAACCTAATGAACACAAATAAACTAATGAGGAACGTAGAACCACAAGCATGGGGTCGTGAAACAGACTGAGGGGTCAAGGGCGGAAAGAAGGGGAGGGGACTAATTAAAGAACATGCATGAATGACCCATGGACATGGGCAACAGGGCGGGGATTGACTATGGGTGTGTGTGGGGGGCTGGGCAGGGGAGGGCAAAGGGGCAAAAACTGGGACAACTGTAATAGAATAACAATAAAATATATTTTAGAAAAAGAACTGTGGGCGAACAAACATGTGTTGTTTGAAGCTGATACGTGCGTGGTGATTGGTCGCAGCAGTGATGATAAACTCACGCACTGGGCCTCTGGCTGATACTACCCAGCATGCTCACGCCCTCCGTCTCCCTACTCAGAGGCTCCGTGTGGGGTGGGCCATGCTGGAGGCAGGATTTGAACTTGGGTCTATCTGCCTCTGGGTCCCGTACTCCTTGTGGGAGCCGTGCTGCCTCCAAAGGAGGAGCACAGAATGGGCCCTGTCTTAGGCTGGATGAACAACATTCTGAGACCTTAGCCCGGCTCCTGCTGACTTGCCCAGCCCTCCTTACCCTGCAGCCGCTCCGCCCCTGTGCACGCGGGGCCTTCCACCTAGATCACCTCTCCAGGCCTCCTCCAGGTCAGACTCCGCTCGTTCCCACCCAAGTCCTCTGGGAGGTGGTCCCTGCCTCTTTCTCTCTGTGGGCCTCTCTTTGTTCTGGGGTCCCTGAGCCCTTGGCCTGGCCTCTCTCCTGCCACAAATCCATTGTCGTTGTGCGAAAGAGTAATTTTTATGTGTCCTTCTCCCTGGAAGTCTCCGAGCTCCCCAGACACTGGGCTGAGACTGATTCGCCTCTGAGGCCTGCTTGGCACGGCGCCTGGTGTGCTGTACGAGTCCACTAAGGACACCTAGAACATTCCTTTGCTGAATGAATGAATGAGCGAGTGAGAGAATGGATACAGGGGCCACTGACCCACTGGATTCCTCAAGCCAGCCAGAGGTCCTGGTTCCAGCACCACTACTGACCTGCCTCAGTCCCCTGGTTGAGCTCCTGGAACTCATCCTGCCTCGCTGTCCCCATCTGTGCCCTAGGGTCACAGCCCCTGCACTGGCTGTACCCTTACCCCCCCCCCCACCCCGTGCTGGCCACACCCCCCTGGGGTAGAGCAGGCCACTGATCTAGAACACCACTTCCGATAAGAGCCAGAGAGGGCCCAGAAAGCTTCCCGCCCACCCCTGCCTGTGGGGAAGCTGAGGCTTGGAGGAGGTAAGGGCCTGACCAGGGCTAGACAGTGGGTGCCAGAACTTGCTCTCTGCCTCAGCCCTAGACCCTCAGTCAGGCCTCCGCTGATCCTGGGCCTCACACGCACCCCGGCTTCCACTCTGCACCCTGAGCCCCGGAAAACCTGAGTCACAGAGGGGAACAAGGACCGGGAACTTTCCTCCTTACTTCTAGGGGACTTCGAGCCTTCCTGACCTGCTCCTCTTTGGAAGGAGGGTAGGACGCCAGCTTGTTGTTTTGGGGGGCACTGTGGGACAGCCATGTCTGTCTGTGAGCTGTGGCCTACCCTGGGGACCCGTGGTCAGGGAGGAAGCGCCCCATCTGGGCTTCCCTGGAGTGTCGAGGGGGCGCCTGCTGGGGTGGGAGCCGAGGAGGGATGTGTGTGGCCCAGCACGGCCCCACCCCTCCCCCTGTCCCCACCCCAAACCCCTTAATGAAATCAAGCTGGCCCCGCAGCCAGGGAGGGAGGGAGGGGGCGGGAGGAGGGCGGGGCGGCCAGCCCAGAGCAGCGCCGGGCACGGGCACCGACTCTCTCTCTCGCTCCACCTGGCGGGAGCACCAGGCCTGTGTGCGGAGGGACTGGTGAGTCCTGGGGTCCCCTTCTCTGTCAGCGAGCCTGGGGGTGCCTTGCAGTGTAGGGACCGGGCCGGCGGGAGCGCTCTGGGGGAGCGTCTCTAAGTGTGTGTGAGTTTTGAGGGTGTGCTGGATGCTGTGTACGTGTGGTGTGTGCCGAGGGTGAGGGGTGGACTGTGTGGGCGCCGTCGATGGGCCTGCGCGGCCGAGTGTTGTCTGGGTGCCGCGGTGGCCTCGCTCTAGGGGGACGTGTCGTTCTGGAAAGTGGATGCCTGGTGGTTGCTTCCAGCAGGAGGGCGGTGTGGCCCGGGACTGTCCTGTCCTGGGGGGGACTTGCAGTGTGACAGGGGTTGCGTGTGTGCACGTGTTGTTGGGGAACTGGCGCTATGCATCCATGTCCGTGGGCCGGGTGTCTGTGCTGTGGACCGAGTACGCCCTCTGGGGTGTCTGGGTGTTGTGTGTGTGTGTGTATTTGTGTTGTGTGTCTACGCTGCAGCTGCTCTTTGTGTGTGTGTGTGTGTACTGAGCCCTTGGGACCCCCATCCCTCCCCAGGCCTGCCCTCCAAGGGACCCAGGTCCCTGTCCTCGGCTGCCCTGAGCAGGGGGTGCAGGGCTTCAGCCAGGCCCCCTCCCCCCAAGGCCACTAATTGAAGCCAGGTTTTTGTGGGCTGCCCTTCCCCCTCGGCTACCAGTCTCTGGGTGGGGGTGGAGCTGCTGCTGCGGCCCCTCAGCCTTGGGACTTGGGGTACCCCTGTCTTAGGGGTGGATTTTGCATCCTCTGTATATTCCTGACCTCACCTGGGGCCCTTAGGGTTTACAACAACGCACCCCGAGTGAGAGGGACCCTAAAGAGAGGCCCTGCCCCAGGCTGGGAGCCCTGGCCCGTCACCTGGCGCCCACCAGTCAGCACCCGCTGCGCTCTAGGCCCTGTAGTTTCTCATCCCGACACCAGCCCAGAGGGGCGGCCCCTACCCCCCTGTACAGACGTGGAAACCAAGGCCCTGAGAAGACGCACGGGACACACACAGCTGGAAAGGGGCCTCCTTTGGGGCGTTCTGAGTGGCCTCTCTGCGCAGGGCCCCATTCAGGACCCCACGCTGACAGGCTGTGCCACCTTGGGCAGGCCGTCCCCCGACTCAGCCCAGCTGCCTCCGGGAGAAATGAGAGGGCTGGCCCCACGCCAGCTCTTAGCGGTCTGTGCGTCCCCAAGTCCTGGAAGAGTTAGTCCCAGACAGGAGCTGCCCGGGCTAGTGCGCCCATCCTACAGAGGGGGAAACTGAGGCCCAGGGAAGGTAGGGCACTTGCCACATAGGGTCCCATGGCCATCCCCCTGGGGGGCCGGCCAGCTCCCTCACCTTGCCTGCACATTTGCTGGGGAGCCGGAGGGAGTGTGGGGTGTGGGGGACTCTGAGAGTTGGGGTCTTTGTCTTTAGGAGCCAGAGATTGTGTGGCATCTTTCTTTATCCTCTGTCCCCTCACCCCAAAGCTTCAGGGGCAGGGGGCCCTTTTCTCCATCCAGCTCTCTGCTGTGCCGCATGTGTGTGCATGCGTGTGTGCGTGAGTGCACATGTGTGCTCGTGTGTGTGTGGTGCTGGATTCCTCGGCGATCAGAGTTGAAGAGATCCCACCCAATGAGGTAAGAAAGCTGGAGGAGGGGCCGGGGGGGAGATGCTGACCAAATGTACACATCCGGTGAGGGGACTCACCTGTTGGCTTTGCTGGGAAGATGCTTCCTCTGTGAGCAGCTACTCTGTGCCAGGCAGGACCAGGGGTCCCCTCCCCAGCATGTCCCCAATTTACAGATGGGGAGACTGAGGCCCAGAAAGACCAGACAAAAGAGCTGGGCCAAGATGGAGCCAAGAGTCCCTACCTCGGCCTCCCTGGCCTCCCCACTCTGCTGCCCGCAGGGTACTTCCCAGTCGGCCCCCTGGGAAAGCCCCGTGGTCTTCAGCCACCACTGGTCGCAGTCTGCGGTGAGAAGCTTCAGCTACCATGTGAAAGGTCTCTATTGAGGCTGGACTGGAGGCAGAAGGCAGGGTGGGGACCAGTGAGACAAAGACCCCCGGATCAAAGCTCTCTGTGGAAACTTTGCCAACAAGTGCCAGAGAGAGGAGGGCCTGGAAGGCTCCCGCAGTTCATGTAGCATCTCAAATCTTTTTTCCAGCTGACAAGTGACATCAACCAGCGGGTGTGAGGCCAGCCCTGGGCAAGAGGGAGAGGGACGGCAGGAGAGAAGGAGAGAGGGAGGGAGAGAGAGAGAGAGAGACAGAGACAGAGAGAGAAACTCGGCGTCACACAGAAGAAGGTTCAAATCCCAGCTCTGACACTTACCGTCTGGATGTGCTTGGGCAAATCACTGTTTGTGTGTGAATCTCAGTTCCTCATCTGAAAAGCGGAGACAACGATGGTGCTGGGGCTTCTGCAGGGTGGCACCCACAGCGGGGCTCAGATGAGTGGCCTGAGATGAAAGGACAGTGGCCGGCTCACTAAAAGTGAGCCCCTGAGCCCTGGCCGGGTGGCTCAGTTGGTTGGAACGTCATCCCGTGCTCCAGAAGGTTGCAGGTTTGATTCCCGGTCAGGGAGTGTACAGGAGGCAACTGATTGATATTTCTCTCGCTCTTTCCTCCTCTCTGTCTCCCCCTCTCTCTGCCTCTCTCTCTCTCTCTCTTCCTCTCTCTCTAAAATCAATAAAAATATATCCTTGGGCGAAGATTAAAAAAAAAAGAAACCCTGAGTAGTGTTGCCTCTTTTTATGTCCTGAATTATCTTTTGTTCTTGCCATCTGAGCCCGTTTGTCTGAATTCATGTCAGTACAGTTCATTTCAATCCCTGCACTTTGGTTGGGAGGCCCTGGGGCACTCGGAACAAATCACTCAATGGCCTAGCGCCACTCCTACCTCAGCCCCCGAGTCCCCAAAGGCGCCGTTTCACACAGCAGGGCTTCAGGCTGGGGCACTCAGGGGCAACTGCAGTCGGGGCGCTGGACACCCGGCCTCCTTCTCCAGCCCAGAACCTGCTGTGTGGCTTTGGGCCTGCCCCTTGCCTTCTCTGGGCCTCAGTCTCCCCATCTCAGTCCCCAGAGAGAGGGCCTCGGGCAGGGGACCCTAAGGCCTTTCCATCTGGGAGCCCCTAGCCCCGCCCAGTTGTCAGGGTCCTGGGGCCTCCCCTGGGTCAGGGTGGGGTTCTCAGGGGGTAACCTGGGGGGCACAGGAAGGGGTCCCTGGGTTTATCAGAGCACCTAGGTGCACTCAGCCTGACTGGGAGGGTTTGTGATTTAGAAGCCGTGCTCCTCCGTAAACCTGGGCCGTGAGGAATTTATTAGTCAGCCGCTGTCTGGGCCAGAGTGGGTCTGGGGGTTCACGCTGGGGGCAGCTTTCCAACAGGAGCGGGGCATCGTGCAGCTGATTCTCATTTGATGATGGGACTCGGGCTCCAGTAGGCTCCAGCTTTGTCTCAGGCCTGGGGGGCGGGACCCCTGTGGCCTCCAGGTCCTGCTTTGGGCGTTGAGGCAAAGGTCAGCCACAGGGCAGATGCCCCCAGCATGCCCTGCACAGGCAGGTCCTCTGCCGAGCTCGGAAAGTGTTCAGGCTTCCAGACCTCTGAATCTTCCGGAGAAGGGAAGGGGACCACAGAGAGGCTGGGGGCTGCTGGGGAGGCTCCCCACCGGAAGGGGTTCAGCTGACAGTGACTCGGTTTCTCATTCACTCAGCACCCCATCTTCAAAGCCTGCTCTTTCTCAGCAAGTCACTGAACCCCTGAGCCTCGGTTCCATACCTCGAAAGTGGGGCCAATAACAGGACCTCCCCCATTGGGTGGCTGTCAAGATTCAATGAGAAATTCCATGTAAAAAACTTAAAATAGTACCCGGCACATTGCAAGCAGCAAAAGGGTAAATGATTATTATTAATTCAGTCAAGGTGATCGAGATACAGGTATGGAGCACTTACTGTATACCTGAGGATGCCAAGAGAAATACGATTCAGCCCCTGCTCTCCAGGGCCTCAGAGTGGAGCGGAGGGGGAGGTGTGAACCCCACCTGTGAAGGCACGGGGGTCCATTGTACGGTGGGGAGGCTCAGGCCTGGGGAAGGAGGGTGACTTGCTAGAATATGTTGTGTGTTTCCTGCACCTCCTCGGGGTCCCCTGAGACCCTGGAGTCCCTCCCTGACCTCTCTCCTGCCTCACTTCCCCGTAGGTCCCGGACAACATGCTTTCTGCCACAGCCTCCAGCCTCCTCGTGTCTCTGCTGCTGCTCCCGAGGGTCCTGCCTGCAGTGGTCCACTCTGTGCCCCTGCAGACCGCCTTCCTGGAGGACCTGGGGGGCAGCGGGGAGGCTGACGGGTCTTTGGCCTCCTCGCCGAGCCTCCCGCCACCCCAGACACCGGCCCTCAGCCCCACGTTGGTGGGGCCACAGCCCACGGCCCCGGCGGGCCCCAAGCCGCCCACCAACTTCCTGGACGGCATTGTAGACTTCTTCCGCCAGTATGTGATGCTCATCGCCGTGGTGGGCTCCCTGGTGTTCCTGGTCATGTTCATCGTCTGCGCCGCCCTCATCACCCGCCAGAAGCATAAGGCCTCGGCCTACTACCCCTCGTCCTTCCCCAAGAAGAAGTACGTGGACCAGAGGGACCGGGCCGGGGGCCCCCAGGCCTTCAGCGAGGTCCCTGACAGGGCTCCCGACGGCCGGCCAGAGGAGGCCCTGGATTCCTCCCAGCAGCTCCAGGCGGACATCCTTGCTGCCACCCAGAACCTCAAATCTCCCACCAGGGTGGCCCCGAGCAGCGGAGATGGAGCCAGGATGACAGAGGGCAAGTCAGAGGAAGAGGAGGTGGGCAGCCAGGAGGAGCACCCAGAGGCCCAGGGCCATGGGGCCCCAGCAGAGACACCACAGGCGCCGGAGGAGGCACTGTGCTCAGTGCCGGCAGAAGGGGCTGTGGGGGCCAGTGAGGGCCATGGGGAGCCAGAAGCGGCCCCCTTATTAGCCCAGGAAGCTGGGGACCCAGCTGGCCCCCCAGAAAGCCCCTGCGCTTGTGGCAGTGCCACCCCTAGCGTCTAACAGGCCCCCAGAGCTGTGGCCCTGACTGTCGGACCCCTAGGGGTCCCATCCTTGGGCACAAAAAGGTCCTTAACGCTCCCTGAAGCCCCCTTCTTGCCCACCCCCAGCTGCAAATCCCAGTGTGTCCGGATCCTACAATGGGTGGAGATGCTGGTCTCCGGTCCAACCCCCGGCGTCTCACCAAATTCCAGAACGTTTGCCCCTGCAGCCCCAAAGGGCTACATCCCCAAGCACAGCTCCTCTGGGCGTGGTGGGGCAGGGGCGGGGGTGTCCCCATTAGAGCCCGGTCCATTAGGAAACATGCTTTGCGGGTTCCTCGTGGCCGCGCCCGACAGCAGCGCTGTTCACCGAGGCAGCGAAGGAAAGCAGATGAATGAGCAGCTTTGGAAGACTTTAAATGGGAAACACAGAAGCACCCGGGCCGGTGCCGTCAGTGGGGGTGCCGAGGTGGGCCTGATTCATCAGGAAGCTTCTGCCAGGGGTGCCTGCACCCCTCCTGACAGGGCCTTCCATGAGCATTTCCCAAGCTGGGTTCCCTGGGGTACCCAGTGGAGAAAAAGATTCTGGAGTCCCGTGAGGTGTGGAAACTCAGTGTCTCGACTCCCCATACCCCCCACCCCCAGAATGCCCCGGGGCTCTCGCAAGTCCTGCAGCAAAGGGCCCGTGGAATCTGATTTCACTTAGCCTTTCCCAAACTGCTTTGACCATGCAGTACTTTTTTTTTTTTTTTTAAGCAGCTACAGTGTAAAAGCCGCAGAGCACACTTTGGAAATTATTGCTGCCCCGAAGGTGGCCCCAGTGTCTGCTGGGTTGGGGATGCAGGCTGTGTGGGCCCGGGCCCCCTCATGTGCTGCCTCTCATCCCGCTACAGCCGTGGGGACGGGGTGAATGAATTGCGCCTTTTGGTCAGACTCCCCACGCAGCCTGGGAGCCCCGGGCCAGCATGGGGGCAGCGTACTCTCTGGGAGCCTGAGCAGGGGCAGGCTTTCTGACGCCCGGCCTGGAGCAGCAGAGCGCCGGCCCCCCCACTCTGCTCCCACACTGTTGTCCGGCAGCCTGTGTCCACAGCGTTCTTTAGTCCTCGACCAGGGAGCCTGAGCTCCGTCCTGACTTGGGGAGGCTGGGGGCGGGGTCCTCTTCCCCGTCCCTCCGTTGGGGGCTGCCCCGCCTCTGCGCAGCTCCTGGGTGCTGAGCTGAAAGGAACCAGCACAATAAACTTTTATCCTGTCCTGAGTCTCAGTGGTTTTCTGAAGGGGAGTGAGCCCCCTGGGAGATGGGGGCATTTCCTCTGGGCTGTTCCATGGGTGTGGGGCAACTTTCTGGGGGAGACATGTCATCCAGGCCCTCGGGGCTGAATCGAGGGGAAAGCGGGGAAAGATGGGTGTCTCAGGGGAGTGGTAGTAGTGTCCCCAAGACTAGGCCCCAGCCCTGACTTGTGGCAGCCCCGTCATGGTCCATGGTGGCTCTGCTACTCACTGTGGACACAGGGCAGCCACCCACTCCCTGTGTCCCCGAGGAGCCATGGCAGTGGAGGGCCCCCCCGCTGAGGCTTCTGGGTCTGTGCCCCTGCAGGATGGCTGAGGGTGGGGCGTGTCTCTGCACCCACTCCCTCACGGGAGCTGGGGCTGGAGGCGGCCCTGGCCTTTGTCTCCTCACCAGCAGGCTCTTCCTCGCCTTTGATGGCAAGTTTCTGCGGCCACTGCCCCCCTGCTGCCCCGGAGCTGCCAGCTGGGATCCAGATGTGGCTGGGCCCAGTGCATGCTGGATCCCCGAGGTGATGGGGGCAGGGAGGCTACACCCAGGCCACCCCTCTCCTCCTTCGACCCCACGTCCATCCGGAGGGGGCCGGGGTTTGGGTTTCACAACACACAATGTCCTCTGTCTCGCTCAGTGGGAAAGGGCCCTCCCCTTCCGAGCCCAGGCCAGCTCCTGTCCAAGAACACAGGGAGAATCCCAATACCCACACTGAACACCCGGACACTGGGTGGCTCTGACCCGGCCACTCAACCTCTCTGGGTGTGACAAGCTCTCCACTGGCTCCTGAGCTCCTACAGGGCTGTGGCTGGGAAGGGCATTATGCTTCCCCAGGACCGGGAAACCAAGGAAGACAGAAGCAGGCATTGGAGATTCCGGGGTAGGCAGGGGTGCATTTCCCCAGCAGCTACGCCCTGGCCAGAAGCTCCCCACTAATGCTCCCCTGGGCCCTCTGGAGGACATTGAGTGGGGACCCTCACCACAACCAGCGCCCCTTGGAACTGTGGTCTGAGCTCCAGTGCAGGAGTCTACCTCTCCCTCACCTCTGAGCTTTTACAGCTACTATTCCTTCTGCCTAAAACACCGTTCCACTCTTTCCTTGCCTTGCTAACTCCCTCTCACTCTTTAGCTTCTGGCCTAGATGTCCCTCCCCCTGGGAGCCCTCCTTGATAGCCCCTCCCCCAGTGATAATAATGACTCCCACAGTGTGTGAGCACCTGCTGTGTGCCAGGCACTGCTCTAAACACTGGACATCATTAACTCTTTGAGACTCGCACCCCCATAGAGGCGGGCATTATTATTATTCCCAATGTCACAGATGGAAGAGCCGAGGTCCAGAGAGGTGAAGTCAGTTGTCCCGGTCACACAGCCAGGACTCCGGCCCTGCGTCTGACTCCCGAGTCTGAGTCCCGCACTGGGCTCTACTGCTTTTTTCTAAAGGAATGAAGGAATGAAGGAATGAAGCCTTTGGGAGAGGGCACAGCAGGACCCCACTCCTGCGTCGGGCCCCTCCAGTCTGCAGTAGAATTACTCAGGAGGAGCCTTTTCCGGGCACTCATTTGGCTGGGCACCAGAAGGAGTGAGCCATGGAGAGGGGACAGTGGTTGGGGTGTGTGTGTGGCTGTGGCTGGGTCGGGGGGACAGTGGGGCTTGAGGGTTGGGGTGAGGGGTTCCCTGTTCCCAGGGATCCAGGGACCTGCCAGGGCCTGAACAGGCCCCCACTGTCCCAGGGCTTGTAAAACCGCACAGCTGCCCTCCGCCAGGGGGCCTGTCCCAGGGCCAGGCTGGCTGTCGCCATAAAGGGGAGGGAGAGAGTGAGCAAAAACACCCTGAGACAGGGGCCCCAGCTCAATGTGGGCATGGGGGCTTCTGGGGATGTGTGGCGGGGTTGGGGTGCTGAAGATCCCCCTTCCCCGTGCCCTGCACCGCTCTGGTCAGCCTTAGGGGCTGGGTGTTCGCTGGCTGGGAGTCCTGGCCAGGGGCAGAGGAGGAGGGGCGGAGCTCACGTGTCCCAGGCCACTCTCCCCTGGGCACCCCACCTTCTGCCCTCTGGGGTGGATGGGCCCCTCAGTGAGACGCCTGGGTTCAATGCTGACTCCACCCTTTCCTGGCTGTGTGGCCTTGGGGAAGTCACCTCACCTCCCTGGGCCACCATTTCCTTGTGTATACAGAGATGGTACTACTCCACCTGGGAGGGGTCTCCACCTGCACGATGGGATGACCGGGGAGCTTTTAAAAAAGTCCTGACTCCTGGCCAGGCCGGTGTGGCTCAGTTGGTTGGGCATCGTCCCCTGCACTGAAAGGTCGCCAGTTCGATTCCCAGTCAGGGCACGTGCTGGGGTTACAGGACCGGAGGGCAGCCATGTTTCTTTTGCACACCAGTGTTTCTCGCCCTCTTTTTCTCCCTCCCTTCCCCTCTCTCTCTAAAAAAAATCCTGACTCCCAGACCAATGAAATCAGAGTGTCTGAAGGTTGGGCTGGGTGACTGTCACCCTGTTACCACTGGACAACTGTCACCCCAGGATGCAAAGCCCACGAGGAGAGGGGCCTGGGGCGCCGTGCACCTCCGTCTCCCCAGCACTCGGCACAGCGCCCGACACACAGCAGGTGCTCCGTGTGTGCGCGGGCACATGCGCCAGCCCGTCCACAACCACAGGTACGGAACCCTCTCCGTGCTTCCACCACGGCCTTGTGTGTGGCCCCGACCCCTCTCCCGATAGTGGGGTGGGGGACAAATGTTTACTGCATTTCATCGCGGGTCCCACTTCCTTGTTTTGGCCCCACCCCGCCCCCCTGGGGTGCAGGCAGTGACTGCCCAGCGCTGTGGGACGTCCTGCCTGTTTCTCATTCACAGGGGCTTGGAATCCTTGAGTCTGCCCTGCTTGGGGTTGGTTCACCCGCTGCATTCCCAGGTGGCCGGGGAGCAGGTAGCAGGGCCATAGACCCTTCGTTTTCCAACCGCAACTATTTAATGAGCACCTACTAAGTGCCAGGTACTGGGGACACACCATCAGCAAAACAGAGCTGAGGCTGTATTCTAGCGGAGAAGATGAATTCCACAAAGAATCATCCAGGTGCAACCACGTGACTAACGCCAGGAAGGGCCGCCATTCGCAAACGCAAACAGGCCATCCCGCGTGTCTGGGGCATTACTGTCTGTAGGTTTGCTGAGAAATAATGGATGCACACTCGATGTGCACACTTGAGTGTACAACGTGATGATTTTGACACACGTGTACACTCATAAGGCCATCGCCATGAAGGCTCTGGTGCCTCTTGCAAAGCCTCCTTGCCTATCCTCTCCACCGCCCCCCAACCCCTATCCCCAGGCACCTGGTAATCTGCTTTCTGTCACTGTGATTTGTTTTTATTTTCTGGAATTTTATATAAATGGTACCATACAGTGTGTATTCTCTAGGTCTGGCTTCTTCCACTCAGCATTCGTATTTCGAGATTTATTTATGTTGTTTGTATCAATATTGCACTCTTTGTTATTGCTGGGTAGCATTCCCTTGTGTGGCTATGTTACAATTTGTTTATCAGGTCACCTGCTGATGGCCATCTGGGTGGTTTCCGGTTTCGGGCTATCACAAATAAACCTGCTGCGAGCTACTGATGTTCTGTTATTTCTTCCTCACACCCTTGTTAATGAGATGGTCATTTCTCCCCATTTTACAGATGAGAAAACTGAGAACCAGAGAGGTCAAGTAACTTGTCCAAGGTCACACAGCCAGTAGTTGGAAAAGAGAACCTTAAATAGTGGGAATGCTTGAACTAAGTGGCTTTAGGGAATCTCTACAGGTCAGAGCCCCTAATCGAGCCCAGCCCCTCGATATTTAAGCGGGCATCTGAGGACCAGACAGGAGCTGGGGCGCGTCCAGAGCTGGTGAGAAACAGGCTCTCCGGTGGGCAGCCTGGCGCTGTGTCCAGCTCTGGGCTGCTTCATCCCGGCTCTTCGTCTGGTGTGGGGGAAGGACCGGGCCTGTCTGGAGTGGGGCAGGGGTCTGCCCTTTTTTCAGGAGGTTTTCACTTCAGGGCTCCTCTGGCTGCTCAGAAATAGCAGGAAGGATCTGGTCCTGGCTCCAGGGCCTGGGAGCTTCCCCCGCAGCTGCTCCCCCTCCCGGGCCAGACCAGGGTTTATGGCAGCAGCTGCAAAGTATAAAATAGCCCTGCTCATAAATTTGCTCTTGCCAGCGTCCCTGATGCCAGAGGCCTCTGCAGTGCCCAGCACAGGCATCCCCCGCCCTGGGGCCCTGCAGGGACTCCTGGGGGTGCCCTAGGAGGCTGGAGGGTCCAGGTCTCAGGGTGGCCACCTGGGACCTCTCCCTTAGGGTTTGAGGAGCCAGACTCAGCTGGCAGGTCTGGAGAGGGAAAAGGAGAGACTGGGATTGCCAAGGAGTCAATGGCTGGGGACAGCAAGGGGAGGAGGAGGGAGTGGGACAGGGACATAAGGAACCAGGAGACCTAACTAGGCCCTGCTAAGCTGTATGTCTTTGGGCAAGTCAGCTTACCTCTCTGAGCTGTGGGTCCCTCTTTTGTAAAGCCGGGATCACAGTCCTTGCCTTGTACCCCACCTCCATACCCCCCAGAATGCTGAGAGGTTAATAGATGCAAACGTATTTTACAGTGTGCAGGGCAGTGTAGCATGCTGGTTAGGGGTGCAGGTTTCGTAGGACCTGGGCTGGAATTTTCTCAGCTGTGTGATCTTGGGCAAGTCCCTCACCCTCTCTGGGCCTCAGTTTCCTCATCTGTGGAGTGGGAATAATGGTGGTACCTACTTTGGAGGGTTGGTGGAAGCAGAGTTTGTTCACTTGGCGTGCTTAGGACAGTCCCTCCCCGCCCCCTGGTGTTCAATGAACCGGACTCCTGTTAGCTGCAAACTGTGAAGTGCTGGGCCCAAAGAACAGAAAGGGAAGAAACTTCTGTCTCCAAATGTCTGGCTGTTCGCGAGTTGCCTCTTTTTCTAGGTCTAGGTTTAGAAGTTTCAGAATCATGAGATCAGTGTTTCTTAAATGCTTAACATTTCAGAGCCTTAACATCTGTTCTTGGGGGTTAAGGCAGATGGTCCTAGAAGTGAAACCAGGGAAGTCCTGTGACCTTCAGGGAGGGGTGAAGGGTGTGGCCAGAGGAGAGAGACAGGCTCACGCTTCGGGTGATGTAAAGACCCCCATCTCCTGAGCCCCTCTGCAGTGGTTTGGTGCCCAGAGTGGGTCAGGAGTCACGATGCAGCTGTTTCCTGTCTCCCTCTGGGGCCTGGTGACCCCAGTCAGGGATTAGACGTTGTCTGGGCTAGCCGAGCTGGACACATGGCTGGCAAGCAGGGTTGGGGGGCCCAGGGACTTGGGTTCACAGGGGCAGGCACCAGGACTGTTTCTAAGGGGCGGGAGAGGTGAGCAGGATCCAGGGAGACTGGTGGCCAGGTAACCTAGGGCAGCCCTCCTTTTCTCTGCCTCGTTCCCGTCCAGAAAACAGACCAGATTCCTGTCAGCACCGATGCTGGCAGGCAAGTCCTCCAGGCACAGTGGAGGAAGGATGCAAGGGGTCTGCGTCCCAAAAGACTGGCGCCCGAATCCCAGAGTCTGAATTCCACTTTCAAGCCCTGTGACCGTAAGCAGCCTCCGCCCCTCTCGGAGCCACAGCGCCTCACCTGCAATACCACTAGGCCCGCCTTATTGCAAGGCTCAGAGGGGCGTGGCCCAGGGCCGGGGATGGAGAAAGAGCTCCATTTCTCTCGGCTCTTCTGATTGTCCTTGTCGCTCCTACCGTCGGGAAGCTCCAAAGAGCGCGTCGTGGGCAGTTCTGATCTCAGGGCTGGTGTGGCTTCTCCTCCAGGCCCTGTGCCCAGCATGGAGCTGGGTACTTAGTAGGTGCTCAATGAATGCTTAGCAGGGAGTGCTGAGCTCCCTTGAATGAGGCCCAGAGGGGAAGGGTGACACTGGGGAGCTGGACATGTCTGCTACCTGTCCTGGGAAAGGTTGCGATATGACAGTCTCTAGGAACCCCCCGAGCCCCCCAGTTCTTGAGCGGCCAGTGTGTAGGTAAATGTAGCAGGCATAGCCCTGAGCACTTTCTACACATTGGGTCCCCACACAGCAGAGGGTGGCATGGGTATCATCCACCTTCCACAGAGGAGCACACAGAAGCTCAGAGAGGTGAAGTGTCTCGCCCAGGGTCACACAGCCAGAAAGTGCCTGAGCCGGGCTTTGAACCTCCTGGGGCTGTTGGTCCCGGTGGCCATTGCTCCACACTGCCTGCAATCCTATTCCTGAATGAATGAAAGAATGAATGAGTGCAGGAACGCGCGATGAGGAGCTGGAGGACGGGGCCCAAGGCCAATGTGTCTAAACATCCGCGCGGCCACACAGCTCAGCTGGCTGACGGGTCTTTTCATGCTGCAAGATGCTGTGTGCTGCGTGGTCTGCAGAGCAGAAAGTCTGCAGAGGGGGCTTTGACCACACCTCACCCGGGGTCAGGCATTTCCGGTTCGCAAACAGCGCATGTGCACACCCCGCCCTGCACAGCATCCTTGCCTGGGCACCACCACCCAACAGGCGGCTGGAGATCATGTGGCTGGTGAACGACCAGGCCAGTCTGTTGGACTCCGAAGTCCTGCCCAAGATGCTGCATGCAGGAGAGACCCCGAGAGTCCACAGGGCCTGGAGTTCAAGCCACAGCCCAGGGGCCCACTGGAGGTATGAGCATAGGGTTGGGGGGCGCCAGGAAGGCACTGGCCTTGGGTCTGGAGCCCCGTGGTGGAGGCCCGGCTCTGCCTCTCCCCTGGCTGTGCTGCCTGAGCAAGTCACTCGGGCCTCAGCCCCCTTTCTGACACAGGGGAGAAGGAGGCTTGCTCTGAATTTCAGCCAGCTGGCGGCCTCAAACTCCAAGTGACCGCGTCAGGCGTTAGCACCTGGGGAAAAGACCTGCAGGATGCAATTTTCCCTAAATTAAAGGAATCTCTTGATTCTTGGACAAGAAGGTCTTAGGAGAACCTGCTTCTTCTTCTTCCCCCTTTAATTCATCCCAGAGAGCTCAAACTCCCCCACTTTAAGAGACCTTCAGAAGAGACCTTCCAGATTCTTCGTCGTGTCGCCAGCATCTCAGCAACTACACACTATCAGGAAGACCTTTCTCCTGGCTAACCCACAAAATGAGCCCCAAGACGAATTCCCCATGCCTGGCCTGCCGCAGAGCCCTGGCCGGAGGACTGGGCCAGCGGTCGGAGAGCCAGTTAGAGCCACTTCTGAATTTTTCCCATGACCTCTCCTAAGATGAGAACATGTTGTCTTTGTCCAGATCTGATCTTTGCGCTGCCTGGTTTTGAACAGACGGGAGTTAAGAGAGAAACGGCCCCTTTCGGAGGGTCCTATGGCAGCCATCCACCAATGTTGTACGTTTCCTTGCCCACCAATGTTGTACGTTTCCTTGCCCTCTGCCCCAGAAATTCTTTTCTGGAACCCACCTACAAACTGCTGTGTGTGGCCCCGGAGGTGGACGGACAGGGATGTCTGTGCCACCGTTGTTTAGATAAGTGACAAAAAGGAACGCGCCCACGTGCCCATGGTGTGGGATGGTGAAGGCCACCGTGGTCCTGTCTAGTGACGGGGTACTCTCACTCGCTTTGGAGCGAGGGCCTGGAGCGTAAGTAGAGGCAATATCTTCCCATTTGCTTTTCCCGTGGTGACTTCACGTGCAATCATTTTACCGACGAGAAAACCGTCTCTGCTCAGTGAATTGTTGACAATGCGGCGCCACAGAAGTGAGGTGACGTAGCTGGTGAGTCAGGGAGAGGTTTCAGGTGCTAGGTTTGGTCTGGTGGCTCAGCCTCCTTGTGGGTGTGGTCTACCTCATGGGAGGGGACAAGAGCTTTGAGCTCCAAGGGGGCAGCTATGACGCGATGAACTCAGACATGAAAGTCACCTGTTTGAGGTATGAGTCCCGACTTCAGGTCACCTGGGCTGTGGGCATCTTGGGAGTGCAGCCAGTTCAGGCTTCCTCTGGTCGGGGGTGGGCGATGGGGGGCCAGCGCAGGCGCTGGGCGGCTCACGGAGGGAGGTCACAGATGGCAGGTCACAGATGGCAGAGCTGGAGGGCCTTTGCATCATCCCACAGGTTCAAGGACACCCTGCACACGGGTGTCTTTGCAGACTCACAGCATGCTCCTAGGTCCTCCTGGTGGGATTACGGTTCACAGGGGACATGAGCAGCATTTGCAAATGACTTCCAACACGTGTCACCCATTTCCATGCCCATGTGGGTCTGAGCATGCTCCCATTTGCCCACATCCTTAATAACACTGCTAGTTTTTTTTCTTTTTTGTCCCCAAATATGTTTCTTGGGATGGTTCCCACTCATGTTGATTCGGGTGCTTTTTGTGCTGCTTCCTTCTGAAGGAGCCCCCTTCCGCCAGCCTGGCTTTCCTCCCGTAGGCTGATGGAGCCCAGTGGGGTGGCCAGCACACTGAACCACGTCTGGGCCAGGCTGACAACGGGTGCTGGGTGATGTCCTAGCATCCTGGGCACTTCACCCCCATGGGGCGGGACCTGGGGCTCTGCACCAGGCGCCTCTTCTTGTGTTTCCTCTTCTCTTCTGGAGATGGATGGAGGAGGTCCTTAGCGAGAGCACATTGTCTGGGGAGGCGCTCACCTCTGGAGAGCAGAGCTGCTAGTTGTCAGTGTTTTTGCCAAGAGGGGAGAAGCGGCACCGCATTGCTGTTTCCATGATGGTGCTCTGGTTACTGGTGAGACAGGGCCTTTTCCTCATGGAGTTTCTCTATGAATTACCCATATCTGTCCTTAGTCCCTGTTAGCGTTGGTTGGGTATCTGCTGACTGTCAACATTTTTGAGCCACAGAGCCCTTTGTTCTCATAAACTCTTATTTTGCTAACATAAGCTGAATGAAAGTCGAGCTGCATCGTGGAAGGGGGGATGGGATACCCAGGGGTGTCTGTTTCCTCCTTTGGCCCCCCACAGGGGCCCCTAGGGCTC
Organism: Desmodus rotundus; assembly: GCF_022682495.2. Classification (NCBI taxonomy): domain Eukaryota; kingdom Metazoa; phylum Chordata; class Mammalia; order Chiroptera; family Phyllostomidae; genus Desmodus; species Desmodus rotundus. Next base: position 12,080,928 of record NC_071393.1, read on the forward strand.
AGTGGAGCATCGTTTGCAAATAATGGGTATAGTCCTACCACTCAAGCTGCAAATGGGGAAACTAAGACCCAAAGTCACCCAGAAAGGTAGTGGCCGAGGCAGGTCTCCATTCCACGTCAGCTGATGTTGTCAGTGCTCCTTCGAGGAGAGTCTCTAGGAAGGTAGATGGTCAAAGCATCCAAGAGTGACTCTTCCATAGCTTCCTGTCTGTGCTCTTTGCTGGCTTTCTGTGTGTTTTATTGCAATGGCTGGAACTTCTAATTCAATATGATTGGTGGTTGTGAAGGTGCTGGTGATAGAGATGGTCCAGGACAGTGGGGGTGGAGGTAGTAGTGGTGGAGGTGGTGGTGGTGGTGGAGATAGTGGTGGAGGTGATGGTGGTGGAGGTGGTGGAGGTGATGGTGGAGGTGATGGAGGTGGTGGAGGTGATGGTGGTGGAGGTGATGGAGGTGGCGGAGGTGATGGTGGAGGTGATGGAGGTGGTGGAGGAGGTGGTGGAGGTGATGGTGGTGGAGGTGGTGGTAGTGATGGAGGAGTTGGTGAAGGAAATAGTGGAGATGATGGTGGTGGAGGTGGTGGAGGTGATGGTGGAGGTGGTGGAGGTGATGGTGGTGGAGGTGATGGTGGAGGTGATGGTGGTGGAGGTGATGGAGATGATGGTGGAGGTGGTGGAGGTGATGGTGGTGGAGGTGGTGGAGGTGATGGTGGTAGAGGTGGTGGAGGTGATGGTGGAGGTGATGGTGGAGGTGGTGGTGGAGGTGATGGAGGTGGTGGAGGTGATGGTGGTGGAGGTGATGGTGGTGATGGTGGAGGTGGCAGAGGTGGCAGTGATAGTATTGATGGAGCTGATGGCGGAGCTGATGGTGGTAGTAGACATTTGCGCCTGGTTTCTGATCTTAGTAAGAATGCTCCCAAAATTGTCCAGTGGCCATGATGTTTGCTGTCATTTTCTGGTAAATATCCTTTTTCACGTTAAGGAAATTCATTACTTTCTATTCTTGGATTGCCAAGATTTTGCATTGCAAATATGTACTGAAGTTTAGCAAATTCTTTCCAGTATCTACTAAGATGAGACAGTTCTTTTTTTTTTTTCTCACTCTAAGGAATGAGATGAAAACATTCCTAGGAAATCTGAGCGAGCTGCTTTTGTCTGAAGCATGGAACTTCCCTCCCTATTGTTCACTTTCCCTGTCTCTTCTTTCTCCCTACAATGCAGCCACTTTTCAAGGCCTGGGGAGCTGGACACTAGAGGAGGGTGAGGCATCAGAATAGAAATGATCTCCTCGTGCTGGCTCAGCGCTTTCTGCCTGCCTGACTTCTGCTGCTGTTTCCGGTACTAATCCCAGGGGTGGGGAACAGCCTCCCCCCACAACTTGTTCCAGACATAGCCCGAGACATCCTGAGGTTGCGTTAAAATGCTGGTGGCAGACAGACGGGGGATCTTGAAGCCTTGCATTCCTCTCCAGGATACCAGAGGGGGGGAGGCTGGGAGGCTGTGTGGTGGGGAAGGAATTCTTCTTGGGGGGAGTTGGTTCAGGGTATGGGGAGAAGGGCCCGTTGCTAGGCAGAATCGGCAGAGATGAATCATGTTCTGGCGTGAGCTGGGTATTGGCTAAAATGCGAACTTGTTTAAGTTGGTGGAATTTTTTTGTTTGAGCTGGAAAGGAATATGGATTCATTGGGTTCAATCCCTCGTTTTGCAGATAAACGACAAATACAGAGAGGAAGAAAGGTTTGCCTAGGGAGTCAGGAACCGGTCTCTTGCCTCCCGACTTTTCCCAGGGTGCCCACTGCAGGGGCAGGCCCCTGGCCGGAGCAAGCCTTTGGGAGCGCGTCCACGTGGACGCGGTGACTGTTCCAGGTCCCGGAGGTTGAATGGCAACCCTCAGACCCCTCTCCCCAAGCAGCACAAACCCAGCGCGCTACCTCTGGGAAGGAAACAATCTGTGTGATGGCCCGGTGGGTGGGCATGGGTTTCTGCTGAAGCCAGGCTGGACGGGGTGGCCTGTCTGGGGAGATGACATTTGAGGTGAGACCTGAATAGAGGAGGCAGCCTTGTGAAGCTCTGGAGAAGAGGACTCTGGGCAGAGGGGCCAGAAGGAGCAAAGGCCCTGAGGTGGGAATGCGCTTGGTGGGCTTGAGGGACGGCGGGGAGGCCAGTGCCATGGGCGTGGGCTGAGCCTGGGCCCGGCAGGGCTTTGGAGGCCAGGGGCTGGCCAGAGAGCCCTCACTCTGCAGAAAGCACAGGCACGCTCTCCCTCCGACGCCTTCTCCTGCCCCGTGGTGCCTGCTAAGGGCCTGTGCTCTGGATGAACGAGCATTTAGTAAGCACCTACGGTGTGCCGGCTGTCCTGGGTACTTGGTCTATGTTATCCTACCTCATCCTGCAACACCCTCTCAGGTCGTGCCTGTGAGAAGGACAAATGAGAGAGGCCTGCACTCGCCTGGGGACCGTTCAGGGCAGGCGACCCTGACCCAGGCTCCCTCCCCTGAGGCTGTCAGCTCAGTGAGCTCCGCCAGAAAATGACATGCCAGCACGAGCAGCCTGTCCTTGGATCCAGCAACGTAGAAAAGAGTGGGAAAGGTCAAGAGGAGACTCAGATCTCCGTGGCCGCCCAAGAAGTCTTGCCAGAAAACAGAGCCACGCTGTCCTGAGCCTTTGGGGTTAGGGTGGATGAGCACCCGCTTGAAGGGAGACTGTTCTCAGGGGCCCGGCTGCTGTGGGAAAGGCAGCGAGATTCTGGGGCTGAAGGGCAAAAGGACAGGGTGAGAAGCTCCCTCCGAGCTCCTCTGCCCCCAGATACTAAGCCCAGCAGATGCCTGGGATTCCACCATTAACGGTTTATTCACTGGTGGTAATGTTTGCTCTTGGCTCCTCTTCTTGTAACGTGCAAATCTCCTTTTGGAAAAAGAGAGAGAGAGAAGAAGTCTCAAATCCAACAGTGGGATGCATTTTAGGGATTGTAAGCCGTAGGACGACTCTCAGCCCTCAGATGTGGAGATCCCCATGGGGTCACGGGGACTTTTGTTGGGGCGACACTGCTGCCCGTCTCCTCCCCTGGCCCAATTCCGGGTTAACCGCCCTGTCCCCCAGGTGTGACCCCAGGAACACTCCCGAATAAATGGCTGGTCCCCATCTCAGAGACGGTTTCCCGAGGAATCTGACCTGTAACAATGATGGTGATGGTGGTGCTGTTGACGACAGTCACCGTGACGACGGTGATGGCAGTGACAGCTATCATAGATTGAGCACCTACTATGTGCCTTTTTTGTTGTTTTACTCTACATTTGATCATTCATTTTATCCTCCCAATAATTCTATGACCTAGGAGCTAGCATGCTGCCAATTTCCCAGAAAGGGAAATCGAGGCTTGAAGAAGTGAAGCACCTGCTTAAGGCCACGTTCAAAGATCGTGGCCGGGCTGGGGTCGCAATGCAAGTCCCGAGCCCCCATCCAAGGCTGTTCCCTACCGTCCTAAGGTCTGTGCAAAAGGGGACAGTGACACAGCGCTGCATGTGGTGTTTGGGCGGAGGGGGGTCCAGCCCCAGCCTTTGACCCGTTGGCCAGGAAGGTCCCCCGGGGCCAGGAAGGGAGGCCCCTGGAAACTCTTTGGTACCAAAGCCCCAGGGCAGTAACTCCCTGCGGGGGCGTGGGTGGGCTGCTGGAGTTATTCTGAGAGCCCGCTGCTCTGAAGTGAGGCCAGCGGTGGGAGTGTCCAGCATGACCTTTCCGAAGATAGCTGGGTGGGGTGTTGCTGGCGGCATTCGAGGCTGGGCCTGGGGAATAGCTGTGCCCTGTGGTTGGCCAAGCGCTGTGGAGAGAGCTTGCCTGTCAGGCCATGTGCGACAGAAGCCATGCCTGTGTGTCTCCTGTGAGGGTGCAGGGAGACCACAGCTTTGCTTAATTTTGGAGCCCTTGCTGGGAGGGCCGGCCCCGCGGCAGAGAAAACCAGGTTGGAAGCTTGGAGGTCGCAGTTTTTAAGAAAGAGTAATGGTAGTACTACTACTAGTAACAACAGCAGTAAGAGTAACAGTAGTTACTATTAGTAGTGATACTAATAATACCTGTCCTGATAGTAACCATGATAGTGGCAGGAGAGAGTAGAGTGGTAGCCTTGGCCTGGAATCCTGCCTCCACCACTTCCTGGCTGCGTGAGCTTGGACACATCACTTTACCATTCTGGGTCTTCATCTGTAACACGAGACAATCATGGTCTGAGGATTTCTGTGGCAGGTAAAGGAGGCCCCAGCAAGTGGGCCTGCGAGGCGGGGCCGAAGTTTAGCTCAATCACGGCAGCTGCCTTGACGACACTGAGCTTTTTCTGTGCCACGTGCTTTATACACATGGTCTCAGGTGATCGTCACCTCAGCCAGACCAGGTAGCACTGTTAACTTTCCCAGTTTGTGGAGGAATAAGCTGAGGCTTGGGGCGGCTGAAGGCTCTTGTTTAAGGTCCCACAGTGGCAGCCGGCCTGCGAATGCACCCTGTCTGACTCCCGCGCTCCGAGCTCACGCCGCTCTGTCCTGGTGCTGCCTCCCAGTGTGGAGGTGGTCTTCTCTGCGCGGTGGCTTTTTGAGGAGCTGGCTGATGTCATCTTGGAGGGTGGAGAAAGCAAGCAGACAGGCCGGAAAGAGCCATCGACGAGGTCCACATCCGTCTCGCGGTTAGGGCTTGAACCCATGTTGGAGTCTCAGTGGGACCTAGAAGTCTTCTGTCCTGTCACGAGGATGGACACAGAGTCCTCACTCTTTTTAAAAAAAGTTTTATTATTATTAATCGTGAGCGGGGAGAGAGAAACATTGACTGGTTGCTGCTTGTCTGTGCCCTGACCAGGGATCGAACCTGCAACCTTGGCGTATTGAGACAATGCTCTAACCACTGACCTACTCGGCCAGGCCCAGAGTCTTCACTCTTGCCTCCAATTCAAGGGGCCTAAATCATCAAGAGCTGCCTCCTCACTTGCTTGGCTTTTTAAGAGGGTTCCATGATAAATATAGCTAGTTTTGAGAGGATAATGCTTAAAGTGGGGCTCTAAAACTGCATTTTTATGTGGTCTCCAGTGGTCAAAGTCCAGGAGTAACATGTAGGAAGGGTAGAGGCGTGGTCAGAGCTGTGGCGTGGCGCTCTGGTGGGGGGGGGCGGGCAGAGCACCTCAGTGAGGGCTTTAACCTGCTGCTTCCTGGCTGTGCCACCTGGGGCAATTCATCTCACCTCTCCGAGCCTGCTTCTCCACCCATCCACACCACCCCATCTATACACCCACGCATCTCTCTGCCTATTCCTCACCCATGTACCCATCCGTCTACCCACCCACCCATCCACGCACACTCTCAACCACCCGTCTCTCCACCTCCCCACAAACCCACCCACCCATCCATCCATCTGTCCCTCCATCCACAGGCATTCACGGAACCCCTAGTAAGTCAAGAACTGGGCCAGATGCTGGGCTCTCTAATTGAGACGTTGGCATTAAACCACCTTACACAATCACCAACAGAAGACTACATTACAGACCCCCCCCAGAATACTGAGTAGCTGTTCATAACGACGAGGCCGGTGTGCAGGAACTGATACGGAGAAATATGCTCAAGTGGAAAATAAAAAGATGCAGAAGTGGGAGAAGTACGCTACTGTTTGTGTAAAAAAAAAAAAAAAAAAAAAGAATGGTTTATTTCTACACGTACATACCTGGATATGCCCAGAACATTTTTGGAAGGACACTTAAGAAATGTGTATCAGAGGTTGCCTCTGAGGAAGGAATTAGTAGGGGTGGGTAGGAAACAAATTACGCTGTTCTGTTTCAGGCTGTTTGCATTTTTTGTAAAAATATTGCATTATCTGTTTAACATTGAAAAAGTGATTTATATATAAAATAGAAGACTCAGTCTCTGGGTAATGGTGTAGGAAGAGAAGAAAACGGCAAATTATAGTGCCGCCCATGACACAGAGGAGGCTCCCAGGCCCAGTGGAGGTGAGGGAAGGACGCTTGGTGAGGGCAGGACGCTTGGTGAGGGCGTTCCCGGCAGCAGGGACAGCGTGAGGTCCGCAGTTAGGGTTCACTGAGGCTGGAACAAAGCGAGCGATGTGGTAGGAGGTTTGGAATTTGTTCAAAGGGCAACAGCAAGTCATGGGTGGGTTTGAAGGAGGGAGAGTTTTGTTTGGAAAGACCCCTCTGGCAGTCACGTGGGGGATGGGGGTGGACTCCTCCCAGCAGTGATGCTGGAGGCAGGGAGGCGATGGGAGGCCAGGGGAGAGGGGATGGAGGCCTAGATGAAGGCAGATGAGGGGCAGTGGTGGGCAGGGCAGAGAGGAAGGGGGACTCGAGCTCTTTGGAGGTGGGGAGTGACACCTTCTCACAAGACTGCAGGCTTCCTTCAGAGCAATTTTAGCAAGCTGCTTTGCCCAGTGCACAGCGCTTCATAGTGGTTCCCACCCACGAGTGCCCACTGGGGACTCCTGGGGCACTTCTAAAGAACACCAGTGCCCAGGCCCTGCTTCCAAGGCTCCCATGAGACCGGACTCCGCGCTGGTGGTGGGGGGCTGGCCGAATGAACGAACTGGGCTCATCCTGTCGGTTCACCTTCACGCACATGGTCAGGGTGCAGGCGAGCCTCTGACGCGCGGTTAGAACCCGCGGCATGTTCTGCCCGAGGGAAACCAGGCAGGGGAAGCGTGGGCTTTAGGGTCACCCAGCCCAAGTGAGCTGGCTTGAGTCAGTTGATCTCTTGAGCCAAGTGTCCGTGTCTGAAACCGACCTCAGTGGGTTGTCATGAGGATGAATGGGGTCACAGGTGTCAGGGCCCCGCACAGACAGAGCGCGGGTGCCTGGTGGACGTGGCAAGATCCCCGCGGAGGAGTTTGAGACCCACTTGGAGACTGAGTGAACCCTAGGCTTCCGCTGTCCAAGGGCACACGACGCCCTCGTGTGGTGGAGACTAGATTTGCCTGGGAACGGCGCTTTAACGTAAATTTGAAAAAAAATGCTCATTTCTTTTAGCTGCGCCACCGCGTATTTTGAGGTTCGGGCTATTCTGGTGATATTGTTTTGCTTGTTTATACAGCGAATGGCGTCTGATGTGTACAGTTCAGCTTCAACTCTCAGAGGGTGTTAACCAGGACAGAAACATCTCATTTAAAAAATCCCGAAGAAATGTGGTGGGGAATTGTAGGGCTGTCACCTATAATAAAGAAGGGAGAGACCAGCGGCCTGGAGGAGCTGAGGATTAAACAGTAGGCATGCCACACGGGACAGCGGGATGCGGCTCACCCGCCGCCCTAATTTGAGATTCTCATAAAGGTCCTGCTCTGCAGTCTCCACAGGCTGTGTGTGGAGGGAGCACCCTTTGAAGCTCCCTGCCCTTCCCCGAACCCAGAGAGCTTTTAAATATGTATGTATTTTAATAAAAAAATATATATATACACACACACATATACGTGTATTTTAAAGGAGGTGTATTTAAGAGAAGAGAGAAGAGGCAGCTAGCTTATGCCTGAGCAAAACAGCCACCATCAGAGAAGACACATCTCACTTTGGAGGAGTTGAGGATTTGAGACTGTTTGGGGCAATTTCAGTGTCGTGTTTTCATGAGAAAATCAGGTCTCCTGTGGTGGGCTTTTGGCTGCGGCGTGACTGTGGGTGCCTCAGAAGGCTCCCGCCTGCCCGTCAGCCCCCGGGGCGGGGTCGAGCCCCAGCAGAGCCGGGGATGGATGTTTCCAGCTCCAGCTCGCCCTGCATGCCCACAGCGCTCAGAATGAACGGTGTGGACGCACCTGCGCAGGGCAGGGCACGGGAGGAGAGGGGCTCCTTCTCTGTGGCCTGGCTCAGCTGCGTGGAAGAGTCGCCTGCCCAGACCTACACCACCACCCTGGGCCTGGCATTCTGTGTGTGAAACTCACTCCCTGGCAGCTCTTTACTGTGTTGGTCCACAGCTTTAGAGCATCGTCTAAGCTGGCACTTGTCAGATTTCAGCACGTCACACACTAGTGAAATTACAAAAAGAATCTTCTGCTTTCCCTTTGACTTGTCAATCTATTATTATTTTGCAGAGAGCAACCAAAAGTGATGGCCATCTCCTCTGGCCTTCACCCTCGTCCCCTAAAATGGGACACCCGGCTCTGTACAAGTCTCCGTAGTAGCCTTTACCCGCCCTGTGCTCAGGGGTGTGTGTGGCCACCGCCCAGCATTCGGGAACCCCAGGGGCTCTGGGAGGCACTTTGGGGTGAGGAGTCCAGGAAACACGGCCTAGCAGAGGGAAACACTGTCTTACGTTCTTTTATTTGTCACATATATGCAGATCTGTTTCACGTACAATACTTGGCTGTCAGATATCACACCGGGGCATTCTGTGGGCGGTCTTCCCCAGACAGATTCGGGTGAAACACATCTCCGTGCACTTTGCGGACGAGCAGCACTTAAGACTTCGCTACTGATGGCGGTTTGGAGGCCATCCACACGGTTCCACATAAACATAACTGGGCTAAGGCGACAAAAGGGGCTGAAAGAAAGCACAGGATTCCGAACAATTAACGGTGTATTTTGCTTGCGTGACAGCCACAGTGTGAATGGCGAGACTCCTGGGCTGCACGGCGGTGGGTGAGCGGCTGCAGTGCAGTGTCCTGTGGGCAGCTCCGCGGGGGCTCACTTGCTCTCCGCCTCCCCTTTCTTGGGTTCTTGTTTCAGTTTGTAATCGGCCAGGGCGGCCTTGATCGCATCTTCGGCCAGCACTGGAAGGAAGAGAAGGAAAGACAGCCTCAGTTTCTAGACAGACAGAGCGAGTCTCAGGAAGGGAATTTCTGAGCCGGATCCCCCCCGGCCGTGGCTTTGGAGATGGAGTGGGGGCTAAGTCCCCGGGGTTCCGGGTTAGTTTCTGAGTCTCTATGGATCTACTTTCTCTTCTGTGAAAATGGACAATTGTGCTTTTCTTGCTGGGACTGTGTGAGGACTCACATGGTGTGGCTGGCACACAGCAGGGACACAACAAATGTCAGTCCTCACGGGGAAGACTGGAGTAGGTGCCGTGGATGCTGGGTAAGCTGGCTGACATAACCTAGGTCACGTCACTCTCCACTGACCCTGAGTATGAACTAGGGGGGAGCGAGGCTGTGGAGGAAAATCAAAGCCGGGGCGGGGGGGCTGGAATGGTGGCACCAGGCCAGCCAACAGGGGATTCCAACAGTGGACCCTGAGCTCAGGTTCTGGTGCCCGACAACACCGGTGACAGGGCCGGGCTTCGTCGGAGGCCGTGTGAAGACATCCATAAGCTAAGCCCTTCGTTCACGGCACTCAGAATTCCAGCTCAAGTGGAAAGAACTCAGGGCTGAGCAGGCTGCTTGAAGACTGCGTTATCTGCCCCTGTCCTGGCACTCGGTTCTTCCATGGGCGCTCCCCTGGTCAGAGGCCCCGCTCTGGGCTCGTTTTTAACTGATCTGGTCAGTAAACCCCCATCAATCTATTAAGGTGCTGTGGAGCGCTCAGCTTGAGGCCCGGCGCACCCCACCTCCCAGTAAGTTCCCCCAGAGGTGGTATGAGACCCAGGGCTCAGCCCTCTGGCAGTTAAGAGGGACAGACTCGTGACTACAGAGGATCTGTCATCATTCCGCCACCAAAGCAAGGCCACTCTAGTACGACCCCCCCCCCCACCCCTCCCTGCCCCCAGAGGGTGGACTCACTGGAGCAGTGCAGCTTCACGGGCGGGAGGCACAGCTCCTTGGCGATGTCTGTGTTCTTGATGGTCAAGGCTTCCTCCACCTGAGAGGCGTGTGGGGGAGAGAAGCAGTTAGCCATGCTCTGTCTGGAGGACAGATGATGAGAAAGGGAAGGCCCTCAGGGCAGGGTGTCAGGGGATGGTTTCTGCTAATAACCCCCAACAAAGGCTGGAGGACCTTCTAAGGACCCCCACTTGTGTGTCAAGGCTGCAGGGGGGGTCTCAGATGCAAGGTGCACACAGCTGTGTGGCCTGGCAGGGACGCTTCAGTGAGCCGAGAAGAGACCCTGTGCGAAGTCTCTTGGGAATCAGATTTGCTGGGTGGGGGCCAGTGGCTTCCTGCGCTGGTTCTGTGGGTACCAGCTTCTCTGATGTCCTTGTTTCAAATGTTTGGAACGAGTCCCTTCAACCATCAGTGCTGATGGAACCGGGAGGTCGCAGAGGTGTCGGACAGGCTGGTGGCGCTCCGGCACGGGGACAGCGGCACAGGTAGGTCTGGGCTGAGAGCTCTCTGTAGGCTCTTCTGCTTAACCACAGAAGATGGTGCCTGGGGTGTGGTTGGGCCCGAGGGCAGAAGGTTCCTCGCCCTTGGGGAACAGGGGCCCAGCAGCTGAAGAAAAGCCAGATTTCCCCATCTTTCTGTTCCCCTAATCTGATGGTTCTGCTAACTCCACTGAATTACGAGTTCAGTTCTGTTTCTGGAAACTCAGATGGAAGGGCCTCAAGGTCAAACAAAGGTCACCTTCTTCCATTTTCTGATTGCAACTCAAAAGGCCCCTAAGGGCCAGGTCCTGGGAGCACAGGTGCCGTGTGTCCTTTTTGCCCCTTTCCCTGCAGACAGCTGACGACAGATTGCTGCAGAGCCACCTGCTGCCAGAACAGGTCAGGTGTGTGCTGCTTGGGCCCAAAGGAGCTTGCCAGCCAGCAGGCCCCGAGCCACAGAAAGCAGGTGGCAGGTGGCGTGGCAAACGCATGCGCTGTGCTCTTCTGCACGACTCAGCTCCCTGCACACTGGCGTCCCTGGGGCTGCAAGGACGAGCAGCCTGCAGCTGGGCTTTTCTGGGAGGCTTCAACGATGACCAGAGTTGAGAGGGCACAGGTTTTCACTGGGCTTGTGGCCTTGACTCCACAGCTGCTGGGGAAAGAGGCTCTGGCAGAGGAAAGGACGGAGCTGTTCCAGCCGCTCTCTCTCCACCCTCAGAGGGCCTGTGACCAGCCGTCCGGGTCACTGTCTGGATGTGCTTGCTCACTTTGCCCCCACCCGCCAGGTGTTTTGGGTTCTTCAGTCCCCCCCGTTAGCACAGGCCAGTCTGTCATTTCAAGAATCATCAAAGCCACCTGCAGTCCTTCCCGAACGCACGGGAGAACGCAAACCACCGTGCAGCACCCCGACCCGACCGAGATTCCTGAGAAGTTGTAACACCCCCGGCAACCTTGGAGAAAGCCAGAGGTTTCTTCTAAGCTCTATTTTGTTAGATAAAGAGGTCGAGGATCTTTTTTATATTTAATTAGAAACAAAACACCACAGAAACCCCCAAATGATAATGATGAACAACCCCCCCCCCCAAGAAACTAAAAAACATTAATAAAAGTATTCACCATTCCCAAGGTGGAGAAGAACTGAATAAAAATCTGGGTAGGGGAAATTAAAAATCATAGTCCCCCCCCCCCCCCATCTCAGGCCCTCCCCTAACTGAGTGCCGTGTTGGGGGAGCACGTGACTTAGTTCTGCTGGATCTGCCGGCAACCTTACCGTCTTCCCTTTCACCCACTCGGTGGCCAATGAGCTGGAGGCGATTGCAGAGCCACAGCCAAACGTTTTAAACCTGGCGTCCACGATCTTCCCCTTCTCATCCACTTGAATCTAGCAAAGAGACGAGGTGGGCCACTCGCAGAGGCCCGCTGGGGCCCTCCCCAGGAGCTCTGGTCTGCTTTCCCCGCTTTAAGTTTTGGCATTACCTATTGCGTTTGCTTTGAAGAGTTCAGTGATAGAACGTTAAACACAGGAATGATTATATAGAATTATATTGGCCTAGCTGCTGAAGAGCAGCTGAAAAACATGCCCCCTTCGCAGTTTTTTTTGTAACCCTAGCCTGCTTTTGGCTATGAAGTTCTGCTCACGGCTGCTATGTCAACCCACCTCTGAAAACACTGGGAGAGTCACACTCAAGGGCTCTGGTTTAATGCTGTTTCCTCTGCCACCATTAGTGGCTCCGCCCCACCTTGCTTCTGTTTTCTAAGATAGCCTAGGAGACTGGCAAGCCGCCCTCCCACCGTGAAGGAGACTGCCGACAAAGCTACAGTTTACCCGAAGTGCCGCTACCTTCCTGTTGTCTTCAGTTTAGGGGGGGTTTGATTTATTGGATTTCTCCTCTAGCTGGGGATTGCTAGCTCAACGGTTGTGGTTTTCCTTTGGTCAGTAAAATTCACAGAACCTTTTACTTAAATGACAGTGGAACTTAAGCTGATTCAGCGGGTAGAACAGTGCGATCAGTTCACCGTATCAGAAAGGGTCAGCGCGGTGTGCCAGCAGAAGAACTAGGATTCGGGCTCGGCTCTGATCGTTTCTAACACCGACTCACCCCCGCTCACCAGGGTCGAAGTGGAGAGCAAATGAAATGGCTCGTGAACCCTGTGCGCACACAGAACCGTTACCACCACCGATGAAAACCAGCCGTACCTGCAATTTCATTACATCGCCACATGCTGGGGCCCCCACCAGGCCAGTTCCAACATTTTTAGCTGTCTTGTCAAGAGACCCCACGTTTCTGGGATTTTCGTAATGATCAACGACCTGAAATGAGAGCGTTACGAGAAATCACATCACTCCTTTTTGGTCCCGACGTGATGGTGAGTGTGGCGTCAGCAATGTGGAGCTTGGCGGGCGTCACTAAATACCAAATGTCACCTCATGTCAGCGAGAACCGTTTGTGACCCAAAGTCTTTTTGCATCCTCTCTCCAACTACCTTGAGAGATTTGTGATAGTGGAGGAAGATATGTTTTAGCTTCAAAGGGTTTTTAACTACATGTAATTATTTGACCTTTGCCCATCTAAATCACCAGATTTGGGCTCAAATGACTCTTGTTATTTCCAAATAAAACTGTTCTCAAACGATAATAATTTCTACTCAAAAACTCTAAAAGCAACTATGGTCCTTAAATTGAAGGCTTTCCCAGAAGCCTCAAGGAGACTGTTACAGAGGAACAATGCTATGAAAGTGTCCAATTCTGGCTGATGATAAACTGAGTTCCATCACGATTTCAGGGCCCTGAAGTCTCCCCGGTGCAGCAGCGCACCCTGGTGGCTAGAAGGTCGCCAGCCCGAACTGATTCAGCGTGCACTGTCAACAAAACACACCCCTGGGTGGGGGAGGAGCAAAGGCCTTGGAGAGGAACTGAAGCCAAAACAGAATAAATGTCTACTCAAACTGGCACACAGAAGGCTCTAGTAGCCTTGAGATTTTTAACCAGTTAGCCACAAGTACACCGGTCGTCCAGTCCCTCTTCCCCCCCCCCGCCCCGACCCGGCATGGACGTTAACTCCAAGCCTACGGACCTACCTACAAGATAATATCCCACCGGGACTTTTTGCCCCAAGTTGATTTACCGATTTCTTTGGTTAGTTGCTTTCCCAGCGCTAGAGTCTCCCGTCTAAGGGACTTCACGCCCCCGGAAGGCAAGGGCTGCAAATTACACACCTATTCCTATGCCCCGCCCCCAAACAAAAGGTGAACAGGAAAACAGGATTGTCGGTTACGCGTCTGACTCCCCTCGGAGGTTTTGTGCTCCTACAGGAACAACAGCGGCACCATAAATGGTCCCCATGCGCTAGGCACGAGTATCGCGTGTAGGGGGCTGCTAAGACATCCCTTTTACACATGGGAAAAGAGCTTCAGCGACTTTCCCAAGGTCACTTGGCCAGGGCAGCGGCCTGGCTGAAGCCGCAGCCCGTCCGGATGTGTGTCTCTCCAGGAGTCGGGCTGGCAGCATGTCCTAACGGGACCCTCCTTCCTGGGCTGTTCAGGTGTTTAGAGGCTGGGATGCACGACGGCAGCCAGCGGCAGGGCCCGAGGGCAGTTTTTGTTTCCTGCGTGGTTAGTGTCACTGCGCAGCGAGAGAAGTTGAGGCAGATCTGCGCGAGGGTGCGGCCCCTCTATCCTGGGCCGGGGGGCCGTCGTTACCCTGGGCGCTAGCCTGGTCTCCCCAAGTGGCGCAGAATCCCGCGGCCACTCCTCTTTAGAATGAGCCTCAGCCCAGCGCCGGCACGCACAAGTCCCCTCGGCGATCCTAGTACTCCCGGCCCCCGATTGCTGCGGACCCCACGCACCCCCTTGCCCACCCCTACCTTCTTGTGGTAGAGCCGTGCCGGAGCTGATAGCTCCCGGGCCGGTAGGCGCGGTCTCTGGAGCAGCAGGGCCGATGCCGCTCGCCTTAGACGACCAGCTCCAGCCGCCGCCATCTTGCGGCCTTGCGCCTGCGCAGGCCGAGAGCGAGACCAAGGGGGAGGGGAGCTCCTGCGAGCCGGCTCCGAGCTTAGTGCGCGCGCCCTCTAGGACGTCACCGCGATTTCTGGCCTGCGCCGTCACCCTCCGAGCACGTGTCGGCGTCCCACCACGCCCCTCGGGGGAGGCGGGGCGCAGAGCGGGAAAGTCAGAAGTCGCTGGAGGGCTCGTTCTCCTTGCTGGGGTCTGGATGTAAGAGGATCGATATCAGGCTGGAGTGCAGGACCCAAGTTTACGTCCACAAAGCCCCCCGCTGAAATACAGCGTGGAGGATCAACCAGTCCACCTTTCTTAACCCCAATTTGCAGCCTAAGACATTCAGGTTCAGAATGGTTTAGTAACTTGTCCAAGGTTGCTCAGAGTTAGATTCATTTGGGATTCAAATTTGGACAATACTGAGTTAGAATCCTGGTTTTGCACCTTCCAGGTCGTGTGACCATAGGAAAACGACATCAGCTCTCTAAGCCTTGGTCTTTTGTAATACGTAATTCAAGGACAATTCATTCATGGGCATCTCTGTGTTGAGCGCCAACTATGAGTCAAGGTGCTATACTAGGCCTTGGGGATCCAACGGAAAGAAAAACAATTCCTGCCTCACCAAGCTTGCTCGTGAAGGAGAAAGGCAACAAGTAAACATACCTATACTTTCATACCTCAAAATGGGATGATTAAAAGGAACGATCACTGATTTAGAGCATGTCTTGATTTAGAAACATTTTTTTCTGTATAAATAACAGTAAACTCAATTTCTATGGCAATACCTGGCAATTTAAAGTTTCTAGTTAAATGCTTAGTAATGTAATTTATTATGTTGGTTTGCAGAATATGAGCTTATACAACGAGAAAACTCACACGTGTATTTAACGCCTACGAGGCACCAGGCAAAATATAAAAGGGAGGATTCTCTTTGGGAAATGGGTTTTTCTTATGAATGGTGCAATTGATCCCCGAGGACTTGGGGCTTTCTCTGCGTTTCTCACTCGCTGGGAATACTTGAACCACACGCCAAGGCAGACTAGGCGACAAGGTATTTATTTATTCTCACCATCGTTTTGACCTTCTCAACATGGCGCCAAACCCTTAACTACAGTCATCACGCTCCCGCCACGACTTCCTCTAATGGCCTCCACTTCCTGTCAAAGACCCAACTCTGTCCGAAATTGAGACGGAACACATGCCGTACTAGTGAGTTTTTTTTTTTCCTCGCGAGAACTTCTACAGAAGTAACGAAAATAAAATAAACTGCGTGTACTGAGATATTTCCCCATCATCCGAGGCTCCCATTTCCCCTTCCGGTGGCGGGAGAGCGCGGCGTGGGTCAGGCGTTCGCCGCGGGCAGCTCGCGCTCCAGCGGGTCCTCGGCGGCGGAGCGAAAACCCGGGAGTCACTGGCGCAAGATGGCGACGGCAGCCGCAAGCTCGGCTTCAGAACCCGAGGCCGAGCCCAAGGCGGGGCCCGAGGTGGAGGGCGAGGAGGATGAGGTTAAGGCGGCGAGAACCAGGAGGAAGGTGTTGTCGCGGGCAGTGGCCGCTGCGACGTACAAGACGATGGGGCCAGCGTGGGACCAGCCGGAGGAAGGCGTGAGCGAGAGCGACGGAGACGAGGAGTACCCCACGGCTTCCTCAGCGAGCTCCCCCGGCGAGTACGAGTGGGAGTACGACGAGGAGGAGGAGAAGAACCAGCTGGAGATCGAGCGGCTGGAGGAGCAGGTGCGCCTGGGGGCGGGCGGCGGACGCGCTCCCTAGGTCCCCAGGCCCCGGCCCGCCTGCCGGGTGCTGAGCGGCGGTGCAGCCGCCGGGGCGCTCACTGCTTGCCTGGGGCTTTTCGGGCGTCATCCCCGTGAACCCTCGCAGCGGCCCAGGGAGGCGGTAGGTAGAGCAGTCCCCGCTTTGCGGGAGGACATGGAGGTCCCTCGCGAAGGGAGCTCGCTCAAGGTTATACTTCCTGCACGTGGGGAGTCAGGCTTTGAACTTGGGGCGGATTTCACGACTCCCGCCCCTGACCGCACCCTTCGCCTGTGCCCGGCAGCTGCGATGAAACTCCCACGACCCTCGTCGTGGGGTAGGAAATAGTGTTGATCCCGAGGCTGAGACTGGAGATGGGAAAGTGGAGATGGCCGCGTCCGGAGGCTGACGCCCCCTGTGGATGATCCACACCTGGGAGGATTTCGTTTCTTTCGCGTTTCAGTTTCCTCCACTGTAAATTGGGAGCAGCGAATCCTTCGCCACGTGATTGTCCTAACAGCAGTTAATTGTCACCTAGTTGTTAGGTGAATTCTCATCTGTTAGCTCCTGTGTAACCCAGGGTCCCAGCAGGAAATGGTGGCGCTTTCAAACTAGGGTAATTTGAGAAAAGGTTATTGGAGGGACTGTGTGTTCATTAAAGGGCTGGGCAGGGAAACCGGGGGGCAGGTTGGTGTCCCAGGGCTGGTCACCGCGGGACCTGTGCTCACGCTAAGGCCCGAAGAGGTGAGGGGCGTGACGGGTTTCCCGGAAGGGTGTGCGGCCGGGGCGCCCGAGAGGAGGGGAGACCTTTGGTCAAAGGGCGCGGCCCCAGCTTCCTACCAGGGATTGTGCAGGGGGGAGAACACCTTGCCCTGCCTCTCCTCCTCTCTGCAAACGGCTGCCGATGCTTCCGCTTGGGCAGACCCCGCTGGGAGCGGGAGAACGGAGACCCCGTCTGTGGGATCCGCGCAGCAGGGCAGAGGGGGCGGTGCGGGGGCTTTGGAGGGACAAGCAGATGGAGCACATTCTTTGTCACTGACAGCCCAGAAAGCAGGTTCAGAACAAATGAGGACATTTGTTCAAAGTCATTCATAAGGGGATTTGAACTTTCTAGGTTGTGGACCAGATGCCGCACTGGATGTGAAGTCACTAGTGACGTGAGGTCGCTCACCTGGGTCCCTCAGCCTTGCTGGGTGGGAGGAGTCCCTGTAATGTCGTCTCTGGCGGTGGTTTTGTTACCTGGTGAAATGGTGATACCCTCCATTGGTGTAGCTCAGTGATTTTTAGCCGTCGTGCTGCAAAGCATTTTTAAAACATGCGACACCTGACTATTAAGTTGGGGGCACTGACCTCTGTTCCCTTATTGTCGAATAAAAAAATGACATCAACCAACACAACAATAGCCATCCGGTATGAATGAATCAAAGTTAACACTTTTTTTTTTGTCAGATTGGCAAAAATATACAAAAAGTATATTTTTGGTGTGCTGCAGAATCTTGGTAGCTGATGTGTGCCGTGAGACGAAAAAGGTTGAAAATCGCTGGTATAGCTTGTCCCACTGACTACCCCCGAGTGTCAGAGGGACCAGGCGGGGTGGGCAGGTGGTTGCCATTTCCGCTGTCTGTAAATTAGATGCCCGCGTTCATTCGGTCTCTTGTTCACTCAGCAGATGCACTGTGGCATAGGGTGCCAGGCTGGCTGCGTCCCTGTAGACGCCTGGCCTCGGGCCTGCCGAGGAGCCGTTGGGCTGACTTGGATCTTACTGTTGGGTGAGGTTGGGGAGTAGGGTTACCTGTTTTAGTGGAAGGGGAGGCTTGGAAGCAGAGAGGTGAAGTCCTGGCGGAGGGTGACGGCTGACTAGAGAGGAGGGAGAGTCAGCGCAGGCGTCGCCGGGGCACTGGTGCTCTGCAGGTGGTTGCTGCCCTGCTTCAGGCCAATGGGGGTGGGGTGGAGCTCAGAAGGTGACCCTGCGGGATGGGATCTGGCTTTATTTATCCTCTTTGTCCAGAGATCTGTAAAGGGCTTTTCTAGACCTCCCCCTCACCTCATTCTAATCCCACAGCCTCTAGTTGCTGCTGGAATTGCCCTCATGGTGGAGCGCGATGGTGAACAACCCTAGAGGCCTGGGAAAGACTCAGGTGGCACGGATGCGATTTCCAGTTCTCCTCCCTGCGGTACCTGTCTATGTAACAAAGGCAGAGCGCTCCCATTATTTGCGTTTGCCCTGAGGCTGAAAGTGGCACAGCGTGGTTTCTCAGAGCCACTGCAGCTCTCTGGCCTGTGCCATCAGGCCCAGGTGGTAAGATGAGGGTTGTTACAGTGCCTCCCCCCAGGGCTGTTGTGGACCTTAAGGGACACCGTGGGTGTGAAGCTGGGGCAGAGTTGGCATGTAGTAGGTGCCATGGCAAGGCCTGCTCCCCTCTCCTTCCGCTGCCTTGCCCCTGGTGGCAGCACGTGTCCTTTGACAGGCCTCTGTGACTTCTCCACCCCACTCCAGGGCGGGCTGTTGGGGTTGGGACTCAGTGGGTCACTTCGTGCACTTGGCCTCCTCGCCTCTTCGTTTGAAGTGCCCTTTGTCGTTACTCACCCGAGACCGGAACACACCAGCAGGTGTGCTCGCTCCTTGTCGGTGCCGACTGAGCTCTGCGGAAATGTCTCAGATGCATCAGCTCGCGTTTAACGCGCAGACTTCCGGAGCACCGCCCATACGTATTCATTGTTTTGTGGCGATGAAGTGTGGCAATCAGATGAACACCACGAATCCCCCCCCCCCCCCCCCCCCCCCCGCAGTGAGAACTTCCATCAGAAATTTAGACCGAAAGTCGTCTTTAGAGGCAGTTCCTCTACTTCAATGACTTTTATCCCTTTTGCTTCCGACCTACACGCGGTCACATGGGGGCACTGACAGAGGTGCTGCTCGCACTCACTGCTGAGCACCCGCCCGCCCCCTTCACACCAGAAAACACGTTCAGACCTGGGTGAGTGTGTGGTGATGGGGTGACAGGGAGAACCTGGAGTGTTCTTTAGTGAGGAAAGGACATCTTGCAGGAACTTAATTTCTTTGGCTGTTGTTACTCGTGCGATGGACTTCACAGTTGGTTTTGAAACATGGGTGTGTGGCGAGAGCCAGAGGTTCACTCCAGCTCCTTCCCGGTTTGAGTGAGGACACTGAGGACCGGTGGAGGTCGGAGCACTGGTGCCCTGACCCAGCCCAGTCCTTTCTCAGAGAGTCACGGTGATCGAGGGATGGGTTCAGCTGGTCATGTTTGGGGGTACCTTGCTAAAAGTCTTAAGGTTTTTAAGAGAATAGGTCATGTTCTTATTTGTTACTGATTTTTCTTTATCTTTTTGTATGGGAATTGATACACACACAGTCACATCTGTAAACGATAAAGTGTGGCAATCAGATGAACACCACGAAACGCCGCCGCCCCCCACCCCCCATGAGAACTTCCATCAGTACCATTGCAGGTCTGTGGGCATCGCTCCTGGTCCATTGCTCTGCTTGCCCCTTCTACCTTGCCCTTCCTAAAACCCAGGTGACTACTTCTTACGCACATCGATGTTTCTCCCTCTCTTTCTCCCTCCCTTCCCTTCTCTCTGAAAAGAAATATATAAAATCTTTTAAAAAAAGATTTTTAAAAAATTTTATTTTTAGAGAGAGAGGAAGGGAGAAAGAGAGGGAGAAAAACATCAATGGATTGCCTCTCGCACACCCCTAACCGGGGACCTGGCCTGCAACCCAGGTATGTGCCTGGACAGGGAATCGAACCGGTGACCTTTCAGTTTGCAGGCTGGCGCTCAATCCATAGAGCCACACCTGCCAAGGCCATCCCTACTTTTAAATATTATTGTTTTGGGTATCAGATACTCTTAAAGCTTTTGCCATCACAAGCATTTCAGAAACAGCAGGAGAAGGATCATTCGTTGCGCTTACCCACTTCCCTGCTGTTTCTGTCGTTCCTTCTCACCGATGCCAGAGTTTCTTTAACCATCTCCCTTCTGTCTGAAGAACAGGTTCTTTGAGTTTCCTTTTGTCTCAGAGGTATGATAGCTTTTTAAGCACTTATTCAATTTGTTTAACTTTTAGTTTGAAAAGTTTCAAATGTAAAAATAAATATTTATTTGCCTTTCTTTCAGCTTCAATAGATATGAATCTGTTGTTACTGTTTTTACCACTAGGCATCTTTCCCTTCTTTTTCTTTCTGTTTAGTAAAAGGAAAGAACTGTTACCGATTTACCTTGCACGTGCTAAAGCGTGTTACCCAGTTATCATTAAGATCTTCCCAAGAACCTTATGCGTTAGAACATAGCAGCATCCCCCTCGTATAGATGAGGGAGTGGAGGCTTAGAAATGTGAGTAACTTGCGAAGGTTACACTTTGTGTTTATTTGTTTCAGTAGAATGTTTCCTGTATTTTAGAGAGAACCAGGGGTGTTGTGCCGGGAATTGTAACAGTTGAGGGAACTTTATGGTTATTATAAAAAGCTTCTTGCATTGATTTTTTCCTTTTTCCTGAGGGTAAGTGTTCCGTTTCTATTTCAGAGGCTTTCTCGGATTGCATGTTTATTTTGTTCCTGAAGACATGTGCAGTGTCACCAGTGGTGAGAAAAGCTAAGTTATTTTGACGATGGCATCTTAAATGCCGACTTCTGTTTCTCTTCCCTTCAGCTTTCCATCAACATCTATGACTACAACTGCCACGTGGACCTGATCCGGCTGCTCCGGCTGGAAGGCGAGCTTACCAAAGTGCGGATGGCCCGCCAGAAGATGAGCGAGATCTTCCCTTTGACTGAAGGTAACCCCGCGGCAGTCAGGCTGCTGTGCTGGACGGAGTGTGCCGTGTGTAGAATGCCCAGCAGGTGTGCAATACTGTGATGGTAGGGGTTTGGTCTTGTTGGACCCGTTACCCTTCTGCGTGCTTGGTGCAGCTGGTAAGACCTGAGTTTCTGTGAACTGTGCCGGGTTGTATAATGATGGAGGGAACGTTTGCGTGCTGATGGCTCGCAGTGAACTTCCTGCTTTCCGGGCGCCCTCGGTGAGGCAGGTGGTGACGCGGGGGGTGCTGTTGTCTTGCAGAGCTGTGGCTGGAGTGGCTGCACGATGAGATCAGCATGGCCCTGGACGGCCTGGACCGAGAGCACGTGTACGACCTGTTCGAGAGAGCCGTGAAGGATTACATCTGTGAGTCCCCTGTGGGCCCTTGCGGGGGCGGCGTGAGGCAGGGCTGCCCCGCCTCCGTCCGCGGTGCACTTAGCCGTGTTACACTTCATGGAGATGGGGGTTTTTTAAATACAAATTGAAGGTTTGTGCTAACCCTGTGTTGAACAAGTCTGTTGGCACCATTTTTTCCAACAATCTCAGGTAAGCATTTTTGACAATAAATATTTTAAATTAAGGTATGTACATTGCATTTTTCTAGACAATGCTTTTTTTTAGACTAACACTTAATAGACTACAGTATAATGTAAACATAATTTTTATATACACTGGGACACCATAAACTTCCCGTGACTTGCTTTATTGTGATATTCGCTTTATTGCGGTGGCCTAGAACCAAGACAACAGTATCTCGTCTGCTGTACAAGTAGAAGAAATATTTGTAGTAAGTGGATGAATATAATCACACCCAGCATTTATCTGGCAGGAAAAATTTACATGCTATTTCCAGATGACTGAAGATCTCCTTTTACACATTGAATTGGTTTTTAGAAGTTTTGGACAGAATGCAAATAAAAGTATTTTAAAACTTCAGGAAATAATTCCATATTTACAGGAAATTGCAAAAATAGCTCAGAGGGGTCCTGCGTACGTACTTTACCCAGTGTCCCCACTGTCTTATAACACTAGTTCACAGTCAGAGCTGGCGATTGACCTTGGTGCAGTATGTGTATGTACTTCTGTGAAGTTTTACCCCTGTGCAGATTCCGGTAGCCACCACGGCGTCGGAGGTACGCAACCCTCCGTGACCGCAGAGCCCGGCCCTGTCTCCTGGCGCTGGCATTTTACCAGTGCCGGTGAGGTGTAGGTTCCTAACCTTCCTCTAAGTCCCTTCACCCTCCCCTGTCAATTGTTAGTTCTCTAAATATCGTCTCTACGTACATTGGGGACCTCATCGGACAATGCTATGGGCAAATTGTTCAAAAAGCATGAAAAAGACCCCCCGCTCACTTAAACATCCTTCCTCCCCCGCCTGATTTTCCTCCCTCTCCACTGTGGGCATTTCCCCTTGTACCCTTACCAGCCAAGAATGTCAATTTTTTACTTTTTATGATCCAAATAATGAAAATGGTAGGTGTCTTGTGAATTTAAAATTACACTGAATGTGCTTTTAGATGCCGTCCCTGTGCCTCTGCTCAGATGCGGCCGCCCCGTGGCCTCTGAGAACCTCTGACAGTTTCAATGCACGACGTTCCACGTTTTCTGCTGGTCCTGTTACCCCTTTCTTAACGTCTCCGAGTCATTGTTAACAGCGCCCGTTCTTTTCCCCAGGGGTCTGCTGTTCTTCCCAGGCTGTGATGTGTTTTGGTGCTTTATGGTTTTGTAGTCATTCCTGCTGCTAGCCTGCTGGGTCACTCAGTGCTGATGACAGCGCGCCTCCCCTTCCGCCAGCGGCTTCAGGGCTGCGGGGGTCAGGCACGAGATGACCGCGCTCCTTAGACCGAGCCTCGCCCGCAGTTTTGAACAGGAGCCCGAGGGGTCCTTGTGCTGTTCTCAGGAGCTTCAGTCTGTGGAAGTTGTGTCACTGGTTTTGAATGTTGAGAAGCCACTTTTGCCTGCTTTTTAGTTTTTTTTTTTTGTTGTTGTTGTTCTTTTTAATTAGTTTTCTACTCTTTGCTTTTAGTTTTTAACTATTTTTTTTTTCATATTTAAAAATGCCAAAGATAGCCTTCCTTTATTTCTTGCACATGCTCAGCAGTGATGGCAGGCTGTCTGGGAGGTGGCCCATGCCCAGCAGCAGGATGCGGCTGTGCCCTTTGGCTCTTCGGAGGTTTTGAAAATCCTCTGTCTTGGAGGAACCTCGTGCAGAGGCTTCATGCCCGTTTCGGAACCTGGGATCTCATGACACATCCTTCTGTTTGTCTCTTAGAGTCATTGTGGATTCTGTACTCTTGGGTTTTCTGAGTTTAAAATAGTGTGCATAGTATTTGTCTGTCTAGATTGTTTAAATGTTGGGAGGAGCCATGGCGTAATCTATTGAAAATCACCTTCTCTTAGTGGAGGAACTGTTCATCTGTGAACTTGACTTACGCTCTCACTAAGGCCTTCACCTCCAAGAGCTAGCTCATTTCCATTGTTAGTTTGCAGCCCATCTGGCAACCATTTATTGGTGAGTGAAAACAGAGTAGCTAAAATGTTGGTCAGGTTCTTGAAATAAGTCTACTTCAGTGAAAAAGCAAGTCTCAGGAAGACATACAGTAAGCCTCAGATTGGCTTCTCAATCTAATATTTTTATTTTACAAAGTTAGTGCATAGGCCTCTGAAGTTATTTTCAGGTCTTTGAAAAGTATAGGCAAAATGTGCACAGTAAGAGTTGACGCATGCTTACAGAGAGCCTAGTGCATTACCTGGTCTTGCAGCTGTGGGAGTGAGCACGTCAGCAGTCGAGGGAGGGAGACAGGGCAGCCAGGCCTTTCTGTCATCGTCGTTTAAACATCATTAACATAGAGATGTAAAACAGATTTCTAGTGATGGGATTGCTTTTATTTTTTTTCTTTCACTTTGAAAAATTCTATGCTTTGAAATCTTTCTGAAGATTGATTCAGATTTGTAACTATTTTCATTGAAATTTATTACTGGGTTCTTTCAGTTTTAATAAATAAGCTTTATAATCATGGTCATTTTACATATTTTACCACCTGGCATACAGTGTTATGCAGTAAAATCGCAACAATTACATGTGGTGGGAACATTGTTTAGATACACCCCTTTCAGCCTGCAGTATCAGTGTAGGTGAATTGGGGTGCTTACTGATGATGCCCTTACCTTTTTGTATGAATGAGTACGTTTTTGGTGGGCCCCTTTCTTTTGTTATACACTATTTTTGGTATTTGGTATTTCACATTCTGCACTAATAGAACATGTCTCATTTTCAGGTCCAAACATTTGGCTAGAGTACGGCCAGTACTCAGTCGGCGGGATTGGTCAGAAAGGTGGCCTTGAGAAAGTCCGCTCTGTGTTTGAAAGGGCCCTCTCCTCTGTCGGTTTACATATAACCAAAGGACTGGCCATCTGGGAGGCCTACCGGGAGTTTGAAAGTGCCATTGTGGAAGCCGCCCGGGTGAGTGCCCTGTCCCCCGGCCAGTGCTGGCCTTTGGCTGATCGGAGCTGGTTTTGTACGTGCTCTTAGAAGAGCACAGCTCATAGCATGGTCTTCACCAGTCCCTCAGTGAGGGTGTGGGCAGCAAAATAAATGAAGTCAGTGTCTTTGTGAGCCACATGATTTCTTCAACTGTAAAGCACATGACCAAGTAATTTGTTCCTGATATCTAGAGATACTACTGTTTTAGTTAGTGGTTCCAGGATAAAGTGTAAGAATAACTGTTATCACTAGTCCCTGACCCCAGCACATTCAGTAGAAACTGAGAGATTTGACCCCATCATAACTGCATTGTGTTAGACTACAATATGTAGTATTTTACCATCCCACTCCACTGTGTGTGAGTGCACAGTAGGTTATTATTGATGCATAGTAAAGCCCTCTGATAGATCATTATTACTACACTAGCCCAGTCCCTGTAGAAAAATCGGCAGTGGTGCCTTTGGTGACCCTGACGAAGCCATCGGGCTGACTCCTTCGGCTGGCGTGTGTGGCTCTCCAGGCTCAGACCTAGCCCTGCAGGGACTCCGTTCCCACCGTCCTCCCGACGCTCTTGCACTTTCTGGTCACTGTACTTCCGCTCACGACGTTCCTCAATGGGGAGTCATTTTCCTGAGCGCCTGCAGATGCATCCCGTGTGCAGCAGAACTCTGCCCTCAGAACCAGCTGAAAGCAAGCCACACTACTTTGCTTATATGATAGGCTGCCTCACTGTAGCCCTTTGTTACGTTCCTCCTTGTTTTCTCCCCATCATAAATACTTAGTAACAGAAATAACTTTTATTTTTGTACTTCTTGCAGCTTTTGACACAATACCTTGTGTGTAAGAGGTCATATTTCTTCTTTTTAGTTTGAAATTAACAATGTGTTAAAATAATTTTTCGAGGTAGGAAGAACCAAAATTTGTCATTCACTGTGAATTTACTTCTTTAGCCCATGGCTGGCTTCCTTTCCCCTTTTGACTGGGAATAAACCTTTGATTCACAGCTGGAGAAGGTGCACAGTCTCTTCCGGCGACAGCTGGCCGTCCCGCTCTACGGTAAGAGAAATGGCCTCGTCAGGAGCCAGCCCTTCAAGGTTTTTAAGTGCTTTTGGATATGTCACGTAATTAGGCCTCTCCCAGCGTTCCGTGCGGCGGATGTGGCTGGTGTTCTTACTATCACTGGACAGTGTCTCTGTGGACCAGGCCCTCGGTGAAAATGTATCTTGACTTGTTAGTGCTCAGGTGGGTTATGAGGGTCAGAGGCAGGACATCTGACTCCCAGTCAGGAGGTCCCAGTCACTGGCGGGGTGGGGGGGGCTCGGAAAGGAATAGGGAAACTGACTCCCTGTCTTTTCTGGGAACTTTGTCGGATCCGACCTACATTCTGAGCGTTTCCTCTTCTGTGACGGAGTGGGGATTTTACATGGGCTGCTATCATTCCCCGGCGGGGGGATTTGATTCAGGGCACCGTCCGTCGGAAGTATTCACACTGAATTTATTGGGGTTTTTGTAGGGTTCTCCTTTTGGGCGAGTGTATTTTGGCAAGCCAAGCCTTTGAAGTCCTAGAGCTCGAGTGTGGGCAGCTCTGGGGGGTTGGCGCAGCCACCTGTTTGTCCTTTAGTCGTGGGGTGTGCTGTACCCCTCAGAACCTCTGGGCAAGTTTACTTGGGCCTTGGTGTTATTTCTCTCTTTTCTTCATGGTTTATGTGGATTTGATTTAACAAATTATAAAGTGTCTCCAGGCAAACCTTTGGGTGATAGGCAGAAAATGCTAGAATTGAGCTGGCTTGTAGATTTCCTGCCACATACCGGTGTGAGGCAGCATAGCGAGTGTACTGGTAGAGCGTGAACTTGAGCTAGACTGCCTGGGTTCCAAGCCACCTTGCTCTACCGTTTCCTGTAGACAGTGGAGGTAACCCTCAGTGCAAAATGGAGATCCCAGTAAGACCCGCCCCGTAGAGTTGTGAGGGTGTAGAACCTGGGACGGGCCAGGGGAGTGTTGTTAAAGCCTTGCTGTCAGTTTTATTAACTGATTTTTTAAAAAGATTTTACTGATTTACTTATAGAGAGAGGGGAAGAGAGGGAAAGAAATAGCAATGTGTGGCTGCCTTTCACATGCCCCCAGCTGGGGACCCGGCCCGAAACCCAGGTGTGTGTCCTGACTGGGAATTGAACCGCGACCTTTCATTTTGCAGGCTGGTGCTCAGTCCGCTTAGCCACACCAGCTAGGGCTCATTAACTGATTAATTAGTTGGTAGGACTGCCTGGGACAGTACTTTGAGACAGTGTCCGGCCAAGTCTGAGCTCAGTAGAAGGGTTCAGGATTTGATCAGTAAGAGCTGCTATGGCCACAGATGTGGGAGGGGTGAGTGGCACCCCAGTCTCCCGGTTTAGTCTGATTTTGGATTGATAAAATGCAATGGCAAGACCCATGGGACTGAATCCATCTTTCAACAGATATGGAGGCGACATTTGCAGAGTACGAAGAGTGGTCGGAAGACCCGATACCGGAGGCGGTGATTCAGAACTATAACAAGGCCCTGCAGCAGCTGGAGAGATACAAACCCTATGAAGAAGCCCTGGTAAGTGTTGGCTCCTTCCCAGTAAGCTTCCCTCTGTAAACTTTTCCCTCATCGATAGTTGCAAGTAAAACGATGTCTTTAAAACTTGTTTGTTGTGAAATATATAGAGTGTATAAGTGTGTTCTGCAGTTGACATACTAATAACGAAGTGAACATCCGTGTACCCACCACCCAGGTTAAGAAATAGAGCATTGCCAGTACCTTAGAAGTCTCCTATGTGCCCCTCTCCGATTGCCTCCTCTTCCCTCTCCCGAGAGGTAATCACTTTCCTGACTTTTGTGATACTCATTCCCGTGCTTTTCTTTACAGTTGTACAACCTATGAACGTGTCCTTAATAGACTGTTTAATTTTGCTTGTTTTTGAACTTGTATGTAATGGGATCATGCTGTATATTTTCTTTCAACATGTTTTGGGGTTTCACTCGCTGATAAGTATGGCTCCAGTCCACTTGTCTTGCTCTAGGGTTGTATGTAACAGTGTATCCAAGTTCTTAGGGGGGTTGTTTGCCAGGTTGTGCGAGGAGCGGCGCGTTGCTTTGACCACTGACGCATCTCTTGGTAGGTACACGTGGAAAAGTTTCCCTAAGTGTACCCCGAGGAGTGGAACTGTTTTCCAGGTTATCGATCTGCACGTCTGCCAGCGGCATCTGAGATTCCTCACTGCCTTAGCTAACCTTGCATGTTGACGTACTTAAATTTAGCCAGTTTGTGGAGTCTGAAACTGGTGTTTTAATTGGCATTTCCCAGATCACTAATGAACTTGAGCACCTTTTCACATCTGTTGGCCATTCAGGTTTTCTTTCTTTGGGGAAGTGCCTGTTGAAGTTTTGGACGTGTTTTCCTTTTGGTTTATCTTTTTTTCTGATTGATTTGTGGGGGTCTTGGAACTTAATTCTTCCTTTCGGTTGTATGTACTGTAGAATATTCCCCCCAAGGTTTATCTTCTTACTTTTAAAAATGGCATCTTTTCACGACCAGCCTTAATTTTAACCTAATTGGATTTATCGTTCTTTTCCTTATGGTTTGAGCTTTTGTTATGCTTAAGAAATCTATCTATAGTCCGAAGTCATTAATATACTTAGCTCTATTTTCTTCTGAAACTTTAAAATTTTGTATTTCAAGTTTAGGTCTCTGTTTGCAGTTGATTTTGGTGTGTGGGATGAGGCAGGGTCCAGTTCTGTTTTCCTGCGTGGGGAACCTGTTGTCCAGCGCTGACTCCGATAAGTCCGCCCTCCCGTCACTGTTAGCTGTCCCACATCTCTCAGAGATGAGCTGGCCATTCACGTGTGGCTCTATTTCTGGCCTTTCTAGGCCGTCTCCACTGGCTTATATGACACTGTAGTGTTGATAACTTTATCAGTGTTGATCTTAGGTAGCATGAGCCCCTTCCTTCCTGTTCCTCTTCAGGAGCGTCTGGGCTTTCATTAGCTCTTAATGCTTTCATGGAATTTCGAATCAGCTTCCCAAGGTCTGTGTTGTAAAAAACTGTTGGATTTTTTTTAATTGGAATTGCATCGGATCTGTAGATCAATTTGGGGAAGAATTTACACCTTCTAAATGTCAGATCTCCCCATCTGTGAACATGCCATAGGCCTGTGCTACTTGAAATAGACTCTGGCCAGCTAGTTCAGTTGGTTGGACCATTGTTCACGTGCCAAGGTTGGGGGTTTGGCCCCCTGTCAGGGCACATGCAAGAATCCACCACTCAGTGCATGAGTAGGTGGAGCAACAAACTGGAGTCTGCTTCTGCCTCCCTCTCTCTCTTCCCTCCCCCCCCTAAAAATCAATAAATAAAATTTATGCTAAAAAGGAAATAAAGGCGGCCTTGTATTTCTGTAAAGTTTTATACAGTTATAAATTCACTGGTTTCTTGAACACATTTTTAGATGCTATTTGATGCTATTGAAAAAGGTATCTCTTTAAAGGTTTTTCTAGTTGTTTCTGTTATATAAAATGTGATTTGTTTTTTATATTAATTTTTATCTACCTAACCTGCTAGATTCTTATTAGTATTAATAATTTATGGATTCCTTTGGGTTTTCTGTGTTGTATGTTTTCTTTTAACAATTATTATTTGTAAGTGGCGTGCTTTTATCTTTCTTGGTTTTAGAATACTTTTAACTTCGTCTGCCACGCCTGAGACTCAGACTCTTGTTGTCTCGTATTCCTGGCCTTTTTGTTTGATCCACAGGCATTGTTGTCAGTGTTGTATCATACAGGCCAGCTTGTTAACGTGAACTCCCTGCCTGTCCCTCCCGCTTTCTTTCCTCTTCTTTCCTTCATGTGTCCTGGACTTTTCATCTGGAATCACTTTTCTTTTGCTTGTGGTCCACCAGGTAGGTAGAGTCTCCCACACCTGACATTTGCTAGTAAAAGGTTTTCTCACTTTTTGTTTGTTTGAACAGGTTTTACTTTGTTGCTCTCCCTGGAAGTTAATTTCTCAGGGTATAGAATTCTAGACGACAGTTGTGTTCTCTCAGGAATTAAACGTATCTGTCTGTCTTCTGGCTTCTGTTGCTGCTGTTGAGAAGTCAGCTAACTCTTGTTCCTTTGAAGGTAACCCTTACTTCTTCCTCGGGCGACTTTAATACCTCATTGGTTTGGCTTGATGTCCTGCAATTTCATTACGGTATGTCCAGGTGTGGATATCTTTGTATTTATCCTCTTGGTGGTTTGTTGGGTTTCTTGGCTTTGTTTTTGGTGTCTCGTGCTTAGTGAGTGAGAACACAGAAGTTGAGAGCCAGGCTCCCTCCAGCTTGAATCATAGCTCTGCCACTCGGTAGCTCTCTGATCGGGGCTAGTCCTTAGCCTCCTCGTGTTTCATTTCCCTTGAGTGTCAGGTGGAGGTAGGTAGATACTGCCTCACGGGTTGTTGTGAAGATGAAAGTCTTTATATTCTTAAGCCAGCAAAAGCTTAACCTTCACTTACCTTAACCACCGTCACTTAGGTTTTGTCCTTAGCGTTTCTCGTTTCTTTACCAGTGTGGTGGTGATTTCAAGACGTTCTGTATATTTCATCCGGCAGTTTTAGCTGTGTCCGGGTAACTAATTTGTCGTTACTGCTGGGCACCGAGGCTCTGAGACATCGTCTTTCTGTGTTCAGTGCGCTCTTGCTGCCTGGAATGTGTCCCCCTCTCCACACATGAATGGTGTGGTTGGAACTGCACTCCCGAAGCCTCCGCGGTGACAGCCTCAGCCGGTTCAGTTTGGTTTGACTGTCAGCAGAGCGTGGCTGAGGAGAAAACAAGTTGACTAAGAGGATTTTGTTTAAAAATACTTTTGATGGCGTGTCTTCTGGTCCGTCAACATGCAGCATAGCCTCTTCCCTCTTCTGCATGTGCCTGAGCCCCGGCAGGAGCTGATGCTCGGAATGGAGTACTCCAGTGTGGCCGCTTTCCCCCCACCCACGAGGCCGAGAAAGTAACTTCTCTTCTGGAAGGATGGCTCGCATTGGTCATTTGCGTTTCTCTTTCACTCAGTTCCTGATGGGTAGGAGATTTAAAGTCCCTGTAGTTTAGGGATAGATTGAGAAAAGGGATTAAGGGGCCTTTGTAGCTATTGCCACAAAAGGCACTTTGGACTCTCCCGCTGCCCATCAGGTTGTAGACCGGGATGCGCAGCGGTTCTGAGTGGGGACTGGTGATTCTCATCTGGGTGTAGCTGGGCTCCCACAGCTGAATGTGGAGCTGTGTTGTGCCCCCGACGGTGTCAGCAGCTCACTGCCAGTCTCTCTTGTCCCAGTTGGAAGCAGAGGCGCCCCGGCTGGCCGAATACCAAGCGTACATCGACTTTGAGCTGAAAGTCGGCGACCCTGCCCGCGTTCAGCTGATCTTCGAGCGCGCCCTGGTTGAGAACTGCCTGGTCCCAGACTTGTGGATCCGCTACAGTCAGTACCTAGTAAGACAACTGCTCTGATTCCACCTGTTTCTCGCCGCTTTGGGGTCTACGTAAAACCTGTCAGAGAGCTTGGGGTCAGCTGCGCCCTGCTCGCCCCTGCTCACCCTCCTTTCCCTCCTTTTCTACTCGCCCCTCACTTAGGAAGTGCTCCTGGAGTTTTAACTTACTTCAGACTGACCAGTAACTGAAAAAAGTTACATAGCCTTACTATTGAGGACTTTATAACAGGTTTTTTTCTTACAACCTTGCATCGTGGAAAAGGTAATCATTAAATGGAGACAGATTAGTAAGACGAAACCTCACGTACCCATACCCAGCCCAGCTTCAGCAGTTACCTACGGGCACTAACGTAGTTTCATCCTGCTTCCTCATCCCATGTCACTTTAAACTAAATCCAGAAATCACATTTCCTTGGTAAATATTTCAATACATATGTATAAAAGATTTGACCTGTACATTAGTATTGCTGATGCTCTTAAGGCTGTTTTAATCTGCAGGTTCCCATCTCCACCTCTCTTTTCCCTCACTCCCCCTCGTGGTTTCTTTCTTGAGGAAACTGGTCACAAGAGACATTTCTAAGGAACTTTCTTTTGTCAGTTGGTTGTGCTGGACGTGCCTTGTGGGTGGTGATGTCTTAACCATAAGGTTGTATCTGCTAACCCTGGAATTCTGTGTCGTAGGACCGGCAGCTGAAGGTAAAGGATCTGGTTCTGTCTGTCCATGGTCGTGCCGTTAGGAACTGCCCGTGGACCGTCGCCCTGTGGAGTCGCTACCTCCTGGCCCTGGAAAGACACGGAGTTGACCATCAAGTGATGGCTGGTGCGGACGTTTCTGTGGGAAGACTTCAGGGCTTTTTGTCCCAAGTCAGAGGCCGGAGTCTGGCACAGTCACTAAGCCGGCATTCGCCAGGGTGCTGCTTTGGGGGGGGGGGCAGTAGTGACAGACAGGGCTCTGGGTGGGAGACACACTGATGTGTTTTGGGCTCCTGGGAGCTTTTTAACAGAATGCAGTGCTTGCTGTGACCTTCCAGGAGCCTTTTCTGCAGGCTTGCTTGACCTGGGACTCAAGCCTCTTCCGGAGCGGTCGGGCATTGCCGTAGTCACCTTTCTTTTGAACATTTCCTTCTAGCTCGTTTCAGTCGGTTGCACCTTATCGTTATGTTAAATCATGTAGTATTTTCCAGTCAGTAGAGGTTTTTATAATAATCTTGATAACTTTATTTTAGTTGCTTTTTGAATTGGCCACAAACCCTGTCTTTTTCTTCAACTCCAGCAACCTTTGAAAAAGCCCTGAGTGCGGGTTTCATTCAGGCCACCGATTATGTGGAGATTTGGCAAGCGTACCTTGATTACCTGAGGAGAAGGGTTGATTTCAAACAAGGTATTTAAGTTCATGTGCTTTACGTTAGAACTGCACTTTCTCTTAGCATATCTTTGGGTGAGATGTCCCAGCGCCCAAGTGCACCGTGATTGGGCAAGTGTTGTAGACCAGCCATTGGTAGCTCCCTCTCGCCCTCCCCCCTGTGAAAAAAATTTTTATGCTGGCTCTTGCCAGCTTCTTAGGTCGCATTTTGTATTTCTCTCTTCTCTCCCTTCTATATACACAAGATAGTTCTCTAAATAAGACTGCTGTGTTTCTGTTAAATATTTTGAACCTTTGCAGGATTCCCCTTCCTTTCTCCTTTCACCCCTCAAAAAAAGAATAGCAACCAGAACCCCATGTGACGCGTCCTTGCACGCTCATGCACTCGGCCTTCAACCATTCCACTGGCGGGGGAGACCCACACACGGCACCCTGTGCTTGCTGTTGTCATTGTGCCGCCGTGCCGCGCTCTGCTCCAGCGCCTCTCTCTCCCGCTCCCTGATGGCGGCGGGGGCTGGACAGTTAATTTCTGTGCTGTCGGCATGATGCCAGGTGCCTAACAGGCCCCTGTGAGTTTCAGTGTAGGATTTGAAAAAAAGACGTGGTATGTGGTTTCGTAGAGCCAAACCTCTTCTGCAATTTCTCCCAGACTCCAGTAAAGAGCTGGAAGAGCTGAGGTCCGCGTTCGCTCGGGCTTTGGACTACCTGAAGCAGGAGGTGGAAGAACGTAAGTGGGGCTCCACCCTGCTGCTTCGTCCAGTCGTATTTCCTGTTCTCGGTTGATGGGCCTTTTCAGGCAAAGGCCCTTTTGTCTCTCAATTGCTTTCTAATTTTGACTGATTCTGTTTTTAAAGGTTTCAATGAAAGTGGGGATCCAAGCTGCATGATCATGCAGAACTGGGCCAGGATTGAGGTAAATGTTTGACAAATTCGTTGGTTTCATCCACCTTTGAAGGTCCTTTGAGAGTGTGGCTGAAGTTGAGTCAGAATCTCTGCCGATGGTCCAGGCTCTGTGGGGACTCATGTTATTTACCTAGCTGCGTACACATTTGTTTATATCTTAGAACGTTAGCTCCCAGGTAGAAGGTGTGCGACGAATGTCCCAACACCAGGCATTCACTCACATACCACCTCTCTCCCTCGCTCAGTGCATGTCAGGTTTGTGCTGTTTGCCAGGCACTTGACCAGGTGCTGGAGTAATGAGGTTGACATGGTCCCTGCACTAGTAAAAAGCTTTGTAGCCTAGTGTGGAAAACAGACGATTGGACAGATAATTAAAGGGTACAGGGAGTTGAATGTTATTACTGGACCAAGGACCCCACGGGGAGTAGGGCCTGGCACCTGCCTGGGAAGAGCTCATAGAGTTGTGAAAGTCTAACGTGTTACTCTCTGAGGGGAAGTCAGGGCAGAGAAACATTTATCTGGTAGTTTCTAGACGGGACGTTTGTGTGGTAATCATTTTAAAGATGAGGCAGCCGAGGCTCAGGGAGGTTAGGTAACCCGCCCAAGTCACTTAGTCAATGAGGAGTTGGCATTTGCTTCTAGATCAGTCTTTCTCTACGCTACGTCTCACGTTAAGACTTGTAGTGAAGCTTCATAAAAAACAAAAACCCCAAAACAAACTAGGCGCCTGGCCAGTACTGTGAGCTCCCCCAGGCCCCCGCTCTTTGTTCTGGACAAGGGGCGGCTTTTCAAGCAGCGCTGCTGGAGTCTATTTTGTAATGGGTGTCGGCGTCATAAGGGTCAGGTGCTTTTCTGACCGAGCCTTCTCCTGCGTCCTAGGCCCGACTGTGTAATAATATGCAGAAAGCTCGGGAGCTCTGGGACAGCATCATGACCAGAGGAAACGCCAAGTACGCCAACATGTGGCTCGAGTATTACAACCTGGAAAGGTAACCACCTGGGGTGGGGGGGCACCCACCTTGGGTCCCCGCTTGCCCGTGCCTGGCCTGGGCTTGCATCTTCACCATCGGCCGCCTTGTTTCATCCGTCTCTTTCATTAGTGGGCGGGGCTGGAGAACCAAATCTAGTGTTTTGTGCCTGGGCAGTTACAGCTATGCGTTTCTTTTAGTTTTCTGTTTTTCTTTGTTTTTTGTTTTGTTTTGCTTTCATTTTCTAGGCATGAATGTCTTATTTGACTTTTTGGGGAGCTATTTTTTTTTTATTATATTTGCTTTGCTTATAAAAGTATAAAATACTAAAAAGCACCAAGCAAAAACCCAAATTACCTACAGTCATGGACCCAGATGTAACCACCATTAGTTGTTTGGATATATTTTTCGAGATTTTTATGCCTAAATTTTTAGAAAATTAACATGCAATTACAGTGTACCTGTTATAAATCTCTAAAGTTATTTTAAATAAATACGCTATATGCAATACTATTGATAATATAGGGAAGACATAGAGAATATGACCAGCTTTTTTATTCAGTGTATCTTGGACAAAGACAGTGAAATGTGGGAGGAATTCCATCCAGCAGAATCCTCGAGTCCTCTGCGGATGGTAAATGAGTCATCCCGACACAATCTTGCTGTTCTGGCGGGGAAGGGGGTGGCAATCCCCTCTAGTGGGGACCGCCCCAAGCCCTTCTCGCAAATGGCTCTCATCGGGAATGGTATGTGTAGGTGTACACATCATACGTGGATAGCTCATCAATCAATGTCAAAAGGGGTATAGTCGTACAAAAACAGGTATCACCTATAGATAACAATTGAAGGGACACAGAGATTTGTCATAGGTGAGGGTCTGTTAGTCTTGGTGACGCCAGAGGGTCTTTGCCACGTATTTCATGAGATAAGGAGCTACTCCTTATGCCTTGAGTTTAAACAGTCCGGTTTATGTCACCAGGGCCATACAAAACAAAGCAGAACACGCTTTAGAGGATACAGTGTATTCCCAGGCCTGGTTCCCACCGGAACCCTTGGTGTTAGAGTGGAGTCATGCCTGCCACCTGCGTGTTTACTGGGTTTTCCAGGGAGACTCACTAGCCCCTTTCAGGGCTTGCTCTCACGGGGCTCAGTCTCGCACAGCACACAGAGTGGTCCCCACCAGTGTAAGTTCCCCATAACCCCACCCCCAGAGGTGGCGCTGCTAAAGCTCGTTGCATATTCCTCTTTGTGAGCAGTTCTCAAGCGTTTTGGTCTCAGAACCCCTTGGTGCTCCTAAAATTGGAGGATTCTCCCAAAAGCTTTTGTTTATGCCAGTTATTTAGGACTCCAAATACTTACCATTTTAGAAAGTGAAAATGGTGTTCCATGAAAAAACTAGTTTAGATTCCACCCCAGACAATGACAGTGTCTTCTTTGCCACAACCATGGGACTTGGTATGTGGAAGAAGTGCTTTATGGGATAGCGCTGGGAGCTAGTGGCTCCTTGTGGCGGAGCTTCCGGTCCTGTGGCACTGACCCGTGAGGAGACTGTCCCTCTGTTTGTGTGCCTTCTGCTTTGTACCTTGGTGGCAGCACCTGTTGGCCTTCTTCCCTAGGGCACACGGTGACACGCAGCACTGCAGGAAAGCTCTGCACCGGGCTGTCCAGTGCACCAGTGACTACCCGGAGCATGTCTGCGAAGTGCTGCTGACCATGGAGAGGACAGAAGGTGGGGTGCTCAGCTCTCTGCTTGTGGCCCGGAGTCTGTAAGCACAGGCTGTGCTCACGGCTGCAGCCCTCGAGCGGTGCTCACTGTGGGGCTGGCTCCTCCCAGATGCTCTGGAGCCGAGGGGCTCTCTCCGTGGTTCAGTTCTGGCACGGGCTCTCAGAGCTCTTTGTGGGGGGCTGTTGTGTGCATCATCGGGTCTCTCGCAGCATCCCTGGCCTCTCTACCCACTGCATGCCAGTAGCACTCCTCTCTGCCCCCAGTTATGGTGTCCAAAAATGGCTCCAGGTGTTGCCAAATATTTCCTGGGGGTCAGGATCACTCCAGTTGAGAACCTCTGCTGGAGAAAACCACCCCACACCGAAGGAGCACAGAGTGGCAAACGGCCACTTTTGTGCTCACCTGCCAAATTTCAGAGCCTCAGTATTATATTTCTAATGGGCAAATAGTGAGTTTATCTGGGCTTTGGTCTGGATTTTGGGTGGGGACCCCTCAGAACTTGAAATAAAATCCCCAAACAACAACCAACTGCAAAATACCCCAACATCTATCATTTGAGATGTTTTGCAAATTTTTAGTCTTAATTTTGGGTTGGCCAAAAAGTTCATTTGTTTTTTTTCTGTAAGATGGATCTAGTAGCTCTTAGTTGCCTTGAACTTCATTTGAAACAATTTTGTTAGATTGTATTGTGACAGCTGTCATATCAGCATGCATTAAAAAATAAAACAACAAAAAAATGGCCCTGACTGGTGTGGCTCAGTGGATTGAGCACTGCTGGCCTGTGAACCAGAAGGTCTCTGGTTTGATTTCCAGTGAGGGCACATGCCTGGGTTGTGGGCCAGGTCCCTGGGTGGGGCCGTGCAAGAGGCAACCAACTGATGTTTCTCTCGTACATCGATGTTTTTTCCCTCTTTCCCCCTCCCTTCCTCTCTCTCTGAAAATAAATAAAATCTTTAAAAAAACCTTATCAAAATAGGTGAAT
This sequence comes from Desmodus rotundus, assembly GCF_022682495.2. Lineage (NCBI taxonomy): Eukaryota > Metazoa > Chordata > Mammalia > Chiroptera > Phyllostomidae > Desmodus > Desmodus rotundus. Next base: position 12,117,582 of record NC_071393.1, read on the forward strand.
TTTTGTGTAGTCATTTTAATATTGAAGATGAAAGAAAATATGCAACATTTTTGGCATATGATGTTTTATTATTTCAAGAAAGGCAAAAACGCAACTGAAATGCAAAAAAGGATTTGTGCAGTGTATGGAGAAGGTGCTGTGACTGACAAAACGTGTCAAAAGTGGTTTCTGAAGTTGCGTGCTAGACATTTCTCGCTGGACGATGCTCCACGGTCCAGTAGACCAGTTGAAGTTGATAGCGATCAAATTGAGACATAAATTGAGAACAATCAGTGTTATACCACGTGGGAGACAGCTGACACACTCAAAATAGCCAAATCAGTAAGGTTATTGGTGAAAATGAAAACTTATTTTACAGAAAAAACTAAACAGACTTTTTGGCCAACCCAATATAAATGTCTTAACACCTTTTGAGTGGAATGTTTTCGTAGTCTTTCCAGGGAGCGCCCATGATAGATGATACTCTAGTTTTTAAGTCTCTTTTCTGAAAGAAAAGGGGAGTTTTAAACACCCTGAAGGACTACTGGGATTCTAGAATTTCCAGCCTCCATAATGAAATGGACTTAAAATGGGGAGCTAACGCTCCAGTTCTTGTCTGACGGGAGAGCTGTCTTCTGGAATGTGGAGAAATTAAGACAATCACATGTTGTTATATCTCTCAAAACCCCACAAAGTGAAAGTTCGCTGCTTTCTCTCTCAAGGTTCTTTAGAAGATTGGGATATCGCAGTTCAGAAAACCGAAACCCGATTAGCACGCGTTAATGAGCAGAGAATGAAGGTAATGATGCTGTTGACTGTGTTTGGGATGGGTGTTTTTTTGTCAAAACCTGAGTGAGGTCTTTCTAAAATGTGTCTTAGAGAATACTGTGAAATATTTGAACCAATATTTAAACCAGTCTTGTATGATTTCTTAGTAAAAGGTGAAAGATGCACACAATCTAAAGAGAAACCAGAGTGTGTAGTATTTTTTTAGAAACACTTAAAACTTTAGCCCGAACGATGAATACTTTCTTAATGTAGTAGGGGAATTTTGGCCCTAAAACTTTACTAGAATAGATGAAAAAAATAATAAAAAGGTGCTTCGCTTAGCCTAGTGATTGGAGTATGAACACCCCCAAATTAATTAGGGCCCTGGTTTCAGAGATTGTTGTCCTTCTCTTGGTGCGTGATTCCTGGGGGTATTGTGAGCCTTGCTGAAGATTTGGGGGGCAGACGCTGAGGGGCCCAGGTGCCCAGTGGGGGAAGTTGTGAGCACACCCTCTGCGTGTTTTCATGGTCTTGTCCTGGAACTTGGGTCATGGATTTCCCCAGCCTGTCCCCTGCCCCCTTCCGTCTCTCCTCTCATCACGAGTCAGTGAAGCTGAGGCCATTGCTGTGTCCAGTGATGAGTCATGTGCCCCACTTTCCAGGCGGCGGAGAAGGAAGCAGCTCTCGCACAGCAAGAAGAAGAACAGGCCGAACACCGGAAGAGGGCCCGGGCCGAGAAGAAAGCGTTGAAAAAGAAGAAAAAGGCCAGAGGCGCAGAGAAGCGCAAAGCAGATGAGGATGATGAGAAGGAGTGGGGCGATGACGAAGAAGGTAGAGATTTCGGAAATTCTATTGTGGAACATCTCAACCTTCCAGAGAACTTGCACAAAAACAGTACAAAGGACTTTTTCCTTGAACCCTTTGAAAACGTCACCCTTCCTGCCACTGCTGGCCTCTGTGCTCTGTGCAGGTACTGCCCTGCACAGGGGCCTGGGCCCCGCTCCCCCCACGCTGTGCTGTGGCCTCCCCCCCTCTGTGTGGTGCCCTCCTCACCCCACGCGGGCTCCCGTGCCCGAGCTCTTCCTGTCTCTGCCCCACGTGTGGATGGTCCAGTGTCCCCCTAGCACCGCCCGGCCCCACCCTGCACCGACACCCGCCTCGTTGCCCCACCTGTGGTTTTGACTTGGTGGAATTTTCCAACCAGTGTTTCTCTCAACCCTGCAACTTCAGGAATGGGCAGGTGTGGGTCTGATTTATTTCAGCAAAGTCAGTCAGGGTAAAGAACTGTTTGTAGACATTAAAGAAATACATACATTTTCCTTGTGCAAAGTCGTCAGCCAGAGGGAAGTAGTGATGGAGTCGTCATTTAGTTGATCTTCCTTGCACACCTTTGTGGGGCTTTTAGAGGGCCTTTAGAAACGACCATCAGCCCATGGCCCTTCAGAGCTCTTGGTTAGTAGGGTGAGGCAGGTGTGCCGTGCCTGCAGTGGCACGTGATTGGGACAGTGGGAGCCAAAGGAGGCGCTTGTGGGTCAGCTCCCTGCATGAGAGAGGTCACAGGAAAGTGATGTGTGCACCTTGGCATCTGTGGGAGGGCTGAGTGACTGTCAGATGAGAGACTGTCAAGTGAAAAAAAATGGGAAGCCAGAGAGCTGGTGTGAGCAAATAGCGAGGCACAAAACAGCCTGGCATTTTCTGTGAGCGTGATAACTGGGTTCAGGCCGCAATGCCGGCTGGGGCCAGGTGCGGGGGTGGTGAGGCTGGAGCAACAGGCAGGCCAGCTGGCTGGGCCCCATGCAGGGATGTTCCTTTTTTCTTTTCTTTTTTTTAATCCTCACTGAAGGACATGCTTTTTGACTTTAGGGAGAGGGAGGGAAACATTGATTGGTTGCCTCTTGCATGTGCCCCTACTGGGGACCGAACCTGGAACCCAGATATGTACCTTGACTGGGAATCGAACCCGTGACCTTTCGGTTTATGGGACAGTACTCCAGCTGAGCCCCACTCAGGGATGCTCTTGAACGCAGCATGCAGCACTTAGACTTCACAGGAAGCAGTGGGAAATTGAGAGAAGGGTCTGGAAGTAGAGGGCCAGAGCCAGTTGGGTTTCAGTACTCTCCCTCTGGAGGCAGTGGGGAGAGTGGGGTGCAGTAGAATGTTGTTCAGTTCTCCTGAAGGACACGAGACACAGCGTAAGATTTTAGGAATGATAGACCCTTTGCACAGCTTTCCCAAGCGCAGCCCACATGTGAAGCACGTACTTCAGAGCCACCTAAGGTGCTTGTTTAAATGCAGGTCCCTGAGCCCCATCCCGCCTGTGGTGACCTGGGCTTCTTACAAGAGGGGCCTTGGAATTTGCTGCCTGAACTTTTAGACTCCCTGACCTTTTTTTATAATTAAAAGTAGACAGTGAGGACTACTTGATTTAGCGCATTTATTCAAATGTACTCAGGGTCCAGAAAGCAGGGGAATAAGCTGGTGAGCCAAGAACGGCTTGGCAGGTGCTGTTGGTGCATATGTGCAGAGAGGAGTGAGGGTTTATCATGTGCAGCTGTGGCACACCTGCTGCTTGTAGTGGGAAGAGCGTGTACCTGGGCCAGCTCAGGGCAGAGAAGAAACGAGTGATCGTTGCTGCTTTTCTCTCTATACCCTGTAGAGCAGCCTTTTAAACGCAGAAGGGTGGAGAACAACGTTCCTCCAGCTGCAGAAGCACAGGACCTAGAAGCGGAGACAGGACTCTTCGGGAAAAGTGCAGCCGTAGATGTTGCCCCCCCTTCGAAGCAGAAGGAGAGGGCGGCTGCCCTGAAGAGGGACATGCCCAAGGTGACCCACGACAGCAGCAAGGACAGCATCACCGTCTTCGTCAGCAACCTGCCCTACAGCATGGAAGAGCCGGGCGTGAAGCTCCGGCCACTCTTTGAGGCCTGTGGGGAAGTGGCTGAGGTCCGGCCCATCTTCAGCAACCGGGGCGACTTCCGAGGCTACTGCTACGTGGAGTTTAAAGAGGAGAAGTCGGCCCTGCAGGCTCTGGAGTTGGACCGGAAGAATGTAGATGGGAGGCCAATGTTTGTTTCCCCGTGTGTGGACAAGAGCAAAAATCCCGATTTTAAGGTATGTCTGTGGGAAAAAGATGCCTTTCGTGAACGGTTGTCACAGACTAAACGCTTTTTTTTGTGAAGCTGCTGTTATTTAAAATGTCCAGGGAATGAGGACCGGACTCTCACACTAACTGGGGTCTGTCCTGAGCTGGTTAGCTGAGGTCCGACTCACGGCCCGGTCACTTCAAGCGCGCATTCGCTGATAAATGGTCATGAACTGAGGAACGGTGATAATGGTGACTGTCCGTTGAGTGCTTAGGGGTGACAAGGGACTGTGCTAAGTGTTTTATGTATTTATATTACTTCGTGGGATCCTCGCCCAAACTCTGAGAGTAGCTACTCTCATTCTTGCCCTTTTGCAGAGGAGGAAGTGGAGACTTGTGAGGTTAAGTGACATGCCCAGGGTGGCCCAGGTAGCAGTTCCCAGCGCCCAGAGTCAGCTCTGCTCTGCCTGGCTGGGGCGTGGACTTGTAGACGAGGATGCTGGGCTGGGCAGGGCCTCGAGCCATTGGTTTTCCCTCCATTCTTCCTGTAGGTGTTCAGGTACAGCACTGCCCTGGAGAAGCACAAGCTGTTTATCTCCGGCCTGCCCTTTTCCTGCACTAAAGAGGAACTCGAAGAGATCTGTAAGGCTCACGGCACCGTGAAGGACATCAGGCTGGTTACCAACCGGGCCGGCAAACCAAAGGTCAGCGTCTGAATGGACGGACAGCGCTTAGCCTTCCGAGGCTCGGGCGAACCTGTTCCTGCGTCTGTTCACAGATTATTTGGTTTCTAGAGTGGATTCCTACTGTGTCTGCTAACTAAGAAACAAATAAGTTAAGAGAAGGATAGGTACACTAGGCTTACTTGCATTTGGAGTCAGATGAATCTGTTTGTAGCTAATTGTATTAAAAAGAACAAGGCATTAAAAAAAAAAAAACACCAAAAAAACCCTACCAGGAAGTAGCAGGGGAGCACAGTGCAGAGCCCACACTGGGGCCTTGGGGTAAGCGGCTGTCCTCTGTGTCTCTGCCTTCCTGCCCAGACCCTCCTTTCCTCAGGCCTCCAGCCGTTGCCCAGGCCCCGCCACCAGGCTCCCGTCATGCAGCCCTTCAGCCCCTTCTTGGTCTCTTGTGAGATCCGCTTTGCGCCACATTCGGAGTAGTGTTTGAGCATGAGTTCGGATCGCCTTTCTCCCCCTCCCCCTTGTCCAGGTTAATGGAGAGTTACAGGGTGTGAACTGAGGGGGTGACGAAGGCACAGACGTTAGGGCACACCAGGGCTGCTCCCCAGTGTCCAGGCCACCTCAGCCGTCTGCTGGATTTATACTGGTCTGTCTGCCCTTTTTGCTGGAGCAAGCACAAGAGGTGCTGAACTTAACACAGGTTACTGAGGGTGCAGCAGTGACAGAAACGCAGAGGAGAGCGCAGGGGAGGGAGAGGAACCTGTAGACAAAGGATGGTGGAGGTGGGGAAGGTCACCTGTTGATGGGGTGCCTACTCTGGCCCCCCAGCTGGAGGGAGGCAGTGGTGTCCTGGCTCTGCAGCCCCTGACCTGGCTCTGGTCTCTTCCAGGGCCTGGCCTACGTGGAGTATGAAAATGAATCGCAGGCCTCACAGGCTGTCATGAAGATGGATGGCATGACCATCAAAGAGAACGTCATCAAAGTGGCCATCAGCAACCCGCCGCAGAGGAAGGGTCCAGAGAAGCCGGAAGCATGGAGAGGACCGGGCGGCCCCGGGGTGCCGCGGCAGATGTATGGAGCGTAAGTGTGTGCAGCTGGCCGGCACCAGGGTCGGCTGCTTTTCCATTGGCGCAGGGCATAGGACAGAAAGCCAGGGCCCGCTGTCCAGTGTGGTCGCCGGAGAGGCTGTCCGGAGCACGGCCCTGAAGAGAGCGAGCCCAGGCGTGGGGCCCGTGCTGGCGTTTGCCAGTTTACACTTGTGATTTATTTAGGGCCGTGTTTTTCTCTGATTGTTTTAAAGTCCTCTTTGCCGGTTGAATCCGAATGTTTAAAGAAGGCCCGACAACCGTGTGCTTGCCAGGGTAATGTAACCTCTGGCTGTCTTCGTATAAACGCTGTTTTTTTTTACCCAATAGGGTGACACAGCACAATTGCCAGGTGATTTGGTGAGGTGTGAAGGGATACAGCCATTTTCATCGACCCATAGGTGACTACATTGCAGAGGTTTGGTCTTTGCCAAAATTGAGGAAAAGGCCAAATTAGTTAATGTGGTTTTTACCTACTAATCAATCTAGGAGACGTAGGCTTTGTCTTATCCTTGTAGTCTTTTTTTTTTTTTTACCTTTGAACTTCGAGTGATTTAAGCCTCTCCTGGCTTATTTTCACAAATAAACCAGGGTCATGAAGTGTCGCATTAAAGGGTACATTCAGTGTTTGCTCTTCTAGGCGGGGAAAGGGGAGGACCCAGCTTTCTCTGCTGCCTCGCGCCCTGCAACGCCCGAGCCCCGCAGTGGCTCAGGCCGAGAATGGCCCTGCCCCGAAGCCGGCGGTCACCACCTCAGCGGCCACTGAAGCTCCCAAGATGTCCAACGCTGATTTTGCCAAGTTGCTTCTGAGAAAGTGAACGGGATTCTGAGAGAAGGGGAATGCCTTACTTCACGCTGGCCAGGAGGACCGCCCGCCGCCCAGCTGTGCCCTGGGTATGGAAGGGCCCAGGCAGCGCCTGCGCCCATGTAGTGTCCGCTGGGCCAGACAGACAGGGACAGGGTGTCCAAGGAAAGAGGCTCTCAGTGCCCCTCACATTGAGGGTGACAGGAGAGGAACAGTCACTCCACAGGTCGGGCCCAGAGTGTAGTTCCTAAGATACTTTTTGTCTTCAAGAGTGAAATCCAGAAGTGAAACTTGGACACGCTGTTTTGAGACACACTTGTCCAAATGTTTTCGGCCAACTCTGGCCCCTTTTCTAAGACACTTCTCTCCCACTCTGCATAGTATCTGCATAGTACATGTGCCCACCACTCTTTAATTTTCGAAAGACAAGATGGCAGATGCTAGCAATTCACCGGAATGGCCTATTTTAGTAAGGGGGTGGGGACAGGGGAAGTCACATAAAAAACATTTGATGGGTTTTTGTCCAAGGGGGCTGTGCGTTTTTATATTACGTATTTGTAAATGACATGTCAACCCACTGTTTTTATGTTTCCTAAAAACAAAATATTTGTGACGTTTGTTTTATGTAGGAATTCTGTGTGCCGTCTGCTGTGGACCATTTTCTTTGCCTAGTGAGTAGTGGGCCGTGTTCGTTGTCTAAATACTGAGTTTTAGCCCTTTGGTTTTGTTTAAATACCATGTCAAGGGCAAACTTAAATTTTCCCTGTTTAGGTTTGTTTATTAAACCCACGTTCTCTTAAAACGCTCTTGGGGAGTGGTACTCAGCTCTGCATCCAACGTGGGTCTTTTGAAGCGGGTGTGCCTTCCTTTACGTAACAGATGTGTAAATAGAACTTCTGTAAGTTAAGCCCCACATCACTTAGATTTCAGTCCTTTCAGCTGTGCTGTGGCGTCAGCCTTAAACTTCCGTTCATGGCAGTTCACGCTTGAGCTTTTATGCGTTTCTCCCTGTACTCTTCCCTCAAGGATTTACTTACTGCCTTGGCAGCCGGCACTGGGGGCGGGGAATCCACGACTCTCAGTTGTGATGGAAATCAGCGCAGCTTTTAACCCTCACCTGAGCATAGTTTGTTGCTTTTTAGAAGGGGGCAGGGGAGAGAAAGAGAGAAACAGTGATTGGTTGGCTCCTATATGAGCCCCCAATGAACTGCAGCCTTTTGGTGTACAGAGGATGCTCCAACTGAGCTACCCAGCCAGGGCTTAGCTGTTTTTTAAGTGTTTGTGCTTCATTCAAGCCTCACTATATTTAAGTGGAAAATTTAAAAATGATAAAGATTAGTAAGATAAATTTTTATGCGCCTCCCATCGAACATCAGCATTTCTCACCCCAGAGCCCGTCTTTCTTCCTCTCTGCCTCCACCCCCGCCCCTGGTCCATGTTATATCGAGGGTACCCCCGACGTCAGAGCAGCACCCCACGATGTTGTAGAGCGTGTCTCTAAGACATGAGAACTTAAAGGCCACAGTTTCATCATTATTAGCAGTAATACCCCAGTGTCGTCAACTGTCCAGCCAACTTCCCGTTTGCTGTTGTTTCATAAACGTCAGTTCCGTCCCGTAAGTTGGGATTGGTGGACCATAGCTGAGTCTGTTAACCTGTAGGCCCCCCTCTGCTGTGTCTCTTTTGCACAAAGCCAAAAATGTGTTAGGAGTAATCTGAATTGAATGCAAGCAGTGGGTATTTCTTGCTCTATAAGCAGCCAGAAGAGGCTGCGTTGTGCTCTGCAACGGCCCCTCCCTGCCCGCGGAAGCCCACTTGGTGGGGGAGGGTTTGGGCTGGTCCGGGGCTGACCTTGTAGAGCTGTGAATGTTTCCTCACCAACCCGGGTTGGGTGGTTCTCCTCTCCGCGGCTTCACAGTTCCCTGGCCTGTTCTCTCGTGGTCGGCCAGTCCTCTGGCCTCTTCATACTCGGGTGTCGGCACAGGCCTTGCACGGAGGCGAACCTTTTCAGACCTGAGCAGGACCCCGGGCGGGTTCCGGGCATTGACTGTTCTAGATAGGAATTTTTAGGAATGTGTGACTGGGCTTGTGTGTTTTCCCCAGAAAATCATGGACTGACGGTAAATAGGAACATGAAGAACCACTTCAGCTCCTTGAGTCCTGAGTGAGAGATCAGTGAGCCGTGTGTGTCAGCCCAGGTGGGCAGCCCATTCGGCCGGCTTTGTCTCGTTCCCCGTGGGAGTTCCCGTCTGGGCCCGCTCCGCTGCGGGCCTGCGGATGTAAGGGATGGTCTGAGGCCCTCTGACGAATGGGACCATCTCTTGAAGAAGACAGCAGAGTCTCAGGCATTCATTTAATGTAATAAAATACTTTATTAGAGTCAGTTTTTTGTTAAAATAATGTCCTTCACATTTAGCTAAAGTGCCAATTTCAACAGTACAAAGCAAGTACTTGCATCAGGCTTCCTTGGTGTGCTTATAAAACCAAGATAGAGAAGATTTAAGGTTTTAAGAAATACCTTCATGGTAGCATACAAGTATGAAAATATTTTTTATAAAGGTTTGCATAACTCACTTGGGCCCATTTCATGTATCTTTCCATTTATTTCCCTTAATCTTTCAGAAAACCATTCTGAATGTGCTTATTACACAAATAAATAACTATAGACACTTGCTACACAAGAACAGTGACTGATCTTCAGACCAGAGACAGCACTGTGCACCCTCAGCGCCCCTCAGACACTGACGGGGTGCAGGAGACCGGGGTTCTGGCCAGTCTCACGAAGTAGCAGCATCGTGTTGGCCCCTGTGCTGTGTGTGATTGAAAGAGAAGATTCTACTTCCACAGAGTGACGGCTTGGCCATAGTACATACGACATTTCACAAGTTGGTAGAAAAATAAGGCCACTCCAAGGCAATCTGTTCTGTTCCCCCGAGGGGTGCTGGACAGTACAGTGGCTGTGGGAGGTTGGGGTCAGGTCAGTACGTGGATAGAGCTGCATGACAAAAGGGGGCATGTTTTGGCTGTGGTCAAAGGCTTTTGTGGTTCAGTACAAACTCATGCCCTAATTCATTACCAAAACGCTCACTTAACCCTGGCAGGGTGGCTCAGCGGGTGGGAGCATCTTCCTGTACACCAGAGAGTCGTGGGGTTTGATTGTGGCTTTAGTTCCCCAGTCAGGGTGCGTAGGGGAGGCAGCTGATCAATGTTTCTCTCCCTTCCTCTCTAAAATCAATAAACATATCCTTAGGTGAAGATTAGAAAAACCCATACCTGGTGGTGATGTGGCATCTGTTTTCTCAGAGGTGCTCTGTAACGTGTAGTTGTAGGTGTCACACTCAGAGGGGAGTGAGGGTACACCTGCCCGCTTGCACACGGCCTGATCTGCAGCGCGATTCTGTTCGGGAACACCCAGAGAACGTTCAGACGGAAACATCTGGGCTGAGTTGCTGCAGATGCAGTGAGAGAAACATGGACAGCGAAGGAAAAACCAGGCTGGCCATCCCCCTATTCTTAATTAGAAAAATAGTATCAATACGGAAAAATAGCCTCCAACACTAGAGCTTGCAAACTGGCTCTTGAAATAAGCAAGATACTGAACTAAAAATGTGGTCAACGCTCATTTCCTTTTACATCTCGGAAGTTTGCCCCGCCAGTAAGAATTAGTCACAACGCCAACCTCTTTGTAGGGAAGCAGAAAGCTCTAAGAAAGCAAGCTTTCAATTGTTTCTCAAAACTGGGACCAGGTTCTCCCAGGTAAAATCACAGAACCTGTTAGCCAGTCTCAGAGAAAGACTTGGAGGAGTTGGTTGTGTCTCTGGATCTCATCCCAGTCTTGGCTTCTCCCCACCTTAGTGCAAATTCTGCTCCAGAACCTGTTCTGGTCACATGCAAAGAACATGGCTCCCCCCAACGCCTGCTGGGACCACCACAAGCATGGGCCACCAGCATGGATGGCAGACACCACACATTTTACTAGCTCAAAAGAAGAAAATAAATAACTTGGCTGAATTATAAGTTATCCTAGAGACAAGTCTTAATAATTTAGTTTTTTTCTTAAAAAAAATTGGAGGTAAAGAATGTTTAAGTTCCTTATCTGTCTCCTTTGGGAAACGACAAGGTTTCTAGAAATGCTTAAGTTTTGATTTTCCTCCCCCTGGAAACCCCATCACTAAGGGAGGCTTTTAAAGGTTAAGGTTTCACAGGTAGTGTCTCCTTGAACCCAGAGTGGTTGGGTTTGGCCTCAGGCAGTGCCACTGGGTACTCTGTTGTGGCAAAGAGCAGGGTGTCCAGGGTGGTCTCTGTACACTTGGCAATGAAGCGAATGAATGGCCTCACGTCGCCTTCGTTGGCGACTTCCAGTACGTGGTAGTACTCAGACCTCTGCTCCTTGCGGATGGTGATGGGTGGGTAGCCCGCCTGCATCAGGATGAGGTTCATCAGCAGGCGTGAAGTCCTTCCATTGCCATCAATGAAAGGGTGGATGTAAACAAGTTTATAGTGGGCCAAGGCTGCAAACTCAACTGGGTGCAAATTCATGGCGTCCTCAGAGTTGAGCCACTGTATGAACTCTTTCATCTGCTTTTCCACCTCCTGAGGGTGGGGAGGGATGTGGTGTCCCACAAGGACCTGTGTCGTCCGAAACCTGCCGGCTTCCACGGGATCCACGTAACCCAGCACCCGCCTGTGGATCTCCAGCACATCGCTGATGGTGACGGAGCCGATGCGGGAAACCAGTGTCGTGTTGACGTACTTCATCGCTGCGTGCATGCCGATGACCTCGTTCTGCTCCTCCAGGCTTTTCCCCGGCACAGCATAGCGGGTCTCCAGGATGTGCCTGATTTCCGAGAGGGTGAGGGTGTTGCCCTCGATCGCAACTGTGTGGTAGATGTGATGGTAGTACGTTTCCTCCATGACCCTTCGCAGGGCGGAGCTGCCCTTGGGGATGGACATGACCTTCTTCACTTTGCTGTCGATGATGCTGAAGTACCTCTGGTCAATCTCCTCTACCAGCGGCAGCGTCCGGTCCCGGTTGATCAGCGCTTTTTTGTGGCCGGGCGAGATGGTCAGCGCTCTGGTATACAAGTAGTCTGCCCGGATAATGTCCTTGTCCTCTTCTGAGAAGATGCCGAACTCGTTGAGCGCATCCACAAAGTCTGGGTCCATCTTCAGGGCGTGCAGGAAGAGCTTGTGGGCTTTCTCCCGCTTGCCTTGGCGTTTCATTTCCAGGGCTTGGTTCAGAGCTGCTTTGGCTTCCAACGTACCAGCTGGGAAAGAGCCAAAGAAGCACAGTCAGGGAGGGCAGGGAGTGGCAAAGCATGTTCAGGTGAGTGGTCAGCTGCTGGGCCCCAGGGGAAGCCATGTCCTGGAGGGCTCGGTCCAGCCACGCTGCCACTCCTTTCAGCGTGCTGGTACTACTGCATGTGTGGGTGTGTTTATTCCCCACAGCCCCGCGGGTGGTAGGCTGGTGGTTTTCCATTTGTCCCACAGCCCTGGGAGGCATCACCTGGCCCCCTGCCTTCCGCCTGCCACATGGAGTGGCTCTGTACCTCTGGCCACAGCTCCCATCATTCTGCCCTCCCTGCATCCTGATGGGGCCTCCCCTGCCTCTGGAGGCCAGGCTGTGAATAGCTCCCCACTTGTACTAGCTCCTGAGGCCTCCCCATCTCTGGGTCCTTTAATGCTCTTAACCTAGCGGTTTTCAGCTGCACCCTGCTTGACCTCTAGTCTTCCTTCCACCAGCTCCCCCACCAAGTGAGTGTCAGCCATACTTCCTGGGCTGCTTTTAGTTACTCAAGTGCCCAAGACTCTTACCCTCAGGCCTCTGCTGGAGCACTCTCCCCTCATGACTGTTCCTTTGGATCACTCCTGCTCACACTCTGGTCTCAGCTTAAGTACCCCCTCCTCCAGGGAGCCTTCCTGGTGTGCTCCTGTGGCCCACTTTGCTCCCCCATCACCACACTGGTGACACTGTATGGGTCACCTGTCAGCTCATCTAGGCTGGGAGGTCAGGGCTGACCTCTTCACTGTGACACCTCATACCCTGCACACAGGATGTAGTAGACACTAAACATCTGTTGCATTAGCAAGTGCTGAGAGTGACGTGAGCATCGTGGGGGAGTGAGAAGACTCCATTGTTTCTCTCCTGTAATATACAAAAAGTCGGATAACTGAAAAAAGGATCCTCTGTTCAACACTGATATGCCCAAAAGATCCACACACAGGGACATCTGAGGATGGGAAGTAGGGAGGACAGGATGGGGGAAGGACAGGGACGGTGGCCGCAGATGAAGCTCAGCATCCACCTTGGCTCCAGCAAGTTGGCAGCGGTGGAGAAGTGCTGCAGCCCTTACACTGGAGCCTGGACTGTAAGGCGGGGAGGGCAGTTTCCCTCCAGGACGAGGCAGCTCCCTTCCTGGCTCCCTGGGCAAAACCAGGTGTAAGCAGCTGGGAAGTCTTCACACAGTGGTGCCGACAACCTCTGCTGCTGGTGGGGCGGGGGGCAGAGTTGTGAGATCGCAGACTTGCCTCCCTGCCCCACACACCCTGACAGGACCTGGTAAGGAAGGCTGGAAATTGAAAACACAGCAGCAATGTTTGGGGGTGCAGCAAAAGCGCAGAATGGAAGCAATCAAAACAGTATGGTACTGGCAGAAAAATTCACAGATCTATGGAATGGGATTGAGAGTCCAGAAATAACCCCCCCCCCCGCCCCACGGGCAACTAATTCTCATAAAAGGCACCGAAAACACAATGGACAAAGGAAAGTCTCAATACGTGGTGTGGGAAAACTGGAAAGCCACACGCAAACGAGTAAAACAACTGCTGACTGCACAAAAACTAACTAAAAATGGATTAAAGACTTGAATATAAGACCTGAAGCAATAAAATATATAGAAGAAAATATGGGCACTAAACTTAAAATACCTTGGTCTCAGAAATTTTTATGAACTTGACCCCAAAGGCAAGGGAAGTAGAAGCAAAAAAAATGGAGGGAACTATATCAAACTAAAAAGCCACACAGCAAAAAAGAACGCATCAACAAGACAAAAAGGCAACTAACTGAATGGGAGATATTTACAAACAGTATCTCCAGTAAGGGGCTAATATGCAAAATATATAAAGAACTCATACAATTAAACAAGTAAAAAATTTTGTTTAAAAATTGGGTAGAGGACCTGAATAGACCCTTTTCCAAGGAAGACATACAGATGGGGCCAACAGATACATGAAGAGATGCTCAACATCACCCTGACCAGATGGACATTGTCCTGCAAAGTGAAAAGTCACTGGTTCAATTCTCAGTCAGGGCACATGCCTGGGTCGCGGGTTCCATCCCAGGTCCAGGGCTTGTGAGAGGCTACTGATCGATGTTCCTCACATCAATGTTTCTCTCCCTCCCTTTCTCCACCCCTCCCCCAAATAAAGTCTAAGAAGACGCTCAACATCACTAGTTGTAAGGGAAATACAAGTTACAACTACAAGGAGATCCCACCTCACACCTATTAAAATGGCTTATTATCAATAAGAGAAGAAATAACAAGAGTTGGGGAGGATGTGAAGAGGCAACCCTCGCACACTACTGGTGGGAATGTAAACTGGTGTGGTCGCTATGGAAAACATGAAAAAATTAAAAATAGAGCTACCATGTGACCCAGCAATCCCTCTTCTGGGTATCTACCTGAAAAATTTGAAAACATTCATAAAGATACATGTAGCCCTATGTTCCTTGCAGCATTCTTCACAGTGGCCAAAACGTGGAAACCCAGGCGCCTTTTGATGGACGGATGGATGAAGGAGGTGTACATACGCACAATGGAACACTACTCGGCCTTAAAGACAACGACACACTGCCGTCTGCCGTAGCATGGTTGGATCCTGAGAGTGTTATGCTAAGTGAAATAAGACAGATGGAAAAGAACCATATAAATTCACTCATGGGACATAAAGCATAAAGCAACGCATGAACAAACGAAACAAACAAAAGCTCATGGATACAGACAGCTGAATGGTGGTTCCCAGGGAAAAGGGGGACGGGGGAGGGCAAAGACGGTACAGGGGCTCAAGCATATGGGGAGAAGGAGACTCTAGATTCCGGGTGGTGAACACAATGCTGTGTACAGATGATGTGTATAGACTTGTACACATGAAACTCATATAACCTCATTAGCCAATGTCACCCCATACAATAAACAGACGTCATATTTTCTACACCGAAAATTTGTTACTAACCAATGTTACCCCAATAATTTTAACAAATGTAAAGAACACAAATGATAACAGATAAATTAAATGTGGCATAATCCAAACAAAGCAAAAAAACCAAGAGTTGAGGAGAAACAGCCACTCTGTCTTACCCGGAGAGGACTTGGTCTTGACCACCAGCAGTGCCGCATCCTTGGAGGTGACACTGAGTTCTGTGGACGGTCTGGTGTATCTGGTGACGGCATGCTGTGCCCTGTCCAACTTGCTGCTGAGCAGGTAGAAGCCTTTGAGCAAGGCCAGACACTGCTCCTCCACGGCCCCCAGCGGCAGCAGCAGGGCCAGCAGGGACCCCAGCACCATGCTCAGCAGTGTCACCCACAGGAAGCGGCCCCAGATGGAGGCCCATTTTGGCTCAGTCACGGCCATCACTGAAGCCATTGGCATGAGTGTCATCTGGACTCAGGGGTGGCCCCCTTGCACATATCCACAGTCGTCTGTGAGCGAGCCAGGTCTGAAAGGAACCAGGAGTTGGAGGAGATGAGGCAGGGGAACCGGTATATTGGGGATGCACTTCTGAGTCCCCCTAGGGCTTGAAGACCCCCAGGCCTCTTAACTCACTATGATCAGGGGGTGGGGACAAGCAAGGAGTGGATATAAATGCGGAGGGGCCAGCCTGGAAGGATTGGTACCACCTCCAGGGCAGTGTGTCTGAAAAGTAATGCTGCCGCTGCCCAGCATTTATTAAGCACTTACTGTGTGCCAGGCCCTGTGCTAAGCACTAAGGACCTACACATACCCTCCTGCAATCTTCAACAGGAGCTGATGAGGAAACAGGCTTGGAGAAGTGAAGTGCCTCTTGCCTGAAGTCACCCAGTGAGCAAGTGACAGCCTTAGGACTTGAATTCAGGACTCCGTGGCTCTGAAGTCCACCCCCCTTCATCACAAATTCTGTGGCCTCTGACCCCGACCACTGAGTGTCTGCGTCAAAGATAACAACCTCACACATACCCAGATTGGCCAAGGCAGTTCTGAGGCCCATTCCTTCATAAGCACAACTGTTTCGTGGCCTGATGTATTGTCACATGGCTGGCCACCTTTTCCTGCCCTCACCCTGATAGCCGTGTTGCCAGTCCCCTCTCTGGCCTTCCTTTTTGGCCTGTCCAGCAGGAATGCTGCCTAGAGTTTGGGCAGTCAAACATCTCAAGAAGAACTCAGGCTGTGGGCCAGAGCCAGTGACCCCTTGCCCTCTGTGACAGGGTTTGTGTGTGTGTGTGGGGGGCTGGCAGTGAAAGTGGAGGGGTCAGGTATGCTAACAATAAGCATTTATTGGGCAACTGTGGTGTGCTGAGCGCTGAGCTGAGCGCTAGCCGTGCATTATCTCACTTAACCCTCAGTACCCTAAGGAGGACAGCCCCTCCAGCTCCGCAGTACAGAAGAGGGTAACAAGACACAGACAGGGCAAATCAATTCCCAGGAGGCCCACAGGGAGTAAACAGAAGCATCGGGAACGAATGCCCAGTGCGTCTAAGCCCAGGTGCCCGAGGCGTCACCTCTATCGTATCCATAACCAGGGCCTGTGCACCTGCTCCCGGTGCTAGGCCTCCAAGGACCAGAGATGGCTGGTTAGGTTTCTCATCGCTCAGGGCTGTAGGTCTAACGGTGGGGGCGCGGGGTGGGCGCTGGCTCGTTGATCCAGAGCTTCAGAAATGGCTTGCTACGCGCTCTAATGGGGGTTCGCTTGGCCCACTGTGGGGGTACGGAGACGGTGTGGGTCACTCTTCGTCCAGGTGGTCTGCGCGTTATCCCCGAGGGACGGGCTCCTCGGGGTGGCTGGAGTTCGCTGGTGACGCGGGTGTGCGCGGGGAGCTGGCAGTACGTTCCGGGAGGCGCGAATCTCTCACCCCCCGCTACTCTAGGAAGGGGGAAACTGAGGCCTAGGGAGCCGAGAGCACTGGACTGTCATCTGTCATTCTGGGGAGCCGCCCCTTTCCGAACCCCGCCCAGAGCCCTCTGTCCTACCGCACCCTTCCCGGCTCGCTCCTTTCAAGTCCTTCGGGCTCGCCCCCTCCTCACCGCGCACCTTTGCCAGGCCCTGCAGCTGCTGTCCCGGAGTTCGCAAGCTCTACGGCGGGCTCGCACTACCTCCTCCGCCGCTGCCGACCTTCTGGCCCCGCCCCCTCCAGCTCGCCATTGGTCCGCTGGTCATTCTTATCACCTCGGGTTGGTTTCCCGCATTGGTGCGCTCCTCGCACTTCCGGGTTCTCGCGTCGCCCTCAGCTTCCGGGGAAAGTCTCGCCGTGGGCCACTCCCATTGGCTGGCTTATGCGTTGGTCTCGTGTGCTCAGCTGCCAATAAACAACAGGAGGGGTGGGGCCTGGGAGACCGGCGGGAGTAGTGGGTGCGGAAAATACCGCGCTGATGCGGTTTTGCAGAAATGGAAACTGGGAAACTCGCAATTCCGCCAGTTTGGAATTGCTGTCCTTCCCGCAGGTCTCCTTCTCAGGTATCTCTCCTGGCCTCAGTTTCCTTAGGTGTAATATGAGGATGTCGGTGGTTTGCACCTCTCCACCCTGTTAGTCTGACTTCACTGCCCACTTCTTACCCTCCACCCTCTGCCGCCAGAATTGCGTTTTCTCCTTTTTCTCACCTTCTCTCTTTTCGTCCCTGACTTTTTAATTTGGATCCTCCAGAGAAGGGCCTGGCTGCTTGCTTTGGCTTCCCAGAGAGAGAGAGGATTTTTTCCTTCATGAAGAAAGCTGAAACCTCCATCTTTTTCTTTTCTTTTGTATTTATTTTTTTCCTTTTTATTGAATATATTGGGGTGACACCGGTTACCAAAATTATACAGGTTTCAGGTGCACAATCCCACAGCACATCAACTGCACACTGCCCACCATTTATCTCCCCTGCACCCTCCTCCACCTCCCCCCATCCCCCCAATCACCACACGCCTTGAAACCTTCATCTTCTTGTTTTTGAAATCTCCATCCACAAATATTGAAACTAAACATCTAGGACATGCGGCATGCCCAGTAATTCCAAACATTAAGATGTCAGTCAACCAACGGTCATTGGTGTCATTTCAACGCCAACAGGACCCCCCCGTTTGGGCCGTGGTGAAGTGGGAGACCATTCAGGGAAGACAGCTCTGTCGTGCAACCACACAGCTGTGGGACAGCAGGCTGTGAGGTGGCCTCGTAGAGGCGGCCCCACTGTGGCAGCCCAGCCCCCATGTGACAGCTCCACTTCTCTCTGGTGAGCCAGCTTGCCTGTTACAGCTCAGCTTTGCCCCCCTGCAGAAGGCCTGACCCTTCAAGATCTGACCTTCTCCAAAACACACATTTCCTCTGGGGAGCCACTCTGAGGGAGTGGTGGTGGGTGTCACTATCAGAGTCACACAGCCCTGAGTTCAAATCCCATGTCTGCTACTTGCAAACTGAGTACATTCAGCGATTTGACCTAGCTGATCCCGTTTGCGTAAGATTGGTGCAAAGTGATGACATCCGTCCTCTGGGGTTTTGTGTGAGAGCCACGTGGTGAGTGTGTGCTATTGCAATTATTCCTAGAAAAGACACCGAGTCTTTGCTTATTTGTTACCTGCAGAAAAAACTCAGAGCTGCAGCTTGTTCCATCCACCGGGGAGAAACCACATTGGCATTTCGTAGGGCTCAGTCTGAGTCTAGTTTTAAGGGAGCCGCTGACTCACAGCACAAAAGGAAGCGTCCAGGCCCAGGCCAGGTGTGTGTTGTCATGAAAGACAACATGTGGGAACATTGGGAGGTAAGG
Source organism: Desmodus rotundus (assembly GCF_022682495.2). Taxonomy (NCBI): domain Eukaryota; kingdom Metazoa; phylum Chordata; class Mammalia; order Chiroptera; family Phyllostomidae; genus Desmodus; species Desmodus rotundus. The sequence goes on from NC_071393.1 coordinate 12,135,975, forward strand.
GGCCAAGCAGCTTTGGCCCTTGCTGTATGGGCTCCCTGTTTATAGCTTATAACTGGCCCCCAGTTTGCCCAACTCCCAGCCCTCGGCATGGACAATGGCATGTGATGGTAGATGCTTGCGAAATTTTGTTGACTTGAATTGAATAAGAAATATCTGCAGTAGGCCCAACCATGGAGATTTTAAGAAACAAAATCAGGATGGTGGTTATTTCTGGGGCTCCCTGTTCCCATCTTTTGAACAAAGATCTTGAACGTCATTCTCTCCGTGTTGCCTGAATTCCACTCCTGATGGTTCAAGCAGTAATGCAAAACCCTTTCCCAGAGGAGGGCCTGCGATGCAACCAGCTAATTATGGGGGATGGTTGGTGGAGTGGAAAGCAGTGAGGTCCTGGGGTCAGACAGATGTGTGTTCAAGTGCAGGACCCACTACTTACTAGCTGTGTGACCTTGAGCAGGTCACTTACCCTCACTGAACTGAGTATTATGGGGTTTCTGGACCTCTGTCCCCTCCTAGGCATAAGGTGATGTAATCATCCACTTTTAAAGGTACCATCCTTTCTTCGCTCCTTTTTGGGATGCCAGTGCAAACTCTTCAGGGAGATTAGGCTATGGTAGCGAATCCAGAAGCTGTATAAGAACCATTAGTGAATAAAACTGTCTGGGCATGAGACAATAGGGAAAGGTGGGGAGTGTGGAGAATGTGTGAGCACCTGTCTCGTCCAAAGTGGGCAGCAGCTTCTCAGCTTTAGCCTACATTTATCATGCTAGCGTGCAGTCCAGAAGTTGACAGGTTTTCCAATTTTTCAAAAGAAGTGTCAGGCCTAGATTTTTAAACAAAATCTCCAGATTTTTAAACAGTCGGCATATTTGTCTGCCGGCTACAGAGAACTGCTGGATTCCTGCTTAAAGGCTTTCAAAATGGGCAGGAAGCCAGCCAATGAGTCCGCTTACCTGGATGTGTTTCTGCAGAATTTTAGAGAAAGCTGGCAATAGTAAAGCCATGTTATGAGACTTCAAGACATTGACATCATTAAGGTCCCTGAAAATGGCTATAAGAAAAATAAAATAGCTTTTCTGAGGACTGTTGCTGAGTCTGTGAAGCCGCCCCAGGAACTGAAGCTCTCCTATCCCCACCTTTTCCACTCCCGTTTGTAACCAATAAAGGCCGTTCGTACCGTTGTAAAAAAAAGGAAACAAAAAAATAAAATAAAATGGGCAAGAGATGGCAGCAGGGAACACAGGAAGCAACACCACAAATGACTCTCAGCAAATGATTGCACCACTGTCCACGGACACCAGGGGGCAGTAGTTCACCTGGCATCACCTCCCCCATTTAACGCCCATTGTCAGGAGAGCACTCTCAATTTTCTTTCTGGAGGTTGTCTGCATTCAGTTGTGTTAAATGTACAAAATATGGTCCCCGAAGCGATATTGAGAAGTTGTCTTTCTCCCTCTTAAGTTTCTGTATTGGGTGGAAATTGCCTCCCAGTGGCACGCGGGGGGTTCTTCTAAAAGCTAACCTTGACACTTGACAGAGACCCTAAGAAGGTGGCTGCATGGGAAATGTGTTCATTATGCAAAACAAAATGAAACAAAAAAACCCTTATGCATCTTTAAGAAACAACATTCTAGCACTTCTTGGTGGCAGAGGCAGGTTAGATTGCTGAGAACCCCCTGCACCCCCCAACTTGCAGCGATATTACATTGGGATGGCTCCAGAATGACTCACCTGCGTTTAAAAGAAAATACACTCTACCACTTCTCTCTCCCTCACTCCCAGGCTCTTCTCACTTCCCGGCCTGCTTGGATGTTTCTTTTTCCTCCTTCTAACTCAAAGATGCCACAGAGGAAGAGACTCCAGCAGCACCGCCCCCCCACCCCGGCCCCGACTACTAAAACTATGCCTTATTAGGCATACCCAGTGTGCTCACGTTCAGCTTTTGAGGCACCGCCAAGAGACAGAGTTTGGTGGACCCTGTGTGGCTGTCCCTGGGCTGATGGCTCGTGCCCTGGACTCAGGGTGTTCCACGTTGTGAAATAACCAACTCCTCTATTTCTGTAAAGCAAGACGGATCATTATAGATAAAATAGAAGGCACAAGTAGCAGGAAGAAACGTGCCCATGCACAGCTGTACTGGGTAGTTTTCTGTGCACATTTATTTTTAAATGTGCGATATTTCAGACATGCAGAAGGCATAGCCAATACAGTGGGTGCCTGGGTGCCTGTGTGCCTGCCGCCCAGTTTGAAAAAATACCCTATCGTATTCCCAGTGCACCGAAGCTCCAGCTCAGCCCCTCCCCCATTACATTCCCAGCCCTCCCTCCCAGAGGTAACTTCCAGCTTGAACTTGATGCTTATTATACGCATGCATGGCCTTTTGCTTTTACCAACATGTATATGTTTCTAAATCATATATAGCAATGCTCTGCATGTTTTCCCATGTTCTATATACTCTATGTATCCTCCTGCATTTTGGGGGGGTGGTTCAGCATTATATTTTAGAGGTTTGTATTCGTGTTAATACACTTAGTTCTGCTTCATTAATTTTACACTGCCGTGTAGTATTCCATTTAGAATGTATTTCCCACTTACCTACTGATGGGCAGGGGATCGTTTACAGTCCTTCCCTATTACTAACAGCACTGCAGTGAAATTCTTGTCCGACTCTGGCACCGGGTGAAAGTTTCTGTAGCACAGAGTTCCTCAAAGACTCACCTGAGGACCTTTTAAAAGAGCACCCATACCTGGACTCACTCCAGACCGATAAAGTCCTCCGGCCTCTCTGATCTTCCTGTATCTTGGCTCTAAGTGGAAATAATTGTACTTGTCACGTTATCTCATTACTGGTAGTGGTAACTGGCATTTATTAAGCACTGACTGTGTACTGAGTAATTTATGTGTATTAGTTAATTGGATTTTTGTAACTGTGCCAGGAAGTAAGTATAATTAAACCCATCATATGAAAGGTGAAAATGAGGTTCAGAGAAGTTAGGTAATTAGGCCTGAGGTTACACAGCAAGCAAGTGGCAGGGCCAGGGTTCAAAATCAGTCTTCTCGACTCAGAACTTATATTTTTAACCATTGTGAGACCCTACAATTTCAGAGCTGACAGGTTATACCTTGATTTGTCAGTTTGACAGGTGGGGACACAGGTGGATAGAAGGCAAGGACAGAGCCAGGACACAACCCCAAATCTGTAAACCCCCTATCCATCAACACCTCACTTTCTTATGTAAAGGTACTTTGGGGAAGGGAGTGAGGAGCAGGGCAGGAAAAACCTTGATAAAGCCGTCTTTCTTCTCAAGACAATTCCTGGCTGTTCCGTGGGCACCTGGGTCCACTCTGTATCCACGCTGTGTCGTGAATGACCCCCCCAACTTAGTGAACACTTATTATCTTACACAGTTTGTGTGTGGCAAGAATCTGGGAGCAGCTTAGCTGATGGTCCAACCTGAGGTTGTACCACGCTGTTGGCTGGGGCTGCAGGCATCCGAGGGCTCGAGGACCCATTTGCAAGGCGGCTCACTCACGTGGCCGGCAAGCTGGTGTTGGCTGGCACCGGGGACTTCCGTGCCTCCCCATGTGTGCAGCTCCAGGGGGCTGCTTGAGTGCTCTCTCCACACGGCGGCCTGCTCCCCAACATGAACGATCCAAGAGCCTAATGTCTTTTATGACCCAGCTTTGGAAGTCACCCACTGTCCCCTTTACTGAGCTCTCTGGGTCAGGACGCAGACTCACCTTGGAACGAACCAACCTGGAGGTGAAGGTCATTGGAGGCCACCTTGGAGGCTGCCTACCCTACACCCTCTGCACCCGGCCCTCCTCAGACACAACGGTTCTGCCCGACAGCCTGATGACACAGGCTTCAGGCCCCTTTGGTCTCGTGTGGCCGAGTTGTCAGGGCCTGGAGCTTCTGCAGGTCTGAGACCTACCTGTGAGAACAGAGGGCTGCTTAATGAAAGCTTTCAGGCTGTGTTACTCTCATTGGCCCGAGACACTGCCTTCTTCTGCCACAAAATATGGTCACATTGACATGGAGCCTGGCTCAGGTGCTCCCGAGGCTGTTACATATCACAGCCTGTAATAGATGTGAGTAATACCCTCTCCTCTTCCCGTGTAGTGCCAGTGGCCCAGGGTAGCCACTTGGCTGGCATGGAGTGGGGACTAAGAAGAGCCCCTCTCTGCATCCTCCCCCTTTTAGGCTCCCCTGCGCTGACTGCAGGCTGCCCCTCCTGCAGCGTCCATTGGCGAGGCAGCCAGGGCGTGGGGGCTGTTGTGCAGAGTGGCTGCGGTTCACCCTGGGTCCAGATTGCAGTCCCTTTGGATGTACCCCAAAAGCTCTCAGTGGAGCTTTGTGTTGCTATAGTAACGTGGAGATGAGGAAATTAACATGAGTACTTGGCTAGCCAAGAAAGCCAAGCTTTTAATAAGCATTCCCCTCTTTTAAATAGATAAGAATTCCTAGGAGAGCTTTAGATGGACATCAAAGGGTCTTTTTTTCAGGTGCTGAGAAACTGCTCTTTAACAAAATTATTGTGAAATCAGGGCTGCCCTGATAAGAGAGATGCTGGTGGCTTTGGAGAGCTTACAGGAACCAGAGAACTAAGTTTAGAGCCACGGCAACTTTTTTTGTTTGTTAATATCAGCTTTCTCGAGATATAATTTGCACAGCACACAATTCACTCGTTTAAAGTGTACAATTTGATGGTTTTGGTACCTTCACAGAATTGTGAACCCTTCACCACAATTGATTTGACAACATTTTCATCCCCCCAGAGTGACACCCCTTGCTCTTTAGCCATCGGTCCCTGCTTCTCCAGCACCGTCCTCCCTTAGCCCCGGCAATCTACTTCCTGTCTGTATAGGTGTCTCCGTCCTGGATGTTTCCTATAAATGGAATCGCACAATAGGTGGTTTTTTGTGCCTGGCTTCATTCGGCATTTTTTTTCTTTGCCTCCTTAAGGTTCTCCAAGGTTTCTCTGACCACGACGGTGTCTCCAATCTCTTTGGGAACAATTCATAGGCTTGAGATGGAGAGAAGGGAGCAGGTTCCTTCAAGGCCGGTGACCCTGGCCCTCCCTCTTCCATCTCGAGCCTTCCCAGCTGCTCTGAGACTGTGGTGGGGAAAGCGGCCCCTCCGGAGCATGGCTGGACAGGTGGCACGCCAGCATGAGCTGACTTGCTCTCCACGACTCCTGCTTTCTGAGGCTGGGGCTGGGGGATGATGATCACAGCCAGCAACCACCTGCCAGGTGCCAGGCAGCAGACCAGGAGCATCACACGTGCTAAAACGGTCACATTGTGACAGACCTTTTTCCTTTTTTTAAAAAAATTATATTTTATTGATTACGCAATCACAGTTGTCCTGATTTTCCCCTCTCCACGCAGCATCCCCCACTCCCTCAGGCAATCCTCCCACCATTGTTCATGTCCATGGGTCATGTGTGTAAGTTCTTTGGCTTCTCTATTCCCTATACTGTAATTTACATCCCCATGGCTACTCTGCAACTACCTATTTGTACTTCTTAGTCCCCTCACCTCTTCACCCATTCTTCCCTCCCCACTGCCGATTTGGTAGCCTTCTTTTCTCTTGCTTTTAAGATCCTCTCTTTATCTTTAACCTTTGGCATTTTAATTATGATGTGTCTTGGAGTGGGTCTCTTTGCATCCATCATACTTGGGACTCTGTGCTTCCTGGACGTGCACGACTATTTCCTTCACCAAATTAGGGGAGTTTTCTATCACTATTTTTTCAGATAGATTTCCAATTTCTTGCTTTTTCTCTTCTCCTTCTGGCACCCATATGAGGCAAGTATTGGACCTCTTAAAGTTGTCCCAGAGATTATCTATAGTAGCCTCATTTTTTTTGGATTCTTTTTTCTTGTTGTTCTAATTGGTTGGTTTTTCTTCCTTATGTTCCTATCATTGATTTGATTCTCAGCTTCATCCATTCTACTGTTGTTTCCCTGTAAATTGTTCTTTATTTTCAGTTAGCACATCCTTTGTTTCTGAATGGATCTTTTTTATGCCACCGAGGTCCTCACCAAGTTCCTTGAGCATCCTTATAAACAGCGTTTTGAACTCTGTATCTGATAGATTGCTTGTCTCCAGTTTGTTTAGTTCTTTTTACTGCAGTTTTGATCTGTTGTTTCATTTGGGCCGTGTTTCTTTGCTCATTTTGACAGCCTCCCTGTGTTTATTTCTATGTATTAGGTAGAGCTGCTTTGACTCCGTGCCTTGGTAGTGTGGCCTAATGTAGTAGGTGTTCTGTAGGGTCCAGTGGCACAGCTTCCCCTAACAGCCAAGCTGGGTACTCAAGGTGTGCCCTTCATAGGAACTGAGTACATCCTCCTCTTGTAGTTGAGCCTTGGTTGCAGTTGGCAGGTCAATGGGAGGGATTTACCCAGGCCAGTCAGCTGCAAGGACTGGCTGTGACCACGGACCACCAGCCTCTGCCCTCCGTGGAGGATCAGCTGTGCAGGGGCAGGATGGCGGTGCTCTGTCATAATCTGTAGCTGTCCACTGGGTGCGCTGGCCCTGACACTTCACGGGTGGTGCAGGCCGAGGCCAGCCCCCACCTCTGTTTTGCCCGGGGCACCCTTCCTGAGCTGTAAAGCAATCTGAGATGGCCGCTACTTGTGCTGGCCTTGCGAATTCCCAGGTGAAGCCAATCTGTGACTCTAATCTGGCTGCCGCCAGGGCTCACAGAGCCAGCTGTTTCTTGTTTGAAAGGATTTAGGAGCCAAGACCAGCCATTCTTATGGAAAAGCAGCTTGGGTGGGCCAATAAATTGGGTGGGGCGGAGCCTCTGTTGATCTTTAAGGTCACACTGTGTTAGCCAGGTTGGTGGAGTCTCAGATGTGGCACCAGCCTACCAGCTCTGTGGGGGGAGGGCTCAGCAAAGGGACAATGGCCTCTGCTTGCCCTGATGTCAGACACTTCAGTCTCTCCTTGTATACCACTGGCACCCTTCAGGCTGCCACCCCAGTACTAGAGCTCAGAGGGAGTGAGTCTGAGTAGGTGAGTCCGTGTGTGGGTTCCCCGAGAGGAACTGCTTAGAGCTCCAGCAGCCTCCTCCACCGACTCAATCCCCTCTGGTTTTTGCAGCCAGAAGTTGTAGAGACTTATCTTCCTGGCACTGGAATCCTGGGCTGGGGGGCCTGGTGTGGGTCTGGGACTCCTTGCTCCCGAGATATCCCTCCTGAATTTTTATCCATGTGGGTATGGGGCCAGCTTGTTCCATGTCCACGCCCCTCCCCCCAGTCTGGATGGATGTGGTTTCTTCATTGCCGTAGTTGTCAGACTTCCTTTCAACTCGATTTCTGATGTCCCTGAGTGATGTTTGCTCTGAATTTTAGCTGTAATTTGATGTGGTTGTGTGAAGAGGCGAGCGGTGTCTGCCTACGTCGCCATCTTGACGGGAAGCCCCTTCCTTTTCTTTTTCTTTTTAGGAGAGTCACTTAAACTGCGTCTTGGACTTCATGAAGGTGTTTCCCTGAGCCTGTAATCTGGGTCAGTTTGCTGCAATATTTTTTAGCCATAAACAATGCATATAGAAATACTTTCACTTTTCACCTTCTGCTGGTCTAGATATTACCCTTGTTTATTGTCATTATTTTACTGTGGTAAAATACACATAGCAAGATTTAGCACTGTAATGAGTTTGGGTGGACGGTTTTGTGGTGTTGAACGTACTCACGTTATTGTACGGCCACCACCACCGACCACCCCTAGGACTCCTTTTACGTCCTCAGCTGAAACTCCCTGCCCGTTTTGCGGGAGCTCCGTTCTGTCCTCCCCCAGTCTGGGAGACCCCATCCGCTTGCTGTCTTAGGGTGCTCACCGCTCCAAGTGGCTCCTGGAAGTGGAATCACACAGTATTTGTCTCTGTGACTGGCTCGTGTCACTTAGCATACCGTCCTCAGGGGTCGTCCACATGGTAGGAGGGGTCAGAATTGTCTTCCCTTTGAAGGCTGCATAACCTTGCTCGCGCTCGCTTTTAATACGTGCACATGTACAGCAGAGAGGCCAGCTTGATATCATTTTTTGTTGTTGTCGTTTTAGAGATTTTCAAGGCTGATGTGCTAGTAAAAGACACGGTCACGGACACAGCACTTGAAATGGAGCCGGGGACTGGGGCCGGGGGATTAGCTGTGGGTTAGGGGGATGGAAGTGGGGCTTCCCTGTAGTGGGAACCTGGTCATGTCGTGGGCCCTGAGTCGGGCTGTTGTGAATGGGGGTCCTGGCCCCCCAAACTTAAGGAAGTATGTGAAATAGGCTGAAGCCTCCTCAACCTTAAAGCACGAACAAGGGGAAGTTGTGTAACGCCTTGGCAGGATTTTCAGAGAGTGGCCACAAGCCACATGCGCAGGGATTTTTTGTGGCCGAGAACCAAGTGTTTGGATGACATGGGCCACGTGATGTGTCAGTTTGTCTCAGTCCCACGGTTGAAACACCGGATCTGAGGCCTGACCCGGGTTCACATCTGAACTCCACCACGTCCCAGCTGTGTGATCTCAGGCAAGCGACCGGACCTCCCGAGCCTCAGTTTCCTGAGCTGTAAAACGAGACCAACAGCAGTACCTTTCGCCCAGTCACGTAGTTTCTCTAAATCAATGTTTAAACATAGAGCTTCGCCCTAAGGCAATAATACTGTTGGTGCCATGGCAGGTGCAGAGGGTCTTGTGATCACATTTAAAAGCGGTTTGTCCCACCAGAAATGTAGCTTCCCAAGGCCAGGGGTGTTGGTGTGTTCGGTTGGCTGCGATGTCCCCAGCCCAGTGCCTGGCCCATCATGGATGTGTCATAAATGTTTGTTGAATGAATGAAGCGGTGAGTGAATGAGCAGATGACCTGAAATCACCCTCCACGCTTTGGGAGACATTGAGATAATTTGCAGAAGGTGGTGGACCTGGCTCCTGGCCCCTGGTAAGCATCTGATGAATGTTTGCTATTATTTTTGGCTCGGGCAGTCTGAGGAACGTGGGGTCCTCTGGTTGGAAGACCACCCTCCGCCCATTGCCCCCACCAGCAGCTGCCCTCCCACCTCTTCGGGTCCAGTGAGCCAGAGACATGGTTTGGCTACTTCTGAGCACTCGGTCCAGACAGCTGGACAGCTCTGAACCTTAACAGTTGGGGAGAAGCTGTGCGGTCTAGAGAGAGATGCGCTCGGTTCGCGGGGGCTCAGGGTGTGCAACAACCCGGTCGGTCCTTAGCCGTTATTTATTCTCACGGCAGGCATTTCGGTGAGGGCGATGGCAGGCGGCTGGGCTTCCAGATGTCCTGTGTAAAGGCTCTGTACTTGCTGAGCGCCCGGGAACAAGAAAACCCGCCGTCAGTGGACTTGCCCAGAGCCTGATTTGCTGCATTTTTGTTCTTGTTTAGTTATTACATTAAGTCTCCTGTGATTACAGAGCCGACAGCTGGTAAGGATTTGCATATGGCATGAAATTAAGTTAGTTCATTTTAATGTCTAAACTGAGCAGGGCACGAATTTGTCTGGTGGAAAACTCTGTCTCCCTTATCTTCATGTGCACATCTGCTTTGGGCCTGGCTTCTGATGTCTTCAAGTGTGATTTCTCCCCTGCAGAGGACAGGGGATCCGTGGCTCCCTCGAGAAACCCAGGAGGGGTTTTGGACTTGGGGGCTTAGAGAATTCTCTTTTAAGCTTCAGGAGCAATTAAGACTCAGGGGCTGCTGTGAAAAGACCAGCATTCCGGTCCCCAGCTTTGTGTCTCTTTTGCTGTGCTGCCTTGGGCAGGTCACTTTCCCTCTCTGTACCTCAATTTCCAAATCTGTCAAACGAGGAATTGGAAGTAATAAGTGCTCATCTATAGGGATGCTTTTGACATTTGCAGTGGCTCAGTTTTTCATTGTGTGTGTGACTGGGTGAGATATTGTACAGTGTTTAGCATCTCTGGTCCTTAGGCATTACCTGCCAGCATCCTCCCCCAATCACTGCCAACTAAAAAATACCTCCGTTCACTTCCTAACGCCTCTGTAGCAATCCCATCAGTAACACCAATACAAATGTTCCAGTTCCCTGCCTCTGACCTGGTCACCTTTAACATGGGACCTGCACTGTCCCCAGAGCTCCCTGGGGGGTTGAGCGAAGGCCACCTTCTGTGCAACTTTACTTACTGGCTTGTCGTGGGAACATTCCCTAATAAATCATTTTTACATAAATTCTTACCATAGAACCTGCTTCTGGAGAACCTAACCCAAAGCAGCCTCCAGGGGGCGGTATAACCCAGCATGATGACCTCTGAACTAGATGATCTCACTGATGTATTTCCTCGTTCAACAAATCCTTGGTGTCTAACAGGCAGCAGGTTCAGGGCTGGGTAGTCGCCTGTGAACATGAGATGCATCTGTGCGAGCAAGGCCGGCAGACCCTGCAGTGACTTCAGGGGATGTCCTAGGATGACAACAAACCAGGGCACCACGAGAGAGAAGAAAACGGGGCGACAGGCTTTGTGTTGGCTGCCTGGGGGAGAGGAGGGCTTCTAGGAAGGAAGGACATTTGTGTTGGTACATAAAGGGGAACGAGGAATGAGTGAGCCAGGTAGGGGGCAGGGAGAAGAGCGTGGCAGGTGCAGGAACAGCGTGTGCAAAGGCCCTGGGGAGGCTAGGGTGTGGCGTGGTGTGGCGTGTCGGAGGGCCAACTGAAGGGCAGAGGGGCTGGAGTGCAGGCAGTGTGGGGGGAAACAGGTGGGAGCTGGGGTGGAGAGCTAGGTGCGGGGCAGACCCTGAGGACCTTTCAGATGATGGTGAGGAATTTGGATTGTGTTTTAAGGGTGATGGAAGCCCTTGAAGCGTTTTGAGCAGGAGCAACATGATTTAATTTATATTTTAAAAAGATGACTCTGAGTCCTCAAATCTTATTCTAGCCACGGCTACACAGTGCTTGGGGCTTCTCTGATGCTCCCTCAGGAACCTGCTTGCAATCTCTGTGTGTGCCACCTGGAGGCGCCAGGGAGTCAATGGCCTGTGGGTGGCCCTGACCAATGGGAGACAAGAGCAGGTGGAGCAGTGCGCCCCCACTTCTTGCCCTAGGTGGATGGTTCTGGGCTGCTGAAAAGACCCTGTGGGAGTGAGCTGCTCCTCTCAGGTGGCTGTGGCCAGCTTGATAATGCAAACTTGTGTTGGCGCTTCCTCCTTCCCCATTCATTCCCCGACCCCCCAGCCCTGCTAAATCAACTACACAAAAATCAACTGCGTTTGGTGAAATTGTTTCCGATATTTACTACTGCAGTAGTCAGGGTGCTCCGGAGAAACAGAACCAGAACCAGTGGGAGATCTGTCGATCCATCCATCCATCCTCTATCCGTCTACTTGTCTACGCATCATGCAGAATTGGCTCCCATGAGCGTGGAGACCAAGAAGTCCTGCGATCTGCCATCTGTAAGCTGGAGACCCAGGAGAGCAGGTGGCGTAATTCAGCCCGAGGCCGAAACCCAAGCACTCGCGAAGCCGACGGTGTCTACAGCAGAAGATGAGACGCTAAGTCCCAGCTCAGTCAGAGAGTTAGGAGAAAGGGCGCCGATTTCCCCCTCCTCTGCCTTTAGTTCTACTCAGGCTCTCCACAGATTGGATGGTGCCCACCCCCATCAGGGAGGGCCCCCTGCTTTAGGGAGTCCCCCATCCAAATGCTAATCTCATCCAGAAGCACCCTCACAGACACACCCAGAAATCACGTTTAATCTGCGTGCCTGGGGGCCAGTCAATCCCACACCTAGAAGGAACCATCGCCCCTGCAGGGAACAGCACCGGAGCATCCTTCAGGAACATCCTGTCCCTGAAATGCTGTAGGCGGTGCAGATAGTTCTGGGAGCGAGTTTCCTGCAGGGCGAGGGCTGGGATGAAGGGCTTGCCCAGCAACCAGCCTAATCCTTGGTGTCAAAGTGCTCTCCGGGGCTACTGTCGCAATTTGCCTCTCAGAGCTTCCCCAGTGTTGCCTATTATTAACCTTTAAGATTTTGCACAAACGAGTTGGTGGGGGGGAGGGATAGCACTTTACAGTTTTAATTGATAGATCTTTGATGATTAGTTGAGAAGCTATTTGCACATTTTTGAAATTGCCTGTTTATGTCCCTTCTTCTGTGCTTTTGTTTTGAATTCTGCAATTTTTTTTATGGATTATAAAAGCTTTCTCTCTTTTAGAAAGTAATCCATGCACGTTGTAGATGTTTTTTCCTCTGTTATTTTGCATTATGTTCTATTTATTTTTTATATAGTGGTTTTAATTTCAAATGATTACAAATGTTCTTTGGGGCTGTCTTCTAGGATGCTTATAGCTTCACTCTTGAAAAAAACATTTCAACCGGGATTTATTTTGGATATTATGTTATTCAAGCCTCACAGCAGCCGAGCCATTTGTTGCCATCTGGGTGGAAGACTGGGCCTTTGTCCCAGTTTGTTGAAGGAGAGAGAGAAGTCCTGGGAGGATGAGGGATTTGCCTTGGGCCATTTGATGAATTGAGAATTTGAACATGGCTGTTGCAGCCTCAGTTTGCGTCTGCATCTTAGGACCTTGAATTTGGGGTCTGTGAAATGCATTTTTTTAAAACCGTCACCCAAGAGCATGCTTATTGATTTTAGAGAGAGGGGAAGGAAGGGAGAAAGAGGAAGGGAAACATCAATGCAAGAAACATCGATCAGTTGCCTCTCAAAAGTGTCTGGATGGGGGACCAAACCTGCAACCTAGGCATGTGCCCTGACTGGTAATTGAACACATGACCTTCTGGTTTGTGGGTTTGTGGGATGATGCTCCAGCCAACTGAGCCACACCAGCCAGGGCTGTGCAATGCATTTTGATTTTTTAAAGCTGCTATGGTAGAAGAGGAAAAGGGGACCCAACTGTGACCCCGAGGACTTCCAAAATGCCCCCGCTTCCTTCTCAGCACGGGTCCTTCTCTTTGCCACCTGCTCTGTTTCGTGGTCTATTCCCATCTTAAATCTTTCTAACTGGGAGAGTCCGCAGTGTTTCAGCTCTTGTCCCCAGCGACCCGAAGTTGTAGGTCCCAGGATGTGCAGTGCAGTTGTTCCTAAAGGTGAGAAATGCAGAACGTGCCCCTGCTCATCAGTAAGAATCCACGACAAACGGAACGGCGAAAATCAGTCATCCAAGTGCTGTGAGTGTCGCTCAAGGGTGTGTTCGCTGTGTGTGGAGAAGCACGGAGCCGACCCTGTGAAGGCCACGTGGGCGGGGGAGAAACCCTCACCGAGGCTGCGGCAAGTGCAGAGGCCCTGCCTCCCTGCCAGGGGCAACCACCACCCCCCTCTGGCTGATTTTGCCCTGTTTCCACACGGGCCAGGTGTCGCCCCATCGTCCTGCTTTTTTCCAGAAGCCAGAAATCTGCTTTTTAACATGACGTCTCTGGAATTCAAAACTTTGGCCTCTGGGTAGATCCGAACGAAGAACATGACTTGAACTGAACAAAACACATCTGCAGGCTGGATCCTGCCAGGAGCTGCTGGTTTCTGACGGCGAGTTACAGCAGCTCTGATGACGGTGATGGTGGTGGTGATGCTGACAGCGATATTGTCTCAGAACTTTGGTATCTCAGGGCCTGTTCTAAGTGCTTTCTAAACATTAATCGTTTGTTCCTCAAGACCTCCCTCTCAGGTAGGTATTATCATCCTCATTTTTCAGATGAGGAAAGGCACAGAGAGGTGAAGTTATTTGCCTCAGGCCACACAGCTAGTAAGTGTGGAGCCAAGATCCACGCCCTGGAGTCTGGCCCTAGAGCCCACCCTCCTCCGCCTCCTCTGCCTCCTCCACCCGCCCCTGGCTCTCCATGTGGGATGGCTTGATTTTTGTTTAAACATAAGCACCAGGTCTGGCTGGAGATACCCAAGTATGCTGACTGCTTGTTTTATCTTTGGGTGATTTTTTTAGGAAAACATCTGCACTGAACCGTTTTTGTACACTGAACATAAACTGTGTAACAATGAAATAATCAAGGTCAAAGAAGGCCAAAGGACCTCGTTGTCTTCTTTCTCATCCCTGTTGCCGTGGAGTCCCCATTCCCATGCCTCTCCCCAGCTGTCCCCGAAGCTGTGTGGCTACTTGGTTTGGGACACCCCCAGAGGTGTGTGTCTCCATTCAGGCCGCAGGCTCTGCCTGGCTCTCACTCTACCAGGACCTGCGGTGGAAAACCAGCCTCGTTGTAGGACGTTCGTCTTCAAGGGGCCTTGGTCTTGGGCCAGGTTTCCCAGAAGAAGACCTTGAGGCAGGATTTACGAGGTCTGTCCAGAAGGTATCATGTAATATGAAAAATAGAGACGTTTATGGAAGAAAATAAGATACAAGAAACGTTGTACATAGGACAATGATGCTTCGGTCCCCTTTGAAGTAGGCACCTTGGGACCTCACACAGTTCTCCCAATCGCCATTAGCTGCCCCGTCATATTTCCCCGAATCTCATTGACTATCTGAAATCTCTTCCCTTTAAAAGGCAATTTTAGTTTTGGGAAAAGCCAGAAATTGCAAGTCACCAAATCTGGGCTGTAGAGGGGCTGAGTCACCTGGGTGATTTGAAGTTTTGCCAGAAAACTCGGCACGAGATGTGATGCGTGAGCGGGCACATTGTTGTGATGAAGCTGCCAATCACCAGCTGCCCGTAGCTGTGGCCTTTTGAATCATCTGAGTAGTTTCCATGGAGAGATGTTCAAACTTAACGCAAAATTTGATGCAGATTCCGTTGCTCTACTCGCTCAGTCACTTTGAATGCAATGGCATCTACCGTCCCCACTGACCAGTACAATGACGTTGTCATTGTTCGCACACGCTCACTCCAGTCCATCCTCCTTGGCTGCCAGGTTACGTGGATGTTGCACAAACTGTTCTCGTTATATTAACAATGCTGGACTCTTCCCGGACAGACCTCCTATGTGTCCCATGGGAGATGAGAAGGGAGCTGGGGAGGCAGGACAGGGAGGGTGAGGAGGCACAATTTCAGCCACATCCTGTCCCCTGGAGAGTAGCCTCAGCTGATCCTGTGGGCGTGGCCTGCCTGGAGGGTGTCACCTCCCAGAGTTACCCAGGCCTGGGAAAGGGCACTGGCTTCACACACAGGCACCCGGCAGCCATCAATGAAGGGCTGCCTGGGAGAAATGCCCAGGCATTTCTGGCCCTTCGAAAATGCCAGTGGATAGCTGCCAGCAGCCCTCCGTTGGAGGCTTGAAAGAAAAGTCCCCAGAGACTGCTGGGGGCGGTGAATGCCCAGAGGCCGTATTGTCCAGGGCAGCCTGGTTTAAGGTGGGAGACGCTGGGATGGGATGTCCCGGAAAGAATGCTCGAAAAATCCAGGATTGACCTGGGGCTTGTTCTCCTTCCCCAGGTGACCTCAGGCCAGGCTCTCAGCCTCTCTGAGCCCTGGTCTTCTCATTTGAGAAATCAGGCAAAGATTTGTCCCTGCACCCAGGGCTTGTAAACTGTAAAATAATACACAGTGTAATTGACTTTTCTCGGGGTTGCAGATTGATTTATGTCACGTCTTTCTCTGCATCTTAAATCGAATGGGACTGGGTACTGTATTAGTCAGCTGGAACAAAATGTCGCAGACTTGGGGGCTGAAAGAGCGGACTTTCATTTACTCACAGTTGTGGAGACAGAAGTTCAAGATCAAGGGACCACCAGGGTTGCTTTCCGGGGAGGCCTCTGTCCTTGGTTTGCGGATGGCACCTCCTGTCTTTGACATGGTCTTTCCTCTGGGCACACATCAGAGGACAGTGGGGCGGGTGGAGGGCTCAGGAGGGCTTTTTCTTTTTATGAGGATGCCAGTCCCATCTGATTAGGGCTCTCCCCTTATGACCTCATTCTACCTTAATTACCTCCTTAAAGGTCCCACCTCCAAATACAGTCATGTTGGGGCTTACGGCTTCAACATATGAATTTGAGGGGACAGAATTCATCCCACAGCATGGATATAAAATGCTCGCATACCACATAGCAGGTGCTCCCAAAATGTTAACCCCCCCCCAATCTCTTTTTCCCCTCGCCTTCACTCCCTTCTCTTCTTTCTAACGAGTATTAGTTCCAGACCCTGTCCTGGGCTGGGGGAAAAAGTGGTAAATAAGACAGACCCAGTTCCAGCCTGCATTTGCTCTGAAAATATCTGACCCCTCACCCATGGTGAAGCAAATGCATGAAGTTCAAGATTGGGCCTGAGATCCCTAATGCAGCGTTTGAAATCAGCTGGTACTCGCAGGCCTACAGCCAGGGAAGCCCCAGAATGTGCTTAAATTAAAAAAAAAAAAAAAAAATAGTACCTAACTTGGAAATATGACTTCACTTCAAAATGCCTATTTCCAGCTGCCCTTGAGATAATTAGCTGAGCCGGCAGCCCTGGGCCGGCACTCTTGGGAGGCCTTCGCCGGCTCAAGCTGAATGGCCGCCAAGCCGCCCCTGGGGAGACAGGGGGGGTGGTTTCTGGCTCATTCCACTCCCTGCCTGGTCTGGCTCAGTAATTATTACCTGCCTGTCTCCTGTAGGTATTAGGATTTGCAACTGCTGGCTTAAATAAATATGACTCTGATTGAAGAGCCTGACTTTGGGCCCTGACTTTTCCCAGAGGGAGAATGGGGTTCGTGGGGTTTTGTTTGCTCTTCTTTTTCCTTGAGCTAAAAGCCCATCGGATGTGGGGTGGGGCCTGGGGTGAGGTGGGGGCTGGCAGGAACTGGGAACCAATATTATGGGAAGCTGGTTGCATGGAAGGTCCCTGTATCCATGCCCTCCCTGTATCCATGCCCTTTGTCCTATAACTCCTAACCCCTCCTAATCTGGGCTTGACCATGTGACTTTCTTTGGCCAATAGGATAGTAGCAAACAATGCAAGCAGAGGCTGGAAAAAGTGCCTGCCTATTTCCACTTGCTTTCTTGGACTTCAGCAGTCACCATGAGGATGTGCCCGGGGTTGGCCAGAAAGCATGTCCAGACCCAATGTGAGAGACACAGGCATGTGGGAGAGAGTCCGGCTGACTCTCAGACATGTGAGCTCAGCTGAGGTTGACCTGCTGGCCAACCTGCTGGCCAACCTGCAAACTTGTGAGAAGTAATTAAAATAGTAGTTGTTTTAAGTCATTGAGTGTTTGGGGTCATTTGTTACATAGCATTTTTGTAGCAGTGGATAACTGATACATTTACATTCTATACAGACTCGCTTCCACCTTCCTTCCTGGTCTTCCTCCCTCCCTCTTCCCTGATATTTATTAAGCAATTACTCTGTGCCATGGATACAATGCTGAACAAAACTAATATGGTCCTTGTCCTTTGGCTGTTTACAACATTGCTCTATTTCTGTCGCTCACTTTGAAAGACTAAACTTCAACAAGAATGTGACCTTTCGTGGTCAGAACAACCCATTCTGCGCTAGGCTGGCGTGAGACGGGTTTCCTTCCCACAGGGTGCTTTGTTATAACCTCCCTCTTTCCTATTTCAGTTGCTCCAGCGGCCACTGCCAGGGCCGCTGCTGCTAGGAACCGTCCTTCCCAGAACAGAAGTCCTTTTGAAAGGGTGTGTGCAAGGGGGTATTCTTAAGTAATTTATGTAAAGGGTCAGCGATCCCTTGTATGTTATTATAAGGTAGGGAGAGTTTTATGTACTGTGAAGTTTGATGTATTGTGATAAATTATGCTTTGGTCTCAGGTCTATGCAGAAAAGCACAGTGTTTCTCGGAGTTCTGGGAAATATACCATAAATAAAAGTGGTGGCTTATTTCTTGGCTGGCCATTTTCTCTAATAATGTAAAGAGATGTCAACATCCATTTCTTAAGGGCAAAATACGAGGTTCCCGCCACAGAGAGGGAGTGGCTAGAGCTCGCTGGGTTTGTCAGACCCTTGAAGGAGAGGCGGGCAGTCTAGAGCCTGTGTCCTGGCCAGACGGTGGTTCCCCAGCTTCCAGCTGACCCAGCTGAGGTTGGGTGAGTCAGGGAAGTTGGCACCAGGTGACCCTAGGCTCGCCCCACCTCCCCCTGCCGTTTGGGTGTCCTCACCAGAGATGTGTCAGCTCTGAAAAATGCCTCTGTGGAACCGGAGAGGCCAGTCACGGTCCCGCTCCCAGCCTCAGTTTCCCCATCTGTTAAGTTACCCCATGGTAATTCACAGCCTCTTTAGCTGCACAGCTCTACCAAAAAACCTGGTGTCATTCCTTCCCAGGGCTTACGCTTTTGTTAGCATGTCTTCGAGGCAGAAGACAGTGAGGAATGGGTCCCTAATGGTGGCATTTCAGACAGTGTGATGGGGTGGAGAAGGTCACACTTGAGGGATGCTGCTCGATGCTCCTCCAGGGACATGAGGTGGCTGATGCTGTCATTGCTGGCCTGTGGAGGAAGGAACTCTGAACCAGGCACGGGTCCTGGTTTGGTCCTGTATTGTGTGGCCTTGGCAAAGTCAAGCCCACCCTCTTGGCCTCAGTTTAGCCCTCTGATATTGTGGTGCTCTCCCAGCTCTGGCGTCTGGAACCGATGGAAGCCAGTAACGTCCTTGCCTGTGTGTCTGAATGTGAGAGGGGATTTTCGTCTCGTCTTGGGAATAGAATCCAGAGTGTGAATCAGGATCATTTTGATTGAAAGCCTTAAAAACTGAGTTCAAATTGGCTGAACCAAGGTAATTTGCTGGCTGAAAATCCCAAGCACTGACTTTAGGCATGGCTGGATCCAGGTGTCCTTTAACTTATCATCTTAGTGACCCTGATAGAAAGGGAGAACCTTTTCCTCAGGTGTTCTAGCAGAAGTCCCATGGCTGAATTTCATTGGCTTAACTTCAGTCACAGTCCCACCCCTGAGCCACTCTGATTGGCCAGACTTGGGCCATGTGTTCAACTTGGAGTTGGGGGCAAGGTTAGCCCCATCTAAAACCACCAACGGAGAGAGGCCAAGGTTCCCCATAGGACGATGAGGCCCTGCAGGCAGACGAATGGGGAATGGGCGCTGAGCGGTGGACCCACCATCAGGGCCAGGCTGGGGTCTTCTAGACAGAATCTTTGCATTTTTTCTTCCGCGAGTCCTGGATGTCAGAGCTAGGTGAGAGGTCAGGTACTAGGCCACTCAACCCCCTCCTCACCAAGCCTGCATTTCACAGATGAGAAAACTGAGGCTCGAGGAGATGAGGCCATCGGCTGCACAGTCCCTGAGTGTGAAACACCCGATCGTCACAGCCTCAGAGGGCGGGTGGTCCCCATTCCAATATCTTCATGTGGCTCCCCCACAATGCCTGCTGGGAGGGTCCTCACCCAGCACTGACCCTTCCAAGCAAGCAGCACCCTAGCACAGGTTGCCTGCCGCCCCTTACTCAACATGTGGCCCAGAGATCAGCAGCCTTAGCGTGTGCCGAGCTGGGTAGAAAAGCAGGATTCTAGGCCCTGTCCCAGACTTGCCGAATCGGGGGCCTGCATGTGAACACGGTCCCCAGTGACAGGGTGACAGGGTTGGAGTGTGAGAGGTGCTGGTCTACAGCACGGAGCATGGTCTCCAGGGGACAGTGAGATGCTCCACTCTCGCACCTGGATTCCAGTCAACCCAGAAGAGGGCTCTCTCCTCTTCCAGAGGAGGAGGACGTAGTAGACAGTTGTTGATTATAGAATGCTCTAGAAGGTCCTCTTTGAACCTGACCTGCCTCCTTCCTGCTGCTGCCTGGGCACGGTTGCTGTCAGACTGGCCTTCCCAGCATCACCACCAATGGTGTGGGAGGGGACCAGGGGTCCCGAGATCTGGGGTCAGGATCTGGGGCTTCTGCAGGCTGCATGAGTTGGGAAGCTCCGCCTCTGGTCTCTGCTCTCCCCTTCCATCAACGAAGCGAGCAATCCTTGCTTTGCTCTGCTCCTAGACCCAGCACAAGGGCCAAGAGAGGTCAAGGACATGGATGCGGGTGAAAAGCCTGACGCACCGTGCAGATCCATGGTCACATCCCTTTACCCTGTAGTGTGGGTGAAGTTGCTTCTGCGGGTCTCCTCTCTCTCTTCCTCTCTGCACTGGACTCACCAGCAGCCTGGCCGGGTGCATGTCACTGTTACTGATATGGCCACAAAGAGCGCAGGCCATTAGGAAGAGCTCTGCTGAGCATGAATTACAAAGCTCGAGTCACATGTAGTGGGGGCCGAATGTGGATTCTTTCCTGGGCCCGGAACCGCTTCTGGGAAGCAGGAAGCCACGTGGTGTTTTATCACTTGTTTATGGCTATTGGTTTGGGGTGGTGGGGTGAGTTTACGAAGCCCCTGCAGGCTGAGCCCTGGGAAATTTAATTTCTTGTATTTGACTCAGTCCTCATCATGCCGCCAGCCATGGGATTTACGGGGCTGTAGAGTGTTGAGTACATTGCAGGCTGGAGGCTTTGCTTCTGGCTTCCAGCAGCCTCTGTCCTCCAGGAGCCCGGGGCTCCGCTGTCTGCTTGTGTCAGAGACGCAGGCCTCAGAGCCACCTGCAGCTGGAAGAGGCAGGCAGGGATTCCTTCCTAGAGCATCCAGAGCATGCAGTGTCCTACTAACACCTGGATTCTGGATGCCTGCCCGCGGGAAGAGTAAGAGAGTGCGTTTCTGTTGTTTGAAGCAGGGGGAGTGTCGGGGCCTAATGGGCACTTAGCTCTCAGGGTGGCCTGAAGACTAATCACGGGGGCTGGAGTGCAGGGGGTGGTACTGAGCCGTGTGTCCAGCACCTGCCGGACACAGCAGGGGACACAAAGAAATCAGAGGTCAGTGCCAACTCCAGAGACACTGGGGTCTCGCTGGGGCGACAAGACTTAACTTAGCCAGAGTTCAGAGTTGCGGTCCAACTAGCGGACAGAGATTCTGAGATGAGCTGAGGACATCAAGTCAAGGAGAGCTTCCTAGAGGAGGTGAATTACGTATGCTGAGCTTCCTGGTGTCTCGTCACTTGACCCGCTGTCTGACCGCAAGTTGGGCCGGAAGTTCCTCCCACAATCTCATAGTGGAGAATACATGCCATTCATCATCTCTCAAGAAATGATCTCTGTTTGCATTTTTCAAACTGGGCAAAGGAGTGTTCCCTCCAGAGAGGCGTGGGGCTGAGGCCGGCCCCTTCCATGGCGGAGGTGCTCTCTGCTGGCCCTGTTGTCCCTTATACAGAACACAGCAGGCGCTGATCAGCTGGCCTCGCAGTGGGCATTAGGGAAATTGTCTTTGGCTTGAGTACAGTCCCTGGCTGTCCCCAAAGAGGTGAGACAATAGACCCAAATCCCTCTGGCTTTGGGCCTCCCTGCCCCCACCCCCACGGGCATGCACCTTGCCCAAGCCCTTGTTCAGTCGGAGATGGCTGCTTAGAGCAGCTGCGGTGACGAAGGGTCGGCTGGGGAAATTCGTCACAGGGAGGACTGTGCCAGGGGACAGGAGGAGAGACACAGCTGAGCGCTGTAAGTATTCATCGACGTGACTAGGCGTCTTTGTAAAGGACCCGCCTTTGTAAAGGTTTCCAGGGGGTGAGGGCGAGAGGAGCCCTGCAGATAATCCTGGGGACCACAGGGCAAGGGTCATGTGGCAAAGGTCAGGTCAGCCTGGGATGTGTGACTCGCTGCTCCCACTGGCTGCCTTTCTTTGAAAGCTCAGAAGCTGGGTGCGGGTGCCCCTTCCGGCGGGATGTGCCCCAGCGTCGGTCCCAGTGCATGTGCCTGTGCCGTGCAGCGTGGTAGCCACTTGTCACGTGTGGCTCTTCACTGTCACATCAATAAAAATGCGAGGAAATGAAACATTCAGTCCTCCAGCCACACTAGCCACGTTTTAAGTGCTCAGTAGCTACATGCGGCTAGTGGCTGCTGTGCTGGGCAGCACAGGCTGGAACCTCCCGGGAAGGTCTGTTGGATGGCCCTGGTGTCACCCGCTGGGGAGACTTGAAGTGGAAGAGCTTCAAACCCAAAGGGGGGCCTTTACTGACTCTAGTGTAAGGCACCTGTATGCCCCCACCTCTGTCTCCCAGATCTCATTTACTCCCGGAGCCCCCACCTTTGATGTGGAACACAGATGCCCCGAGGCTGCTCTGCCGTGGCTCATTTTACTCAATAGTTCTTGGGTGGCCGAGCTGTGGAATTAATTGGCGAACTCTGACAAGTCACTGATTGAGGGGCGCTCCCCCGTAGGCAAAGGCGGCATGAAATCCAGGCCCTGCCCACCTGCCCCAAGCAGCCAGGGAAAGACCCGGGCAGGAGGGTGGGTGCTGGCAGAGCAGTTGGGGGTTAGACCAGGCCCCCGGGCCTGGCGCATGTGGGGGCATGAGGAGGGCACCCAGAGTGGCTGCTTCAGGTGGCAAGAGAGTCGGGGGGACACTGGACCTGCCACTTACTAGATATTTGGCCCCCGCATTTTCTCTTCTCGCCCCATTTATTCTCTCTCCACAGTTAGGGAGTCCCTGTAAAACATGAGCCAGGCCCTGGCCAGTGTGGCTCAGTTGGTTGGGCATCATTCCACAAACCAAGGGTCGTGGGTTTGGGTCCCGGTCAGGGCACAGGCCTAGGTTGTGGGTTTGGTTCCTGGTTGGTGTGCCTATAAAAGGCGACCAATCAGTGCCTCACTCCTTCTTTCTCTTTCCCTTCTCCTCCCTCTGAAATCAATGGGCATGTCCTTGGGTGAAGCTTTAAAGACAACGAACCAGACTCTCCTGTTTTAACCCCACTCATGATTTCCCATTGATTTAGAATCAGCTCCAAGTTCTGCTGAGGCCCACCAAAGCCCATGCTTCCTGGCTCAGCCCCGACACCCGACATCATCTTCCTTCAAAGCCTCTTGTTCGAGCCTTCCTGGCTCTCCTCACCACCTGCGGCCGTCTCGTTCCTTGTTCGCTTCCCTGGTACTGCCTAAGGCCCCCCTCCCTGCTCCCCAGCTGGAAACTCCATGAGGGTAGGGTATACTGACTGACTCCTCACTGTGTGCCCGGTGCCCGCACGGTCCCCAGAGATGTGAGAAAGCCTTGTAGAAGAGCAGAAGTAACGGCCTTGTGCACGACGCTTAGCCTCCTTGACCCCCAGTTTCCTCATCTGTAAAATGGGAATAAATTAGAAATACTTTGTGAGGTTACTTTTAGGATAGACATGGAGCTATGACAAGTGCACCTCACACAGGAGGCACTCCAGTTGGCAGTTGTTATTATTATTATAGAATAGTTGCAAGTTCAATACAAATAACTTTTTTCCTGAGTCATTTCGAAGAAAGTTGCCAACCGTCACCCCAGAATTTAGTGCAGTTGGCTCTCCATGCATTCAACCAGCCGTGCATCAAAAATATTTGGAAAAAATGTTACGTGGTCGCTGATGTATACCACACGGTCAGGCTTATGGTGGTTGCCTCCATAGCGAACACGTGCAGGCATTTTCTCCGCATCCTTATTTCCTACAGTATGCTACAACAACTATTCACATACCGTTACGTTGTATCAGCTGTTATACGTAGTCTAAGATGTGATTTAAAGTCCACGGGAAGATGTACATAGGTTACGTGCAAACACGGCGCTATTTTATAGTAAGAGATTTGGGCATCTGCAGACTTTGGTATTCATGGGGGTCCTGGAATCAGTCCTCTGTGGATACCCAGGGACAGCTGGGGAGTCGATGTCCTTAAAACAAAAAGGCTCCCAGATAATCGCAGCCGAACCGTTTGGGTCGGGACATTAGCTCTGATGCGTCGCCACCATCTAGCACTCGGGCCCCAGTGAAGGCCCGCCCTCCGTCCCAGCAGCGTCCTCTGCGGTGGGAAGGGTCAGTTCAGGATCACCTGCTGCGTGTAGTCGTCCCGTCTCCGAGTCTCCCTCAGTCTGGGACATTCCTTAGTCTTCCTTCCACTCTTGTGACCGGGACACTTTTGAGGGGGACGGGCTAGTTCCTTTGCAGAATGTCCCTCAGCTTGGGGTTGTCTGATGTTTCCTCGCGATTAGATTTGAGTCGTGTGTCTTTGGCAGGAATAGAGCAGGAGCGAGGCTGTGTCCCCACTGAATCCCATCAGGTGGCACATAATCGTCCCATCGCTGGAGATGGTCACTTTGGTCATGTGACTGAGGTGGTTCTGCCAAGCCATTCTACTGTGAAGTTCCTCTTTTTCTCTTCATAAAATACTCCATGAGTAAGCGTTTTTGTGGGAGGTTGCTTTGAAACTATTAAGTATCACCGTCAAACATTTACTTTTGTTGCTCATCTCTTCACATCAGCACGAACTCATTCTTTGCTGTTTTATTCAGTGGGTTGTAATCCATTACTATTACCATTTATTCCGATGCTCAGAGTGCCTCATTGTTGGCCAGTGGGAGCCCTTCACGCTGCCTGCTGTGTCCCTGGCTCTGGCCCCCGTTGTACTGTGAGCACTTCCTTGCTTTCTGGCACAAAATGTTCCAGGTTCGTCCTGTTCGCACCATCCCTGCACCAGCCCTGGATTCAACCATTCCTCAGAGGAGCCCTGATTCAGGTTAGTGGAGGATGCCTAGAAAAGAAGATCTGGGTGTGAGCTGTGTTTATTCCTATTGGGGTGTCACAGCTCCGAGGGCCCCTGATGGACAGAGCTAGGGCATATGTGTGCATATGTGTGCATGTACACACACTGGTACACATGTTTACACATGTACTTATTTCTAGATTTTTTTCTATATAATGAAAACCATGATAATTCTGATTCTAATCCATCACCATCGAGTTCCTTCTGGTTTTCTTTCTTTCCTCTTCAAAAGATTTTATTTATTTATTTTTGGAGAGAGGGGAAGGGAAGGAGACAGAGAGAATATCATTGTTTCAGTTGCCTCTTACACATGCCCCAACCGGGACCTGGCATGCAACCCAGGCATGTGCCCCGACTGGGAATCAAACCCATGACCCTTCTCTTTTTCAGGCTGGCGCTCAATCCACTGAGCCACACCATCGGGGCTGCTTTCCTTCTTTTCATGTTTGTAACTCCCATCTCTGATGGTGAGAAATATGGCCGCCGTTATTCTCAGTATATTTAATTGATTGATCAATGAAACAATCCCCCCGTTACTACTGTCATTTGTGTCTTGCATGGACACCCTGGTCACCCTGCCTCTGCTCTTATCCCGTCTTGGCAGCACCCTCGAGTGGGCCCTGGTAGCAATCATTATTGTTATTGTTGTCATTATTATTATCCTTGCTAGTTTGGGGGGGGGTGCCACGGAGGGCTGCTGCTCTCATTCAGACCACCTGCTTTTATGTAGCCAAAAGGGCCGATCCTGGAGTCTCGTGGGTGCGTTTTTATATTCATAAGATACTTCTCTGCAGCCCCCTTGAAGAGGTCAAAGCAATTAAAAACCCTTAATTATGACCCACCATTCAGCAACCGATGGCTGATTTCGAGTGCCGTGTCTCATCCTCTTTCGCACTCCCACCCCCCCGCAGAAATCTAAGGGAGCAGAAGTGAGCAGGGCTGACATGATCCACCCCCTGCACTCACGTTCTATAAAGAGGAAAATCAGCCGCTCTAATAATCATGAATATTAATGTATAGACAATTTCACTCAATTAAAGTGATGATCTGTAATTTTGCCTCGGAGCTTTATGGAGGCCATTTCAATGAGTACTGAGTGGAGTGGGGTGCTTTTCAAAGTTTATGGGTTTGGCTTAACTCCCTCACCTCCATCACTGGCCTCCCGGTAGGATGGACCTTGAGTTCTTCCCAGGCCAACTCGCTCAGTGCTCAGAGGATACGCTTCTTCTGCTTTCAGGGCCCAGGACGTAGCATTGTCATGGCCAGTTTATGAGACTCGGCCAGTTCACACTGATTCCCTATTTCCTGAAAATTCCGCTCCTCCCACCCTGTTCCTCTGGTGCACGTGGGCCCTGGCGTGCTACTCAGCGGCCATAGTTGTTCAGTGAAGTTCCTCTCCTCTTGGCCAGAGCTGATCAGCCAAAGGGGGAGATCGTAGCCCCAGATGGGCCAATTAGAGACTCTTCTCTGGGAATTTGGGATTGGGACTAGGAAGGACTCATGTCAGAGGGACGCCTTTGAGCAGACCTGGAAAACTCAGGAGCTATAGGCAGCTGTCATGTCTGCTGTCTCATACACTGGGTGGCCCGTGTGTAGAGAGGGAAACAGGCTGAGGGGCAGAGCTGTACAGGAAGCAGGTGTCCTGAGGGCCATCTGCCTGCTTGTCCGGGTCTCTCCTGAGTCCCGCCTTGTCCTCACCCTGGGCTCCTTGGAACACTTCTGCATCCTTATACCAGAGTCTCCTTTTAGAAGGCTTCTGTAACTTGTACCCAGAGAGTCCCAGTGAACCCAGAGTCAATGGACAATGTTCTTATTTCTGAGGCCTGAGCGTGTGTTCCTGCCAATCCTCGCTGCTCACAGCAGCTGTCTTACCCAGAAGAAAGACCCTGGCAGGCCAGGGAAGGGAGTCCTAGCTTCCAGCTCTCACATTCTATTTCTACCTACACACGGAGAGCTCTGCTTTAAGACGAACAAGATCGGTCCAGTGGAGAAAATCCCTCAGGAGGTTTGGTAGCTTTGATGACAAACAGCGGGTTGCCTGACATGTTATTTTGCAGCCAGTTGTTTGGGGCTCTTAGTGACACAGCTGCTGTGTGTCGTTGGCTTTCTTTGCTGTTTCCTAACAGATCCTGTCACTCTCCACCCCCTTACGCAGCTGTATTCTTCTTAGCACTCGTCACTGCCTAATACGGGAACACCTGTTCATTTGTTCATTGTTCTCTGATTGCCCCCACAACTTCAGCAGGGACCTCGTCTATTGTGTTCACTGCTGTGCTCTAGTATCTAGAATAGGGCTCGACACACACTAGGTGGCCAGCAAATATTTGCAGAATGAAGAAATGAATGAATGAATGAATGAATGAGTGAACTGAACCTTTTTTCGGTAATTCCCCAAGCAGAGGCTCTGGCTAGTAACCAACAACATCATAGGGGCATGAATGTCCTTTTGCCTAACCTACGTCCTAGCATACAGAGGCCATTCACAAGGACAAGTGCCTTTCCCTGGGTGCATCCAGAGCATGTGGCTTGGGGCTCACCCTTGGGAGTGAGCTTGCCTGGGTTGGAATCCCAGCTCTGCCACATGAGCCGCGTACCCTGTGGGCAAATTATTCAACCTGTCCCAGCTGCGTTTCTTCTTCTTTGAATTAAGGACGCTAGTAGTTTCTACTGTACCTGATTATTATTGAGCCAACAAATGTCAGTTTCTTAGCTAATAAATGTCAATTTCTTAGCCCTGTAAGTGGCATATGGTACTTGCTCAAGAAATGTGAGTTTTTATTTTAGTTCCGCTAAGAGACATCATTCTCCCTTGTTGAGGAACACTGGCTCGTTCATTCATTAGCACACGTTGATTAGTTAGTTCAGCCAGCATATATTGAGTGTCTGTGTGGGTTGCGTCCCAGGGTTGTGAATAGGGTGGTAAGATTTGCCTCTCCCAGGAAGAACTGGCCTCACAGAAGAGAACTCTCAGAATGATGACTAAGGTGTGATTACCTCACTCACTCTCCAGGGCACCAGCAGAGGCCCTTAGGGTAGGATTTGGAGCCAGGACCCAGAACAGAGCTGGGGGGGTTAGACAAACCTTGGAGTTGGGAGATATGGGGTTCTGGGTCCAACTTTGTCTTTAAACTTGGGAAATACATGTCACCCCTACTAGCCCACTTTCCCACCTGAAAGATGTGGGTGTAACACAAGATCCTTTAGCCTCCAGCACTGAGGTGCACCGGAATTATTTGGAGTGATGGGTCCCAGTACACACCAGGGCTCTGCCCTGCAGAGAAGGAGTCAGATGTCGGAAGGAACTGTGCTCCAGAACACATTCGAGCACCTGTGAGCTAAATGACACTTGAAATTTCCTCTCTGTGGTCTAGCACCCTTAAATACAACACAGTGCCCACCTTTAGGACTTGGCCTTCTGTAGAAGTCTGGGAGATGGAGTATCCTCCATTGCTCAACCCTTAACTCCATAGGGAGCTTTCCATGGTCCTGAAGTCAGTTCTAGGGCTCTGCAGAAACCCCCCTTCCCTTGTTGGCGTCTTCTGAGTGGCTGTTCCTTCACAAAGGGAGAAAAAAAATATCAACGGCAAGGTCTCTCACCTGCCCTGAAGTTGTTCCAGCCTTTCCTCTGCTTGGTGAAAGAAGAAAACTGTGTTCTTATTTCCACGCCAAGTTGCCAGTGAGCTGGTTTCCATGACAGCAGAGAGAGGGAATAAAAGCCAGGCTCTCACCTACAGAGGAATTAAAGCTGCCCTCTTGGAAAACAAACAATGATTGCAGAAGAGTGCTGGAAATTGTGGAGTGTTGGTTTTCAATCCATCCGGCCACATAACATGGGGCTCCTCAAAGGAGAAGGTGTGGGAGGCACTGAGGGAGAGCGGGGTTTTGTAAGGCCTTTCATGGGGAGATGGATACATAGCAATGACAATGGCAATGATTATATCTCACAAATCCACTGCACTTTAACTTTCTTGACTGCCACTTGAGACCCTCAATACATCCTATGTATTTTACTCAGACAGGAACGGGGACCTCAAGTGGAAAAGTGATTTATTCCCTACTTTCATGCTGTCTCTTCAGCGCCTGGGGCTTCTCATACTTGGCCAGGACTTCTCCAAGCACTGAGATGCCTCCTCCTCCTCCTCCTTGTCCAAATCCACTAGTCCCCTGTCCCATCCCCTCCCATCCCTGATTTCTGATGCACTTGAGAAGCCAGTCTTAGCTAGAGACCAACAGTGAATGGAAGGACTGTTCTCTCAGGTCCAGTTTATTTCTGGAGGCAGTATCCTAATCTAAACCAATGAGTATATTGGAAAAAGAACTGACACTTTGACAGATTAGGAAGGAAAAACAATTGAATACAGGTGCAATTCCCCATTCTGCTTCCATGAAGGGTTGCTCTCACATAACCTGGGTGGACCAGTTTCATGTTCTGTGTATTCTCAGGACAACGCTATGGTAGGAACTATCGTTGTCCACATTTTACAGGCGAGGAACACGAGGCCCAGAGAGGCTAAGGAACTTGTCCAAGTTCACTGGTAGGAAATGCCAGAGCTGGTGTTTGAACCCAGGTCACTGACGCAAGTGTGCAGTTCAACTGGGCAAGAGTCAGGATAAACCCCTCCAGGCGCCTTGCTTCTTGAGGCCAAGGGCACTTCTGGGGCTCTGCATTGGTTAATTTCAAAGTGCTTTCCTTAATCAGGAGGATTTTGGAACGTAGAAAGACATCTGGAGAGAAGGGTTTTGGGGTGGGTTCACTTTGGAACAGTTGCCCGCATAGGGTAGGTTGAGTCCTGAGGTGGGTGGTCAATGCAAAAGGCTCACAGTCCCAGGGAGACTTTATTTCATGCCTTGCCCTCCTGGGAGGGGCTGATGGCATCTTTGCACTTATCTCTTCAGACACCAGAGGGTTAGTGGCACCATCAGAATGAGATTTAAGCTTTGCAGAGACTCCTGTGATTTGGTCTGGCGAAAGCATTAGACTCATGAGACCATAAGAGGTCAGGATCTGCATGTCTCAGAGATGAATAGGACCTAGAAATAGTCAAGCCAGATGTATCCCAATGTGGAGATATAGATACAAATATAGATACAGATATAGATATAGATACAGATATAGATATATGGCCTCTCCAGAAAGTATCCAGCCATATAATATCAAAAACAGAGACACTTACTGAAGAAGATACAAGAAGCATTGTACACAGGACAATGAAGCCTCGGTCCTCTTCAAAGTAGGCGCCTTGGGACCTCACACAGTTCTCCCAATCCCCATCAGTTGCCCCACTGTATTTTTCTGAATCTCATCAATGGTCTGAAATCTCTTCCCTTGCAAAGGTGATTTTAGTTTTGGGAAAAGCCAGAAGTCACAGGGCACCAAATCTGGGCTGTAGTGGGGCTGAGTCACCTGGGTGATTTGATGTTTCACCAAAAAACTCTCTATGAAACATGGTGCATGAACAGGCGTGTTGTCAGGATGAAGCTGCCAATCAGCAGTTGCCCACACCTGCGGCCTTCCGATCATCCGAATAGTTTCCACGGAGGAATGTTCAAGCTTCACACAAAATATGATGCAGATTCGTTGCTCCAGATTACATCGATGTCGTGTAAACTGTTCTCGTTAAATTAGTGATGGTTGGACTTTTCCCAGACAGACCTCGTGCTGGATCAGTCAGGATAAGTTTCCTAATGCCGCAGTAATAAGCGAACCTAGAAGTCGTTGTGGCTTGTCACCACACAGCCTTATTTCTCCTACACAAATTCCGACGCAGGTCTGACCTTGTGGGATGGTGGCCCTCCGTGCAATGACTCGAGGACTCAGGCTGCTTTGGCTTTTGTCACGCTGCCATCTGACTGTGCAGCCTGCAGGCCATGACAGTGGAGGAAGAGAAAATTAAAGGGCTGCATGTGTTGCAGAAAAAATGATTACAGACACAGAATTTTAAAATCTTTGCTCTAAACCGGAACTGACTTGCAAGAAGAAAGGAGAGTGTTCTTCAGTTAGGGGCTTGGGACCACCACTCCCCTTTCCTCAGCTTATCACAACTGCAGACCTTCATTTATCTCTGCATGTAACCCAAGACCGCCTCCAGGACCGCATGGCTAACTCTCCAAAGGCTATTTGAAAGGATGCAGATATCATGTCTTTGAAAGATGCGGTCAGAGACAGAAACACAAAAGTGTGCACCCACAAAGGCACACAAATGTAGAGGCCAATGCACACAAAGACACATGACTTACACACACAGGCACACCCACAATGATACACTAACACTTGCTGCCTCTGCGCGTGTGACTAATGTCCCCAAGGCTAGGGGGAGAGGCCGAAAGTTCCCCAAGGTCCTGTGAGGGTTGTGAGCGAGGCCCAGAGCGCATAAATCAGGGGTTGGCAGAAGAGTGGGTTCACCCACCCCCATCTCTCTGTGCTGGCATCCCTTCAACCTCGGCCGGCCCAGGCCGCCCTTGCAGCAGCAATCTCGGCTGCCACCTCCCCCAGGTTTATTAGATTTAGGTGCCAGAGTGCTTTGTTTTGTCCCCAGCCGGCAGAGCCTGCCTGACAGGGGCCAGTTTACCAGCCCGGAGCCTGCAGAATCCATGCTGCTTTCTCCTCGTCCAGGGGAGAAGGTGGGATTTGGGGGCATCAGGCATGGTCGGTTTGACCTGGTCCCCTCTTCCTTGCAGAACAGGGGAAGGGGTTTCTGGTGCAAGGGGTGACCGACCCTCTCCCCAGCTCAGTGTGAGCGATCTGGCCACCCATATACCCCAGAGGCCTGGGGGTGAGGAAATGAAGATAGAATCCAGCTGGTAGACTTCTCCATGACATCTCTCGCCCCGCGGCATCCCCAGTGTGAGTAGAAACCCGTGTGAGGGTGAAGGCGCCGACTGTGTGCTCAGCCTGCGCCCGGCTCTCAGCCCAGCTGCTCCGCAGCTCTGCAACCATGGGCACTCTGCACCTCTGCTTCCCCTTCTGCAGAATGGGCCCCATAATGGTGCATCCCTCGCAGGACAGCTCGGGCCCGGTATGTGGCATGTAAAGCATTTTAGCCCAGGGCCACACACTGAGAGTCAGGCAAGGGCCACAGACAAGAAGTGTTCACAACGATATTACAAGCTTCAAAGAGAAAGTGGCGGATGAGTCCCCATCCTTCTCAGTAGAGGCTCTGGCCATTCTGAATACACCACAACCAGACTCCATGGGGCACCACCAACACCCATCACCCACTGCGGGTGTATCGACAGAGGGTGGGCGCGGCTTCAGGGGCTGCTGGCTTGCTGGTAGCAGTTCTCATTCGAGTGTTTGGTGCCTTCACCACCCCCCTTTCTGTCTTCTCAGATATTTATTGAGCACCTACTCTGTACTGGGTGCTTGAACAAAGTCGATCTGGCCCCTCTCCTGGTAGTGTGATTGTCTGGGAAGACAATCAACCAATAAACAGGTGACCATGTGAATTTCAGATTGTGGTAAATTCTTTGAAAGAGTAACCCAGCTCATGAGATGGGAATGGCTGAGGGGATTTAGATGAACCCAGGGAGGACTTCTTGGAGGAGGTGACATCTGAGTTGAGAACAGAAGGGGAGAGAAGGAGCCTGCTCTGCAGACACCCAAGGGGCTGAGAATTCCAGGGTGAGAGGACAGCAAGTGCGAAGGCCACGGGGTGGGGTGGGGTGGGGAGCTGGGCTTTTTCCAGCAATAGAAAGAAGGTCAGGGTTAGTGAGGGGACTGCTATAGGGGAAGAGGTCTGAAGTGCAGATGGGTCATGTCTGCCTTGTAGATCAGGGTGAGAAGCAGAGGTTTTATTTTGAGTACAGCCAGAACTCTGCTGGAGGCTCCAAGCCTGGGAGAGACACACGCTCCAGTTGCTCTTATAGAGAAGACTCTGGCTGCTTGGTGGGAACACCAGTGAAGGCACAAGAGCAGAAGCCAGGAAACCAGGGAGGGGCTGGCTGCAGAGACTCTGGTGCCTTGGGTGGGGGCAGCCTCAGTAAAAGAAAGATCTGGATCCCCAACATATTCTGAAGGAAGAGCTGATAGAACTTGCTGGCAGGTTGGATTGGGATAAGGGTGATAGACTTGAACTTGTCTGTCTCAATTTAGGTCCAGTTCTATTTTAATATTAACCTTCCTATGATGATTAATATTACTGTGCCTCAGATTCCTGGGAGGGCAGGAGAGATGAGCTGTAATAGAGACTCAGATGGAAGTGATGTCAGAGATCTGGGTCATCGCTGGTCTCTGCTACTGTCTGGTTAAGTGATGTTGGCCAAGTCACGCCCCCACCCCGCCCCTAAATATGCGTGATCACAGCGCCGGCGCGGAGGGGTCTTTGAGGAGAACACCCGGAGTGTAGAGAGCAGTAGAAATAGACATGTGTGTGTTAGGGTTTCATCAGCAAACATCCCTGTCTTTGCTGGCTGGCCTGCCCCTGCCCCCTACTGTCTCACTGTGGTTCTGAGGACACTCTGCTGCTCTGTCAGATGGCACCAAACCAGGGGGACGGATGACAGGAGGATGCTACATGGAGACATGGATGGGTGTCAGAGTCCCTGGGTGCTGCTGTGATTATTCAGCTCAGGCGGCTATGCAGGGAGTGATGCTACCCCAGACGGAACTTCTGAAACTTGGGAAGGGCCATGCTACCGATAAAACCTCTTCTACATGGGTTTCCTTTGCCTTTTAGCCAGCAGGTGGTTTATGCATTAGCCTTTGGCAGCTCTGATTGGGCCTCCAGGATCCCTCTGGTGTGTTGGGATGGTGGGGTAGGGTCTTCCCTCTTCTCACTGCTGGGCGAGTTGCTTGCTCCCCACTTCCCCTTGCTTGTCACCTTCCCTATCTGTCTGTGTCACTCTGAACCCAGGAGGACTCTCTACCTTCCAGAGCGACAGCTCATTTTTGGGTTCCCTTATTCATGTTTCTATTTCACAGGTGATCACGGTGCTATTTCTCTGAAGTATTTTAACAGGGAACACCGTGTTCAATCCAGTGAATGACTCTAATGGAGAAATACCAGGTATTCTGAGACACCAAGGGAGAGAATAAGTTAGAATTCGGTAGCTGTTCCGATTGATTGTTAAATAACATTTTTCTCCTATTTATAAGAGTTGTGCATGCTCCATGCATAACCCTTGGAAAACACAGGATGCAAAGAAAATTAAATAACAAATTCCTCTAGTCAACAATTACTACTAGCAAAACACACACACACTACATATAGGTATTTACCAAAAATAGCATACTTTGCATATTCTTCTGTAGTCAGTTCTTTTCATGGAGTAATATTATTGTGAGAATACACCACAATTTCAAACATTCTAGCCCATGCTTTTTTATTAAATGGAAAATTGTCAAACAACACCAAACATTAAAGAAACGATGGACTATTATCACAATTCTCAGTGTAACTGTGAGCACTTTAAATATTTTTTAGGCTTTTTTTCTATGCATATATGCACTTACGGAGCCTTGGCTGGCTTTCGCCACCCCTGTGTCCCTGCACCTGGAAGACTCTCTGGTATATATTAGGTGCTCAGTAAATATTGTTGAACAAATGAAAGAATAAAAATGCATATTTAATAAGGTGCCTGAAGTAGAGTCAATCTGCATGTTTTTTTCCCCAAAGCTTGGAAACCCTCATTTGGCCCTGACTGGGTGGCTCAGCTGGTTGGAGCATCAGCCGGTACACTGAGGGGCTGCGGGTTTGATCCCCAGTCAGGGCACATACTTGGGTTGCAGATTCGATGCCTGGGTTCGACCCCTTGTTGGGACATGTCCAAGAGGCAGCTGATTGATTTTTCTCCCTCTTTCTCCCTTTCCCTCTTTCTAAAATCAATAAAACATATCCTCAGGCAAGGATTTTTTAAAAGTAGTTTTGTTTTTAAAAAAGACCCTCATTCATTTATTTATTTTTATTTTTAAAGATTTTATTTTTTAGAGAGGGGAAGAGAGGGAGAAAGAGACGGAGAGAAACATGAAGGTGTGGTTGCCTCTCACATGCTCCCCACTGGGGACCTGGCCCGCAACCCAGGCATGTGTTCTAACTGGGAATCGAACCAGTGACTCTTTGCTTTACAGACTGGCACTCAATCCATTGAGCCACACCAGCCAGGGCTCAAAAGGCCCTCATTTAATACAATACATGCATTTTCTGCTTTCCAGGAGACTGGCACTTACCTTTGAGAAAGAGCATCCATTGATTGTGGGTGTGGGCACTTGGTGGGCAGAACGTAAGAAAAATATCTATCCACAGATCTTGGGGAGGCCCTGAAAGCTTGAGTGCTGAAGCCACAGATGGAGTGGTTAGATATTCTAAAGCAAACTGTGTGTGCTGGTGGGCCATGCCCTGCAGGGTTGGAGAAAAACCTGTTTCCAGACTTGGAGTTCGGTTGCTCTAGCCCTGAATGTGCTTGTTGGCTCGTGAGAGGTGGGGTGTGTCTTCTCCTCCAAGCATTGGCTCACCGGAGTTGGAGTCGGGAATCCAGGGCCAGAGGGTGGTGGTGTCAGGAGGTGGAGCCTAGGGGAGGTGATTAGGTCTGAGGGTGGAGCCCTCATGAATGAGATTAGTGCCCTTATAAGGGACCCCAGAGAGCTCCCTTGCACCTTTCTGCCAGGTGAGGGCACAGCAAAAAGTCTGCCATCTAGAACCAGGGAGTGAGCCCTGGCACCTTGTCCTTGGACTTCCCAGCCTCCAGAACAGTGAGAAACAAATGTTTGTTGTTTCATTCACCCAGTCTGTGGTATTCTTGCTATAGTAGCCCGAGCTGCCCAGGACAATCGGTGAGGCCTATGCAAGGTGGGAGAGGAGCACTCACAAGGGTGTGGACACCAGAGGTTCTCGGGAAGGCAGGAATCATGAGAGACTGTCCCGGAAGGTGGGTGCCACAGCCTGGCAGATTTGGGTTTCACAGGTGTGTGAAGGAGAGCTCAGGGGTCTGCCTTGTTAACAGGAGCCTCTGTGAACCCAGGTACCGGAGTGGGGTGGGGGTGGGGGCAGGGACACTGTTGCATTAGCCTAACACAGAATTACTGGCTCAGTGATCAGTTCCCCCTCCAGGTGGCTCCTGAAGTTTGCCTTCCCTGGGATGTGGGAGTAAGGGATGGGGAACTCTGCTTGAGTCCTTTGGTTTATGTATACAGTAGTCCCCCCAACCCCTTATCAGTGGGAGATACATTCCAAGACCCTGAGTGGGTACCTGAAACCACAGCTTGTACTGAACCCTACATCCACTATGCTGTTCCCTATATATATACACATATTTATGATAAAGTTTAATTTATAAATTAGGCACAGTAAGAGATTAACAACAGTAATAAAATAGAACAATTATAACAATATACTGTAATAAAAGTTATGCGAACACGGTCTCCCTCCCTCCCTCTCTCTCTCTGATAGCCAAGTGACTAGTGGGCAGTTGCTTGGAAATGCTGGACAAAGGGACAATTCACATCCCAGCGGGGACAGAGCAGGACAGAATGGGATTTCATAACACTACTCAGAACGGTGTACAATGTAAAACTTATGAATTGCTTATTTCTGGAACTTTCCATGTGATATTTTCAGACCATGGTTGACTATGGGCAATGAAGTCGCGCATAAGGGGGACTGCTGTACAGTAGAAGAGTTTGGACAAATCACCCCCGGGCCTGTAAATGCACTTTGTAAGAAGTACATTTGAGCGAGCAGATCTGCTCAGTGGTTTATGGGTCTCCCACTTTGGAGTTGAACAGATTGAAAATTTTGGTGTTACTTGACCCTTCTGAACCCCAGTTTCTTCCTCTATAAAATACAATCATTATTATGATGGGTGTGCATGACTTTGACATTAAAAAGAGTAACAAATCAAAATGATTATTTTCTGGGATCCCAGATCCCCTCGGAAATCAGAGAGATGCTATAGCTGGGGATCCTGCAGCCGCAGTGAGCTGTGCGTGCGGCCTGGCATACCGCTCCTCTATTTTGTAACAGCACTCTGAGCCAAAGGGGGTTGGATTAGCCCCATCCCCGCCTCCCCTGATAAGGTAACATTAGGCCTGGCCAATCAGAGCACTTACTGGATTCCCCGGCACAATGATTGGTTCAGGCAAGTCACATGAGTCCAGAGCTGGTCCAATCACAGTGAACTGCAGGACTTCTGAGAGAGATACTGATATAGGGGAATTCTTTTGCTGCTGGGGTCTCTAGTTGCTGGGATATGAGCAAGAAGCTGCTGTCTGTCACCTGGGGAAAACACCTGTTAGTGAAACCAACACAGAGATTTAAAAAATAAAGGAACCAAATCTCGAGGCATGTCAGGTGAGCACCTGGATCAAGCCACACTTGAACTTCCAACTCTTGTCAGTCAGTAAGTTCCCCTTTAGGCTTAGTCAGTTTGAGTTGGGTTTCTGATACTTGCAGAATCCTGTGTAACATAGCAACTGAGTGAAACCCTTTTGAAATGCTAAAAGCCCCAAATAGATGCAAAGTATCTGTATTAAATGCATTTTCATGCATTTGATACCTTTTATGGAGATGAGGCAAGGTGATATCTTCCTGGATCTCTTTCCTCTGCCCTGGGGAAAAGAAATTATTTTGGTTATTTTGAGAGGCCAGACATCTGGCCACTGCTGGAAAAATAACACAAGCGTTTCTGAAAGTATGGCTGTGTCTTTAGAATGGCATGTCTGCGCTGTCGTGCCGAACATGCGCGTACCCAGCACTTTCTGTATACGAGACACCCCTCTGTAGAAATTAACTTGTTTCCAATTCACAGGGGGAAAAACCCCAATCATAACCCAAATCAATAGAATGTATAGTTTTGGCTCTTTCCCCCCATTCTTTTCCTGCTAGATCATTGGCTCTTGCTACTGGCTTATATCAGAATTTGGTATGAGATGATAACTGATTTAGCACAGAATTTTGTGTCAGGACAATTCATCAGGATACTCATTTGTGTTTGGTTTTGCTACAGGAAAAGAATCAGAATGGATGGGAGTTATTTGTAAATTCTTCCCTGTACTGGACCCGGTTAGGAAACGGGAAAAGAAAATGGACATTAATTCAGGAGACGTGATGTCTCCTACTCTTGGCACTCAATAAATGTTTGTTTCCATCTCTCTCTCCCCTTCTGGCCTGGAAGACATCACGACAAACCTCAAGAGCAGTCGTCTGCAGGCAGAACTCCCCCAGGGAGAGGCAAAACCTGCTTTGTGTCCAGTGGCCTGCAGACAAAGCCTGTGAGTTTATAGCCGGCAGAGGACTGGGCTGGTGAGAGTTTTCAGGGATGCTGTAGGAGAGGGCAGGGCCCTGATTCCATGGTCTGTCACAGAAGGTCAATGACAGGCAGCCCAGACGACACTGGCAGCCCAGGATCTCAGAGCCCCATTCCAAGAAGGCCCTGTGTTGTCTCAGGGAGGATGCTTGGTCCATTCTCTTTGTCCTTGAGTTTACAGCCGTGGCCGATGTCTCGAAGGGGAAGAGAGGGAGATGAGTGACTTTGAATGGGGCAAAGGCAGCAGCAGGGGGAGTGGGGGGAGATGCCTTAACGCCAGAAGGAAGTTGGAACTCGGTGGGTGCCAGGTGCCACGGGATCCTGGGGAGATGGACGGTGGCTGCGATGGGGAGGCATCGGAAACGGATGGGGTACACTGAACCTCAGACATTGGGGCTCAGCCTCCACAAAGATTGCTGTGGCCAAACTCAGATGATTCTGCAGAGCTGGGTGAGGGTCCCCTGGGGAGGTCACGAGAGACTGAAGACCAGAGGCCCACCCTGAGTCCCACATTAAGCCTCTCAGATTCCAATGGGACCTTAGAGAAGTGGAAGGACTACCCCAAAGTATGGAGACTGAATTTCTTGCCAACTCCACAGGATGGGGAGCATGGTATTTAATTGCATAATTGATTCTGTAGGCTGGGGCTTTCAAACAGGGCTGTCATTTATTGGATGCTTACTAGTGCCAGGAACTGTGCTGAATATTTTAACTTATGGTATTGTCTTTACCCCTCAAAGCAACCCCATGATGTCAGATGTTGTTATATTTTATACGTGAGGAAACTGAGTCTCAGAGAGGTTAGGTTGCTCGCTCTAGGGAATGTTGTTGGTGCCCCGCCTCACTTACCTATTGGATCTTAGAATTTTGGGGTCTGTGGGCTGGACTTCCAACCCCCAAAGCTGCAGCTTTTTGCCTGAGTGCTCTCACTGACCACCAGGCCAGACGTACCAGGGAGTTAATGGCTTCGGGGGCAGCCCTCAAATAATGACTTATAGGAGTTGGTGTCCTTGGATGAGTTGCCACCGTCAGCCAGTTCAACACTGGCTGCCAGGGGGCTCCAGCAGATTTCAACTATCTCGGCAGCCCCTTGGATGCGTACCCTGCACTGGTTCCTTCTCTTTCCCAGCTCCCTGCTGGGGCTTCAGCAGGTCACTTTCTGAATCAGCTACTTGCACTAGAACTTTGTCTTAGAGTAATTGTCTGAGGGAATTCAAGCTGAGACACTTGCTCTTGATAAGTAGTGAATTGGGGAGCCAGGATTTGAACCCTGTTCTGCCTCTCTCAGATGCCTGGGTATTAGTGGCTGCTCTAGAGTTTTCCTTTTAAGCTTGACACATCAACATTCGAGTGTCTGCAAGGACACCATGGTGTTCAAGTTCACTGTCCCTCAACATGCTTGCAAGCAGTGATCCCCCTGGACGTGCACTTGTAAGGTGAGCATGTTCAGCAGACCCCTAGTCTTTGGGATGAAAGTAGCAGGGAACGAGGCTTCCACAGGCCAGCCCCAGGGTGGGGTTCTGCTCTTGGGTGGGAAGGAGGAGGGAGACTGTTCTGCTGCGAGGAAGGGGGGCCTGTGTGCTGGTGCTCACTCTAGTTAGCATGCTGCCTGAGTACCGTTCCTCCAAGCTGGCCATCTCTCAGTTGGGCGATAAAGTAATTTAACTAGGGCTGTCTTCCAGGCTGGAGCTCCTGGAGATTGCTCCCCATTTATCACAGAGGGAAAAATCTGGATCCGCAGCCCCTTGGCTGCCGACATCATCAAGGCTGCATGTCATTGATCTTTGAATGGTGAAGTTCTGCTGTGGGTAATGGAGTCAGAGCCCTTACGCTCCAGCAGCCGTGAAAGCTCTTCTCCACCCGGTCCTCTGCCTGATTCACAGGCTTCGTGTCTTGTCCTCGGCACTGGCGTGAATGGGGGTTGATGGGCCTTGGGAAGATTCTTCTGCCTACAGATGCCGGCTCTGCTGCTTTGTCATGAAGTCACTCAGCAGAGAAGGGATGGTGGGGGGAAAGAAGTATGTTTTGAATACTACTGCAATGGAGATTACATGTTTGCCTACCTGCAGGGGTTTGCAAGTTTTTCCTGTAAAGAACCCAAGAATAGATATTTTAGGCTTTGCAGGCCAGATGGTCTCTGTGGCAACTGCTCAACCTCACTGTTGTAACATAAAAGCAGTCTTAGACACTATGTAGATCAATGAGTGTGGGTGTTCCAATAAAACTTTATAAAAACAGGGCTGGATTGGGTAGGCCAGCAGATCCCGGTGTATAGCATCCTTTCTTCCTTACTCTCTTTTCTATGATACCTGATTTTCATTCCACCTTCATCGTGCTCCTGGGAGACTGACTCCACCCCCAACCATTGGGGATGGATTCTGATTGGCTTAATCCAATCAGCCTATTTCATTTCTCTGACACTGTTTGGTTCAGGGGTGGGCATGTGACCTAAGTCAGTCCAATCAGAGTGAATGCGAGGACTGTTGCTTGTAAAGTTGGGGGGAAGATATTTTTTTTTTGTGGATTGTGTGGGTTTCAAACATGAGGTCTGGAACTTCTGCAACTATTTTCTGCCTTTATGAGGAAAGCCTTTTTGTGGATGAAGTCGACCACAGTGAGGAAGTAAGGACCAAGAGAATTAGAAATGAAGAGTGGGCCCTGAGACTTTCCAATTAGATTACTTTTTAAAATGCCAGTTTGAGATGAGTTTTATGAGGTCTGTCCAGAAAAAGTCTAGTCATTTTTAACATAAGAATGGTTTGTGCGACATTGATGTAACCTGGCAGCCAAGGAGAGTAGGCTGCAGTGTGCATGCATGAACAGTGACGACTTCACTGTACTATACTCAGTGGGCGCCACAGACTCCGCTGAGTGAGCCTGTGTACTGTGCTGCCATTGATTCAAAAAGACTGAGCAAGTAGAGCCACAAATCTGCATCAAATTTTGTGTTAAGCTTGAACATTCCTCCGTGGAAACTATTTGGATAATTCAGAATGCTTTTGGGGATGACGCAATGAGTGCAGCACAAATAAAAATGTGGTCAAGAATCTGTTGAAAGTGATCCAAATTCTGGAAGGCCTGCAACAAGCAGAACACCTGAGAATGTCGAACGTGTACAGGTTGCAATCAACGAAGATCGGTGACTGACAAGTGCGAGAACTAGAAGCTGCTCTGGGGATTCAAGAAACTACTGTGTTTGAGATTTTAACACAGGATCTTGACATGAAACACATCGTAGCAAAAATCATTCCGCAGCTTCTGCTACCGGAGCAGAAAGAACATCATGCTGCAGTTGCTAATGACTTGATTCAAACTGCTACCAATGAACCAGATTTCCTCAAGGTCATAACAGAGGATGAATTGTGGGTCTA
The DNA here is from genome assembly GCF_022682495.2 of Desmodus rotundus. Taxonomy (NCBI): domain Eukaryota; kingdom Metazoa; phylum Chordata; class Mammalia; order Chiroptera; family Phyllostomidae; genus Desmodus; species Desmodus rotundus. The sequence goes on from NC_071393.1 coordinate 12,177,010, forward strand.
AGGCCATGACCCAGAAATGAAGGCCCAGTCTTTCCAACGGAAGTGGCCTGGTTCTCCACGCCTGAAGGAGGCACAGCAAGAACAAGACCATGTTAACTGTGTTTTTTGATGGGGAAGGTGTTGTCCATCATGAGTACGCCCCTCCAGGCCAAACAATTAATAAGGAGCACTACCTCAGTGTTCTTTGTCGGTTGAGAGATGCAACACAACAAAAACGGCCACAGCTATGAGCAACTGGTAACTGACAGCTTCATCACGACAACGCACCCACTTGTGTATCATGGCTCATGCAGAATCTGTCGGTGAAACATCACATCACCCAGGTGACTCACCGCCCTCCCTATAGCCCAGATTTGGCACCCTGAGACTTCTGGCTTTTCCCAAAACTATGAGTAAAATCACCTTTGAGAGGGAAGATTTCAGACTATCGATGAGATTCAGGAATATCTGACAAGACAGCTGATGGCGATTCCAACAAAGGATTTTGCAGAGTATTTTGAACAGTGGAAGAGACACTGGGAGAACTGTGTGAGGTTCCAAGGTGCTGAGGCATCATTGTCCTATGTACAATGTTTCTTGTATCTTCTTCAATAACATCTCTATTTTTCTAGACAGACCTCATAGGTACTTGTGCCAGTAAGGATCTTAATAGACTTTTATGTGGGTGAACATCATGCTTTACAGATGTCATCTAATTTCGTAATCCTAACAACTCTGTTCAGAAGGCCTTCTAACCCCTGTTTAAGAAAAACTAGGACATAGAAAGAGTAAGTGGCTTGTCTAAAGTCACAGAGCACCGACCCTATCCTGCACGATGCAGAAACTATTATTTTTATGACCAGTCTCAGAAGTCACATGTCATTGTTCTATTTATTAAAAGCAAGGTACTAAGTCCAGCCCACATGCAGGGGGTTGGAAACTAGTCTCTACCTTTTGAAACGAGTATCAAAGAACTTGTGAGTATGTATTTAAACCACCCACAGGACTGATTCTTGGGTCAGGTTTTCACCCATTTTTATCAACTGTGACCAGAAGCAGGTTCATGTTATAACATGGCTGTTTCCTCACAATCTTGTGGAAATGGGGAAAAATTTGTAGAAAGGGGAACTGCAGAGAGAAGAAAGGGCTCTTTTCCTCCAGTTCCAGAGAGAAAAATCCCAGGGAAGGATTCTGATTGGTTCAGCTTGTATCACATGACCCTCACAAGAGCCATCAATCACAGGGGCAGGGTCTGGTGGTAGAATAAGAATGGAGAATGAGGTTCCAGGAGGTCATGCACAAAAATTATTTACTTATGCTTCTGATAGATGTTACAAAGCAAAAAAAAGTGGGGGAGGGTGGAGAATATATAATAAACTCTCCAAGGAGGATACAATAAAACAGAGACTCAAAGGATGAGTAAGACTTTGTAAGTAGAAGTGTGGGAGGAAGGGCTTTCCAGGCAGAGGGAACAGCAAATGCAAAGGCTCTGAGGCAGAAAGGAGCCTTCTGAGAAACAGAAGGCCAGTGTGGCTGCAGTGGGGTGAGCAAGGCTGGGGGGAGGGGACAGGGAACAATGCAAAGCAGGAAAGATGGATAGAACCAGACCTTTTTTTTACTTTATGAAGTGTAAAGAATTTGTCTTTAACTCAAAATCAATGGAAAGCCATTGAAGGATTTTAAAATATAGATGCAACATAATCAGATATGTGGTTTGGGAAGGTCCCTTGGGCTGGCATGGAGCGCAGCTGGTAATGGAGATGGGAAGAGGTGGATGAAGTCCAGAAAGATTTTGGAAGGCGGGTGGAGAGGGGGACTTGGCTGTGGATGGGGTGTGGGGGAGGCAGAGGAACTGTTGAACTCCAGGCATTGAGGGGTGTATGGAGACAGGGAGGGAAGCACATTGAGCGGGGAGGTCCGGAGTGGGGCTGAAGATGATCAGTTTAGCTTTGAGGCGTCTGGGAAGCATCCAAGCACTGTGGCTGCCATCAACCGACAGGTTGTCCGTCCCCCTGCAGGGTGAGCGATTGACAACAACCGAGGCTGACTTTATTACGGCCATCAGGGAGCTTATGGGGGAAAAGGCAGACAACCCCGACTGTGCTGTGGACACTCAGTTTTGTTCAACTCTAGCCGCCCTGGTAGAGACTTGTCAGGAAAACACTCCCGCACCAGTCCCATTCTTCAAAGTCTCTAGGGGAGCAGTCACCGGGTTCAAGGCAATTTAACTGAAGTCTACAACGCTATTGAGTCCCTGTTTGATGGCAGGCTTCATGGCGTACATCCGGTCCTGTCTTTGTCTTCGTGCCTCCCTGGAGAAGACTCGGAAGCCATCTCTACGTGGCCTGGACTGGAGAGAACTTATGTTTGAATAGAGGCAAAAACAAACAAACAAAAAAGTAATCAGAACAAGTAATCAAAAGTAAATTAAATCCACATGTCTGAAGCTCCGCCAGCTCTGCCAAGTGATTAGAATTAAATAGAAATATCTGTTTTCTTTTGCTCTCCCCCCACAACCAACCTTTTCCCAGAGTTGGTTTTATCCCCCTTGGAAAGTAAAGAGAAGTCTTAACAAGCACCTCGGTGAATGATGCGGAGTTCTCTCAGAGTTTTCAATTTGGCTGTATTGATTTATAAGGTCGTTTCAATTACTGAATTCTTCTTGGTGGCGGTGCGTACGTGACAATCATGCTCTATTGATCCCAGGTACTTCGAAAGGGGGCATTTAGGTGTCTGCTTTAGATTGATGAAGTTGCAAATAATGAAGCCTCCCACGCAACATTTATTAAATGAAAATCTAGGATTCATTAACACGAGAACTTGTCTTATATTAGAAAAGAAGGGGGGGGGCTTGAAAAAAATAAGGACTACAGTAGTTATTGTGAACATAATATATGAAGCAATTTGAATTCAAGGGAAGGCAATTTGGAATCTTATTAAATTTTCTTCTCTCCTTTTATTGTGTGAGCATGGTTGGGTGGCTCCTGGGGAGTCATCGATCAAAACACAGGTCCATGGGGAAGCGGGGACTGGAAAAGAGACCAGTTCCCAAATCCTTGCTGTAGTTAAAATGGGAGTGCTTTCCATTGCCTTATATCCTGCCCCCATTAGGAACACAATAAATATGGATGATAGATAATGAATGAATACATGGATGGATGAGGATTGGAAGAGACCGTTGAACATTAGCCGTGGTTGCCAAAGAGGCTGACACGACTATTTAGCTTAGCTTTGTCAGTCTCTGTTTCCAGTTCATTTCATTCATTCATTCACTCATTCTCTCACTCACTCAACACCATTTGTTGAGAACTGACCACGTGCGTTGTACTATGTTGGTCACTCTCACTTTCCCAGGCCTCTCCTAACAACTTACCACACACTGCCGGTAGGTGGCTTAGAACAACAGAAATTTCGTTTTTGACAGTCTAGGGGCTGGAAGTCCAACATCAAGGTGCGGATAGGACTGTACCCCTCCGAAGGCTCGAGGGAAGAATTCTCCCTTGCCTCTTCCTGCTTCTGGTGGTGCCGGGGGTCCCTCGGTTTGTGACAGCATCACCCCCCTCTTCGTCTGTGTCTCCACACGACCGTCCTTCCTGTGTGTCTGTGTCTCGAGATCTCCCTCTCCCTTTCCCTGTAAGGACGCTGGCCATTGGATTTGGGGCCCACTCTAATCCAGGGGTGCCTCCTCTTAACTTGGTAACATCTGCAAAGAGCCTATTTCCAAATACGGCCACATTCCCGGGCCCCAGGTGAGCATGTCCGGGGCTAAGATGAACGGGGGGGACAAGAGACACACAGGCGCTGGGCCATCGCTCTCTGTGTCCAGTACCTATTAAGATACTTCAATTAATACCACATGCCATTCTAGACATGTGACCACTGATTGCATTCATTCAAGAGGCCCCTGACAAGATCCTGATTCAGGTGTCCTGTTCCATGTGAGTGACTCAGTGGAGAGGGGAGTGCCAGGTGGCTTAGAAGTATCCTCGTCCCTCAAGTGGTGGCTGTGTGGGTAAGAATAACTGCTGTTGATTGAACACTTCTTATGTGCCAGGCACCGTGCCAGACATGGTCCGTGCATTCTCACAGGAAGCTCGAAGCTGCCCAGTGAAAAAGTGCTGTTACTCATTTCCGTTTCATCGATGAATGAACTGAGCCTTATAAAGGTTGAAGAACTTGCCCACGGTCATCCATCTGGTGGCGACAGAGCTGGGATTTCCTCCCGAGCGTGTTAGACACCAAAATCTGAGCACCTGCCCTATATATACCACATTGCCCAGAGATGGTGAAAGACTCACCAAAGTCACACAGCACGCAGCGATGCAGCCAGCCACTTCCTTCAGTTCTGCCTACTCTGCACCTCGGCCCTCTCGCGGGCAGACTGAAGCCCACTGCACTGTGCCTGGAACCCTTTCAAAGCCCCAGGGAAAGACAGAATGCAGGAGTGGGGTTGGGAGGTTTCAGCTGTTCCCCTCATACCCCCACTGTGGTTGAGGGGCTTTCTAGGTTGAGTCCAATTTCCAGTCAGAGCTGAAGTGTGTCAGGCATTTAGCAGTGACCAGCCAAGCTGGGCCATGTGTGGTGGGAATGGAGGGGGCTAATGATTTGCCAGTGTGTCCAATTACTAGCAAATTGTCAGGACATGTCAGCCAGAAAGATGGCGTCAGCGATGGCTCCAGGTCTGGGCCAGATGATGGGAGAGGAGTGAGGCGGGGGCGTGCATTCCCCTGGAGCCTCGGTGGTTGCCCCGAGAGGGGGCTGGCAGGCCCTTCCATCTTGGACATGGAAGGCAGCAAAGGAAATGGGGGGAAAGTGTATTTGGAACAGAATCATCACATGTGCACGGGAGGCAGGATGAGGTCGTGGTTCAAAGAGATCTTTGGAGACAGGGCTGGGCTGGCCTAGCTGGGTGACCTTGAGCTTACATGCTTTGACTCAGTTTGTTGTTTTTTTTTTTAGAGGCCCTAATGAAGCAATAAGTTGCAATAAGTGCTTTTCTGTTTAACCACATTTTCCCAGCTTTATTGAGGTGTGATTGACATACGATTAATTGCCCATACATAAAGTATGTGAGTTTGTGAATGTTGACACATGTTTACACTATGAAATCATCACTACAATCAAGACAGCATGTCCATCACCCCAAGGTGTCCTCCTGTCCCTTTCTTTGTCATCTCTCCCCACCCTCCCTGTGCCAGTTCTTCCCAAGGAAACACTGGCTTTCTTTCTGCCACTGTAGACTAGCTTGCATTTTCTAGACTTCTGTGTAAATGGAATGATAGGGTGACGCCTCTTTTGTTTGCCTTTCTACAAGCCGCATAATTGTTTTGAGACTCATTCATACTATTGAGTGTAAGAAGCCAGCTCCGACTCCTTCGTGGGTTTTATTTTGGGAGGCTCAACTAAGGTAACGGGTGGGCAAAATAACGTTTTAAATAATACAGCCACGTAGCAGTTACATGATTCTTAAGTCACTCTCTGCCTAAAATATCTAATCCCCCTCCCACTTCTTTGCCTGGCGATCCCATTTTCATCGCCTCCCCCGGTACACTCATCCCCGCCGATGCAACTGCTGGCGGCTGATGGCTCACAGCTACCCCGAGCTCGGCTGAGTTGCCTTTGTTGAGCGAGAGCTGCCTCCCCCAGCTCCCCCACCCACAGAGGTGGCTGGCAGCCAATCACTGATCAAGGTAGGACACTGTTGCTATCTCCCGTGTATGGCATCATCCTTGAGCTGAGCAACCGCATCACTTGGTGACAGAGATTATTATATCAGACCCTTCCTGACATGCTGGACATCCTGACTGAGACTGACGTACATTCCAGGTAGGTATGCGTTTGCCTTCCCTGCTCTCAGGGCCTCCCCCAGCACCACCATTGGAGGGTTTATACACACATCATCGTGAGATGCTGCAAAACATAACTTTGGGTAAAGTGCTGCCGCCGTGGGCACACGGCCATGGGGTCCACTGGTCCTGCCCTGTCCTTCCCTCTCCGGAAGTGGTTGAAGGAACAGCTGATATGTTAGCTTGGAAATGACCCTCTTGAGGTTGGCATGCTATCTTTAAGGAAGCAGAATATTCCTTAAATCAATGGCCATTGTGTGTGGCTGTGTCCTTGAGCCTCAGAACCAAGAGATGCAAAGGAGAAATTGCTCCACTCTCTGTAACTCACCGTGGTCTACTTGGAGGATTTCTGTGGTGTCCCCAGGCTCTGTGAATCTTAAAGTCCAGTTTCCATCAGGGGGCACAGTAAGAGTCTCAGTAAACATAAAACTGTGCCTGCCGGCTTGGCATTTTGGGCAGACCAGAAGGCCGAGTCACCGTTCTGGCAGAGACTGTTGACCCTGAGCATCATGGGAGGTAGGGCTGCAGCCACAGGGTGAGAACAGTGGGTCATATTCTTGGCGTGCAGGTGAATCGCCTAGTGCCCCATGCCTAATTATAACTGAAAGTGGACGGGGGTCTGTGCCGCCCCATCAGGCCGGCCACCTAGCGCAGCAGAAGTGCTAACGGGGAGGGCAATCTGGGATGCGTGGTGGAGGAAGCAGATGATGCCTCTTCATTTGGCCACGAGACTGACTGCAGTCGTGGGGCTCTGGTTCATCCCTCTAGTCTTATTCTTTTTTTAAAAAAGGTTTTATTTATTTATCTTTAGAGAGAGAGAGAGAGAGAGAGGGACAGAAACATCAATCAGTTGCCTCTTGCACATGCCTCAACCGGGGACCAAATCGACAACCCAATGCCCTGAGTGGGAATCGAACCAGCGACCTTTTGCTTTGCAGGACAATGCCCAACCAACTGAGCCACATCGGTCAGGGCCCACTAATCTTCCTCTTGTTAAAATTTCCCCAAATTGTGACCAACCAGAGTTCTGTAGAAGCTGTGCCTTCATGGAGTGAACTCAATGTGAGAAGTAGTGAACCCAAGTGGTTCAAGGGGTAGACTGTAATAGATACTGTTGGTGTCCATCTTGATTCCTTTACTGGGCAGCTGGACCCGTCTTCCAGGTCCTGTGGGTGCTGGCGCACGGCTCACGGCTGCCTTGCTCTCTGGGGAATTTACTTCAGCCAATGGGAGTCCCTCTGTTACCTGAGATGGTGACAGCCAGTGATAGGCTGACACAAGGGGACAAAATCCAGACCCCTTGCCTGGACAGATTGTTTCTGGGACGATATTCATACCCCAGCACATCCTGTGGGATCTCAGCCTCCAGCTGAGACCACGCCCTGGCTTAGCTGTTACTCCCCGCCCTGCCTGGTCCCCTCCCCCCTTTCTTTTAAGAGTATTCACTTGCATAAAAGACAGCACCAAAACCCATGAAACACAGAAATTAATCTACCTAAAGATGGAAATACTACCATCACATCAGGTAATTTCTTGGAATTATCAAATAATTCCTTAATCTCCTATAATTTCCTAAAATCATCAAATGTTGATGATTATAATTTTTAAAATATGGTTTGCTTGTTTGGATCTGTATTCATTTTCTAGTGCTGCTGTAACAAATTACCATGAACTTGGTGGTCCCACAGTACAAATATATCATCTTACAATTCTGCAGGTCGGAAGTCGGTCATGGCTTTAGCTGGGGTCAAGGCAATGCCAACATTCCTTCCTGGAGGCTCTGGGGGAGAATTCCTTTCCTTGCCTGTTTCTAAGGCCTTTCTTGTGTCTCTTTCTGATGACAGCCAGAAAAGACTCCACTTTTATTTAATTATTTTTTAGAGAGAAGGGAAGGGAGGGAGAAAGAGAGGGAGAGAAACATCAATGTGTGGTTGCCTCTCGTGCGCCTCCCACTGGGGGTCCGGCCTGCAACCCAGGCATGTGCCCTGACTGGGAATTGAACCAGTGACCCTTTGGTTCACGGGCCAGCACTCAATCCACTGAGCCACACCAGCCAGGCAGGGCAGGACTCCACTTTTAAAGGCCCACCTGGATGATCCAGAATAATCCTGCCATCTCACAGTCCTTAGCCTTAGCCATGTCTACAAAGGCTCTTTGTCATGGAGGGGAACACAGTCACAGGTTCCAGGCCTGAGAAATGGACACCTTAGGAGGCTGTGATTCTGAAGTCCATATATTGTGTTTGCTTGATATATTTCTTCAGTCTTTCAAAATCCATAGATATCCTCTATAACTCCAGGTTCTTTTTTTCTATGGGGCCCTCCAATCTTGACTTTGCTCTATGGCCTTCTGGTGTTTCAAAAGTGTTCTTCCGTTCTGTTTTCTCCTGTAAATTGGCAATTGGGTGTAGAACTTTTATGGGAGTTATGTTCATTTCTTTCCGTAAGACTACATCATAGCAGGTATTTTGTATTTTTTTTTGTAATAATAGTAGTCTATAGATACTCAGTACACACATTTATTGCTTCTATAGGGGTTTCAAAAGAGTGATATTCTAATTCTACAATCCTGCATTTATTCATTAGTTGGAATAAATCTACAAAGTGTCCTCTGCTCTTTGGTTAGCCTGAGATAGAGTTCTTTTAGGAGAGGCAAGATAGAAGCTGCTTCTTTCCCTTTATTTTTTATTTTTTCACAATAAAGAGTTGGTTCACTAGCATCCTCCATCCATGACCAGTGAGCTTCGTTTTGAATCATTACGAAGTCAAGGACTTAAGCATGTCTGATGTCAAACCCAGACCTCTATTTTGGTAGGAGAACAAGGGTACCTAAACTTCCTCTCGCCAAGAATCCAGCTATTCTATCCCCAAGACTCCTTGACTGACAATGTTTGGCTCATTAAATCTACTGCCTAAAATAAGAATGAATTAGTTGATTAAATGTCGGTAAATTAAGACATAAGCAAGAGTCACATAAGGTTAGGAGTGATAGGCGAGTCTCCACGTGGTTGTACTGGGTTGCCACTACTCCATTCAAAATAAAAGATTCACGAATCAGCGTGGCCTTCTCTCGTGCTGTTAGCCTCTCTATACTGAAAGCACCTGGAATCCCCTCACTCCCATTATTGGCTCCCCAAATCCGTTGTTTAAAACCGTCTACTTAATAATACCAGCCAATATTATTGAGTTCTTACTGTGGGAGAGGCAGGGTTCTAAGTACTTCAGTATATCGATTCATTTAATTTTCACAATCAACCTAAGAGGTAGACATTATTTTTTTATCTCCATTTGTGAATGAAGAAATTGAGTCTCAGAGAGGTAAGGTGACTAGGCTGTGGTCACACAGCTGATAAGTGACGGAGCTGGGACGGGCAACCCTGGGCGCCTGCTCCCATGTGGCAATTATTGGCTGAGTAGTAGCTGCCTCCTTGAGACCTGGCATGTGCCCTGCATTTCACCCTGGTACGTGCCTGGCCCTCTTTACTCACTGATGTTGCTTGCCTGTCCTCTGCAGGCATTTGAGTTTGAGATCTCTGACATGCCTCACCACCCCTTTCCAAGTCTTGCGATTCTAGGGAGCTTTAAGTGGGTTAGTAATAAGAATGCATGCCTCATCGGAACCTGTCCAGGGACTAGTTTTATTTGTCCTGGATCCCATGCTGGGCTGGATTTATCAGCGCAGAATCCCAGTGCCAAATTCAGCAGAGTAAATTGTTTCCCAAATGTAGGCCAAAGGGTCTAATTTGAGCTGTAACTTAGTAACTGTGTGTGCAATTACCCAGCGAAGTGATGGGTGAGGGACGCATTCAAGATGGGATCTGAGAGCCCTGGACTAAATAAATTCTTTCCTCTTTTTTTCTTTCTCCTGCCACAAGAAACAATTGTCTTTCTCGTTGACTGTCTTGGTGGATTCAGCTCTTCCTTTGGTCACTGGAGACAACATTGAAGGGGAAGCTCGAAGACCAGACATCTGTCAGGAGACTATGAAACACAAGCCCTGCACCACAGTGCTTGCTGTGTGACTCTGGGTTACTCTGTAAGGCTCTCTGGGCCTGTATTCTTAGTAACATAAAAAGCCAGACATATTTCCCTCATCAAAGAACTTTGGTTCTATGAAATAAGTGGGGGCTTGGGGACTGGGTGGATTTCATTTCCATACAAGTTATGGCAATGCCCTTTAATTGTGCACTTACTATGTGCAAAGTATTTTTCATACATTCTCTTGTTTGGAATGCAGGATGATGGAACACCCACCAGCTGAGGCTCGGAAGAGTTCAGAGATCAGTCCAAAATCGCACAGCTAGTGAGTGGCAGAGCTGGTCAAAGACCACTGAAGCACGTTCATTGGGAGGTAGAGGACTTCCCAATTAAAGGTGGGACAGTGACTTGGCTGGGATAACAAGGGTTTTAGCCAGTCAGCAGAGAGTCGTTTGGTTAAATCCCCTCTCATTCCAATATTCTATAAACTCAAACTCCTGTGATAATGGAAGCAAAGCCTTTTTGGCCAGGCTGTGGATTATGAAATATTGAATACAGTTTCTTTAAGCTCCTGGATAAATTGGGCAAAAATGAATTGATAGGAAGAACTGGTAGAACTAAAGAATAGCTGAATAACAAGTCCCAGAAATGGAAAGGACTTTGGTGCCCTGGGGGTCCAGGCAGCAATAGGAACCAAAGGCTTCAGGGCTAGGTAATGAATGTATTACCAGGTAATGAATGTATTAGCTCCACCTCCTTCTAATCTGTCTTCACTGTGCTTAACATCCAGATTCCTAGGAGAGAGTGATTGGTTCAGATCAGGTCATGGGCTCGCCTCATCAGCCAAGAGGTGATGGGCACTTTGATTGACAGCTCCTGGATGTCTGCATACAATGGGGATGGATGGGCAGGAATAGGTCCGTATGCAAATCAAGGTGCTCAGGCAGGCAAAACTCAGCAGAGGCCTGCAGTAGAGGCCTTCTTGGGGATGGACGGGGTGCTGCGGGGTCTGGGGCAGCTCTTAGGGAGCTGGGATAGTGATTGCCGGTCTCGCCATCTGCAGAATGACCATGTCGGGGTGCACAGGCCCTAAGGGTTTCTCTGTCCCATCCCCCTCTGTTGCCACTTAAGACTCTCTGGCTCCTTCACTTGGTTTCCTGGCCTCCTGCCTGGGTGCAGTCCTGTCTCCTAGGTCTTCCCCCTCCCTTTGATGATTAAACACCTTGGTGAGAGGTGGGAAAAGGATCTTTAACATTGGATATTTAGTGCCCATAGAAATTCTCCCCCTGCCCCCCACTGCATGACTGTGTGCCCAGTTTAACCCTCACCGGGCTTCACTGTCCAAGGGTGATGAAGCAAGGTTGGAATTATAAAGTGATAACGTTCAGGAGTGGGCTGAGTGGTTTCTGGACTCAGGCCGGGGTGGGCAGTGCCTTCTTGGCCACATAAGAGCTTATTTATTGGCTGCCTTGCTGCTCAGTCCTTTGCCTCGTTCAATTCTACCTCCCTCTTAGTGTGGTCAGAGCTCAGGTTCTAAACCAACCGTTCTCTTCCTTGGCTGCAAGTTGGGAAAACTTCGGGGAGCTTACCGTATTGAGATCTGGGGTCCCAGCCCCCAGAGAGTCTGATTTAATTTATGTCCGTGGTCACCTTTAACCCTGTGGAGGTTGTGGCTGATGTGAGATACAAACAAACTCTTTTCTTAAATATTGCTACATATATTGGGTGCATAGGTTCAAGGTCATGACTAGCTGTGCCTTTGTATGTGACTGATGTTAAGCCGTAATGTTTAAGCCGTCAGTTTAGCTATCACATGTGTATGTATCTCTCAGATACATGTGACCTACACTGTGACTTTTTTGACCGCCAACTCCGAGTTCGTGTGTTTCAGCCTCCCCAGGTGTTTCTACGTGCAGACAGGAATGAGGACCCCTGACAGGTTAGGGGCCAGAACTCCAGGCCACTGGGTCTCCCTCCCCTGCTGAAATGAGGATTCTGGGACGGTAGCCTTGGGTCATGGGCCTTTGGAAGTACTTCCTGGTGAGAGTCATTCTCTGCCACAGTCTCAAACCAAAGTGAAGAAGTTGCAGGCACTGCGGTAGGGAGATATTTCTGATCAAAAGAGCTTAAAAAATCATCCTGTAGGGCTGCTGGGGGGCTCATGTTGACTTCTCTCTTTGGGACTACGCCCACTGTCACACTGAAAGTCTCAAACAACTCTATGTGACAGGTACTTGACAGGTACTATCACTTTGCACATAACGAAATTGAGATTCAGAGAGGGTAAGGAACTCGCCTACGGTCACACAGCTTCTGCAGAACAGAGTCTTCTGAAGCCTGCTCCAGGGCTCTGACTCCTCTGCTTTTAGCTGACTTGGACCCAGGAAGTAACCCCCAGATAATTCCTATTCCCACTGCAGGGGACGAGAGGGAGGCCACTTTGCACGCCCCCCCCACCCCTTCATTCTATACTCCTTCCAGCTGGAGTGGGGGCATGTCCACTAGGGGCGCTCCCAGGGGCTGCACGCCATGTGGCTGTACATAAACACTCGGTGGTGATGCTCTTCTCTCCTCCCTGTACAGTTCATTGG